>NC_046170.1:36101421-36417671 GCF_011064425.1 Rattus rattus
CTGTGTCTGTGTCTCTGTCTCTGTGTCTCTCTGTGCCTCTGTCTCTGTCTCCCCCACCACCACAATGAGTCTCCCCCATGACACCATTAAGTAAATTTGCTTTACCGTACCCTTCCCATATGATAGTCAACCTCACCTCACAACCAAGGAACCATGGGATGAAGACTGTGTTAAGATGAGCCCAAACAACTCTTTCCTCTTAACCTCTCTGAGGTGTGTTGTCACTGCAAGGGAAAACTGTGGAGAGTGTTACTCTCATCAAGACATCCACACAGGAGAACACCCTCATCCTCACCACAAGACTTTGCCATCCTGTAACTTGAAAAGGCATTTCTTCATCTTACCACAAATCTCTGCCACCAAACTTTAATTACTTGGGTGGGGGAGGTCCCTTCAGTCATTTCCATGTGCGGTTTATGCTTCCAGATGTTCTATTGTAGCTCAGGAGGAAATGTTTCTCATTATCATAAAATTTACATGCTCATACATTCCACTGAGAGACGTCCTCATTCTAGGTGGCAATAAGCAATTCAGTAATTTGGAGGAAGGATGTCACAGACATGAGTGTGAAATGTCTTCTTCTGTCTTCTCCAGGAGACCAGGGTCTTTGGGTTGGCTCAGCAGAAAGAACACCAAGTTGATTGCCTCCTGATTCGGCCCATATCCTGAAACCTGTTCAACCTGTGGGCAGCTGTGTTTCACTGTGTGACAGAGAGGCTCTTGTGGGTGGGATCTTCAATTTCTTATCTTCCTTCTAGTCCCAATTCTGCCAATAACTGACCCAATGTGTCCAAAGTCACCCCCACGTGTTTAGATATAAGGATAGCATGAAGATCTGGGCAAGGAGAACTAGCATGTACCAACATCCTGTGTTCTCAGACTCTTACAGTTCCAATGGGGCTCTCAATGATGACTGACTATGAACTGATACCACAATGTCACCTCAAGGCCAGCAAAAATGGAAATACAAGTCTACCCAGATGCATAGCTTTTCCCTTCCCTTCCCTTCCCTTCCTTTCCCTTCCCTTCCCTTCCCCTTCCTTTTCCTTCCCTTCCCCTCCCTTTCATCTGTACAATTAAGAATTGTCCCAAGATAGCTACAAGACCCTGTCGAGATCCTAAACACATTTTGACTATTAAAGCTTTTATCAAGTCTAAAAATTCTAACATTGGTGTTCTATGTTCCATGGTCCAATTGACACTAGGAATAAGGATAATTGAATTTACATTGATTGGAAAGAAACCAAACTTGACTTTTTCCTGTAGCTTCCATGTTCATTGAACCCAAGGTCCATCTTCGTCATCTGCTTGTTTGATTGAATGGTATTAAGTAGGCTCAGGTTCTACAGATTCCGCATCAATGCATTTGAAACGGCAGAGTCAGAACCAAATATTTGAGACTTGTTTTCGTTTGATCAAAGCTCAGGGTTCAATACTGACAGTCTCGCCAGATTCAACCTTAAAATTCACCTTGTAGCAGGGCCTCAAGTTTCAGTAGCTGCCAGCAAATCAAAGTTTGTTTTCCCAGAAAATGTTATTTATTAATAGCTGATGTGCTTAAACCCTGCTGTGTTTGGTCAGAACACATATCACCCTCCTGAAAAATTCTAAGTTTTAACCACTCTGTCTTAAAAGGGTGAATCTTGCTTCTTTTGGCCCCCGTGAATTCCAACACATGAATATAGATAGGGCAACTGAATATCTCTTCATAGAATAATCAACTCCCTTCCTGTGTGCACAGAACGTTCTAAAGGTGGACACCTATCTGAAACAAAATAACCATATGAGACACAACATCCACAAAGACTGCATATATAAAAGAATGAACAAGCGGAGAAAATTGGGGATTGTGCCAGAGCACAATCTGGATACAGATAAGACTTCAAAACACAGTGTATGGTGCTATTAAGGCTTTCAAAGCAGGGTACCCTTGCCTGCTGTCCCTAGGAGAAAACTGATGTCTTTTCCTTGCTGTGACAGAATTCCTGACAAAAAGCAACATAGCTCTTGTTTTGCCTCCCAGTTCAAGGTCTCAGTCCAACATGGTAGGAAGTCACAGCCCAAGCAGCTGACCTCCTTACACCCACAGTCAAGAAACAGAAAATAGGGGACTTGAGAAATGGCTCAGTGGTAAAGAGCAGCGAATGCTCTTCCAGAGGTCCTGAGTTCAAGTCCCAGCAACCACATGGTAGCTCACAACCATCTATAATGGGCATGTCTGAAGTCAGCAACAGTTTTCTCCATGAAATAAATAAATAAATAAATAAATAAATAAATAAATAAATAAATAAATAATCTTTAAAAAAAAAAACAGAAAGTAGTATGTACTTAGCCAATTTCTCCTTTTATATAATTCAGAACCCCAGCCCAGGGAATTGTGCCACCCACAGTGGGCAAGTCTTTCCACCTCAGTTAACCTACTCAAGGTAATCCCCCGAAGGCATGTCCAGAGGCCCATCTCCCATGCAACTGTGTAGCCCATCGAGTCAACAACTGAGAGTAAGCATCACAGCTGACAGTGTCCCCAACTACCTTTACATATGGATAGAGACTCACATGCCTATAGCTTGCCAGAGAAAAGCAATATGAGTAACAAGATGTGACAATACCAAAAAAGAGATGAATAAATACATAAATAACTCATCTTTTAGGACACTAGCAAACTACCCATGAAACGGGGATAGGATATCACATAAAAGAAAGAGCTCAATATTTAAAAAGAAAGTGGAGAAAATCCTTTAGAACTTAGAACAAAATAGCGAGCAAAGAAAAAATTCATTAGGGCAGTGCATGCCTACAACTACGCTGATAAATAAAAGCGATCAATGATTTTTCTGGATAAATAGTTCCAGTAAAATAGTTGTCTCTGGAAAGTCCATTAAATGGACAAAAATGTAATTGCTTTTTTTTTTCTAAATAATTCTGTAGTATTCGGTGAGTATAAACTTAATTTGTACTTTAATCTCACTCTCATCGAACAATTTTTAGAAGAGTAACACCAAATGGACAAACCCACAGGATGCAGAACACAGTGGTGACGCTCCAAGAACACGATTCCACGTTTGCCTCCAGCTGATCTTTCTGAGGATCCTCCTTTAGACTGAACTGACTCAACTCCAACTTCTCACAGTGGAGCTTGCTTATGTCTTTCTCAGGAAATAGCATAAAGTTGGTATGCTAATTCTTCTCCGGAAGAAGCATATAGTTAGTCTCTGCCCCAGTTCCTCACATAGGAAGCTGAAATTACTAAGAGAACCTGTCATTCTCTGTATGATGTTAAGTCTGGTTTACAGCTGACTTCCTGGATCTCTGAGACATTCTGGTGATCTGGTGATAGACACGCCTTCTGTTCTAATGAGATAGCTCTCGGTGGGCTTCTTGTGGGAACTGACCACCAGAAAGACTAAACTGGAAAGGGATGTCTCAGCCACAGCCCTAGTTTTCTTAAACAAGGGGGATGGAGAATTCAGAATAACCATGTCTTAGTGAGGAGGCTTCCATAAAACCTGTGAGCTGTGAGGTTCAGAGAGTGTCCAAGATGTTGGTCACAGAGAGATAGAGAGGTAGGTGCACTCAGAGCAGGCAAGGAAACACTGCACCTTATCCCCTACACCATCCCCTGCTAAGAGAACAGAATATCCACTGTCCAATTGTTGTTTTATGCACTTTTTAAATAAATAAGTACATATAAATGAAAATGTTCCTGAGTTCTGTGAGTTACCCTATCAAACAATCTAACCCAAGAAAGGAGTCACAGGAACCCTTCATAAGTAGCTAGTTTGTCAGAAGTTCTGGAAGCTTCTGAAGTAGAGGCAGTCTTATGAGACTTAGCCCTTCTTGGCCTAGTTCAAGATAATGCTAACAACTCAAGATAGGTTATGACCAAACTGAACTAAATCATGGAACACAAAGGTGCCATCTCCTGAAGAACTAAACATCAAAAACGAGACTCTATATTCACCCCTGTCCAGGCCCCCCACAGTTTAGAGCAGTGGTTCTCAACCTTCCTAATGCTGTGACCCTTTAATACAATTCCTCATGTTGTGGTGACCTCCCCCTCAACCATAAAATTATTTTTGTTGCTACTTCATACCTGAAATTTTCTTACTATTAGGAAGTATGATATAAATATATATGTTTTCTGGTGGTCTTAGGCGAGCCCTGTGAAAGGGTCATTTAACTGCCACAAAAGGTTGGAGGCCCACAGGTTGAGAACTGCTGGTTAAGAGTCTGCTCTTGCCTGGGCTGGACAGTACTAAATCTTGGAGACAATGCCCTCTTCAGGAAATCGGTGGCATTGCTGTTCGGTATCTACTGGAGTAGCCACCTGGCTCCATTGATTTTCATAGCATATTAGCAGATATTTGACGATCCAAAATTAAAATTAAAGGCTCTGGGAAGCTGGATTGCTTTCACAACAGAAGACAAGCTCTTGACGATCTGAGGACTAGAAGGGTAAGATCCAGTTGCAGTGTTCCTACAGAAGCCATCTTCCCAACTGGGAGACAGAAGATCCCTTCTGTCTTCACTGTCACAATGGTAGAGACAGCAATTATAATCTTTCCTTATCAATCCCACCAGGGCAGGTCCACCTTCATTTCCTCTAAACCCCATCACCCCCTACAGGGACCACTGCTTTACCAGCCCACGAAGCACAGACCTGATTTCCAGGTGTAGGAGAAGACTGAGCGAAGCCTTGGCATGCCCAGAATTTGAACTCTTCAGAGTTAGAGTTCAGAAAACTAAATCATGGTGTCCAGAGATAATTCCAGCTTGAGGCAGTCCAAGCGTCTAGCTGGTAGCTGGACCACAAAACCACAGAGCTCCCTTTTCCATGGCCTGTATAGTTGCCTAACATTCAAACAGAGATACGACAGGCTCCCCAGGCCGACCTGTCCTGAGATGCCCCCTCTGAATATGCTGAGCTTTCGTTTACTCCCGAACAGATCCAATAAAGTGCAGTAACCATTATAACAAATGTAGATGTCACTAATTACAACCCTATGCTTTTAAGTGCAACACTTGCGTCTCAAGTGGCCTCTAAAACTGAGTAAAATCACAGCCGATTCAAATTTAATTAAAACTATCAGTTTAATTTAGTTTGCTTTTACAATAAAAACGATACTAACCCATCAACTGCGTTCTGAACCTCCCATTACCGAGAGCACCCAGCAGCTTACGGGCCTTTACGTCTGCAAGCCGGGCAGTGCATCCGTTTGCCTTGTTATCCAGCGAAGTTCTGGTTGTTTGGGATCTGGGAAGTGACTCGTTCTCCATCTTAGAGCTTGAAATTCTTGGACTCATTCTGGTAACTCAGCATGGCGTTAGCGGCTGAGTTGCTAAAACAAAATATCCTGACAAAAGCAACTTAAGATGGATTAGACATAGTTTGGCTCACAATGGCTGGTAAAACCCACCATGGTAGGGAAAGCGGAAAGCGTGGCAGCAGAAGGGGAGGGCGTGGCAGCAGAAGGGGAGGGCGTGGCAGCAGAAGGGGAGGGCGTGGCAGCAGAAGGGGAGGGCGTGGCAGCAAAAGCTTGAGGCTGGCACCTCCTATCGGGTCAGCAGTTAGGAAGGAGACAGCTGAAGAGTGGGGCTCAACTATAATGCTTGGGGGGTTGGGGAGTATTCAGTGAACCACTTCCTCCAGTCAGTCTCTATTGCCTAAAGTTCAACAACCATCCCAAACAGACACCACCTGGGGGTCACATGTTCAAACACATGCACAACCATATAATTAGAAGAGCCTTTTGTCCAACATTTTAAGCTTCATAGAATTCATTTCCAAGGTGCCTTCACATGACTTGAGGAGAGCATCGGCTCTTGCACTGAACTCACATTTTCAAGGACTGTGTTGTAGGTCTATTGTGGCTTCACAGTATTCTCTGAACGCTCCTGTGAGTTTGGTTATTGTGTGAGATTGCTGAATCACAGACACCTTTAAGAAGCAGGGTCTAATGAGAGGTCTCTGGGCTGTGGAGGCTCCGCCCTTATTTACAGATTAAGAGCTGTCTTTGGGACCAAGTTGTAAGGCAGCAGCCATCTTGGGCTTTGCCTTTGGTAACCATAGCAACCAGAGCAAAAGGATATGGTGTTCAGTAGGTCTTTGGCAGTGATGACCGGAGCTATTGACACTCCCTAGGAGATAGAGGAAGGGACCAACCGTTGGTCATGAGACCTTCGCTTGAAGTTCCCCTCCCCCAGCTGCAAGTGATATTGGGAGATGCTAGAATATATGAAAGGTTAATTTAAAACAGGATTCTATGATGCAGATTCCACCTAGGATGGACGGGGCGGGGCTTGGAGGCAATGTAGGTGTCTAGACCTATTGGAAAGCTCAGTGAAGTTATCGGGGTCACCACGTCGGATGTTAGTGAATTTGCACTTTGTTGTCACTGGTGCCCAACTGGGTGAGTGGACATGTGGTTGCGTCTCCCGGGGAAAGTTAACATGGTAGGTTATGAGAGAGTAAAACCACTCAGTGTGGTTGGTACTCATGTGTCCTTCCAGTCTCCCTTTCCTATCTCTATAGGTGAAGATAGGACCATAAGGGTCTCACAAGGATGTAGGTACCGTGTTGCTCTGACCCTCTCCGGTCATTAGCATCCTGAGCCAAATAAACCTCTTTACTTTATAAATTACCAAGCCTCAGGTGTTCAGTTATGGCAACAGAAAATGTATTGATACACTCAACATTAATGTAAGCATAGGGACTCTAGGAACAAAGGACAGAACATCTGAGGTCGATCTCAGCTGGCTTGACCTATGTCTAGCCTTGCTTCTGTAGAGGTGGTGCTTTGAACAAGCACCTCTTCCTTTTACAAGGATTTATTTTTTTTGTCATGAATAGCAATGGGGAGGTTGGAATGGATCCAGGCTTTTAAAACTGCTACTTTCATAATCATTGTCCTACCCAGGTATTACCTGACAAAGCCTATAACTCATTCACACTAAACATAATAGATTCCCAAGGCACCATCTGCTCCAGCCTCATCTTAGACAATAATATTTACGAGTGTGTGCGCATCAATGTGCGAGTTATATTTTCCTAAGAAGATTGAAGTGAACGCAGAACAACTACGATCTCTTTAAATGCTTAGCTGACATTGTCTCGCATGCTCCCAGCGGACGACACACGAGTTCAAAAGAATTTTTAGCCTTCCTGTCCTCAGAGATCCCTTCTCACTTAGGGGATCTGCAAATCTGTGAGTGAAAGCTTACCACTCCGCTCAGGTGAGCCAGTACATTCACGGAATCAACAGCCTGCGGGCTGTTCTGCTTCAGAGAGGGTAGTCTCTGTTAGGAGGAAGCACTGATTGGAAAGGAAGGTTGGGGGTTCTCTCTATATTTTATTTCCAGAGAAAAGGGGTGCATGGTAATTGGGCAGATTCTGGAGAATGTGAACAATCCACCCAGATGCCAAGATTAGAAAAAGTAAACCATAGGGAGGAAGAAAAGAGAGAAAACCTGCTAAGCACTGTCTGACCTTTTAAGCGAATGTGCGAGAGGAGACTGCGCTCCCGAGTTGTGAGACCTTTGGTGAGTGAATAAGGGTTACTCGAATACAACCCCAGGGTTCAGTGTCAGTCCATCTGAAAGCACAGTGGCTACTAAGTGACCACCCAGGGGAACAGCAGATACAGAATGGATGTACCAGGCAAAGGGATGAGCCAAGACCTCCTGGCTCAAAGTGGGATGGCACAAGATTCTATCCCACTACTCAGAACAGTACACAATCCAACACTCAGGGATTTCTTGTCTATAATTTTCTGTTTCATAATATCAGATTCCAATAACAGAAAACTTGAAGGGCAAAACGATTGAGCAGAGGCTAGCCTGTATTTTAAGGGGAAAAACTATAACAAAAAAAAAGAACTCATGCAATAAAGTTACAAATGCAACAAAGAGTGTTAGCTGGACTGTAGTCATCTCCTAGGGTCACCCAGAAAGGGACTAATAGGTCTCTGTGGGTCACTAATGGAAGGCTGGGATGTATACAAAATAGGGAGGTGAAGACTTCAGGCTGAGTCATTTGAAGATCAAGACGTCCTCTCCTGGTGACATTAGCTAAGTCAGTGTCTGAGAATCAGGCAGCCCCGGATTTGGACTGACTTGCTTTCCACAAAGGGTAAGGCTGCCAGGATGGAAACATGGACCAGGAAATGACACAATGTCCTCATAAAGAGTCAGCTTCTGGTTGTTCTTTCTGCCTCAATATCACCGAGAAGTGTAGTGAGAATTTTGGTTTATTAAAAAAAAAATACAGAAACATCATGAGAATAGGTTCATGTTAATTCCAGGTGTGGGATAAAGTGTTGCACCACAGCGGGTGACTGTGAATTGCTTCACATTCTAGCACGGGTTTAGTACAGCTGCAGATAGTTTCTGTGAGTGTGTGACATTCTGGGGACGCTTTAGAGGATGTAAATAAATGCTAGAGCCCTGAGAGAGGTCGGGTGGGAGCTGGTTGGCTGGCTTGTGGTTGGTTACCATTGGTTGTGGTTCGTCAAGTAGTTCCTTGGGGGCAAGTTTGATCATTGCCAAGCCATAGCCATGGAGACACTTAGATGTTGCTACACTACACAGTGACAGTGCCTGTCACTGCCTTGAACCTTTTTCTTATGGAAATCCTAGGCATTAAAATCAGGTTGCCGGGCTCGCACGACTAACCCTTTACCAGCTGAGATATCTCCCCAGCCTTACCCTGTGGCTTTCAGTAGATTTGTTATTGTTAATAGCTCCTAGGGAATTCACTACTGTCCACTGAACATTTTCATGATTTTCCCTGTCAGTCAGTAACACACTTCCACTTGAAACCCATTGGACTTCCATTTGGACATCTGTTCCTTGCTTGGACCTTGACTTTTATATTCATCTCTTTGGTATTTCAGTAGCTCAGTTTATCAAATGGCCTAGCACCTCACTCCCAATAGAAGGTCAATATGCATCCCTTAACACACACACACCATCAAGTATTGTATCAGAGGATGGCCATTTAAGATCTGATATTTATACTCATAAACTGGCCCAGTTTGGTAGTGTACTTTAAGGCTAAACAGCTCTTTCTGAGAGCAGTTAGAGTTTACATAAGGCCTTCCGTCCCTGTGAGCAGATGAGCATCATTAGAAACCCACTCTCGAGATTGCAATGTTCCTAAACATTATTGCTACACAGTCGACAGTTATAATGAGCAAAGCGCTCGCTGCCCTCCAGTGAGTGGTGCTGGCCCCTCTGTTCTCTTGCCTTTATTGTTTTCACCCCTTTGGTGGAGATTGTTTTAATATGTCCAATTTCTGAGCAAATTCTCTCAGCTCATCTTCCAAACTCTGAAATCCCACTTGGGCTCCCACTGGGCTGCGTTTGTTTATAAGGTCATATAAGGTTTCTTTAAGCTAAATCAAACTGGGTAGCCTTTTTTTTCGTCTGAAGTTTTCTATCAGCAATATCCATAGCAAGACAGAACGGGTTTGGAGTCATTTGTAGGAGATGGAATTTCACATCCAGGCTCACCCTAAGGACATTCTTTGCCTGTCTTTTTTTTTTTTCTTAATGTTGATTGTCAGAATGGATGTGAAGGTACTTTGTGAACCATAAAGGCCTTGGTAATGTGGGGGGATTATGACAATGGTCTCAAAGATTGGGAATATCCTATCTTCCTGGGTCTATGTAATTCTATTTTTAATGCATCGTCAAATTCTGAAGGGAACTACAGCTTTTTCTCCCAAGATTTCCTTTTCATTTATGGTGGAGTAAAATCTAATTAATAATAAAGGTAACTCATTTGCTTATTTACAAAGACTTATTAAGAACCTGATGTTGAGAATAAAGGTTATGCAAGAACAATTGTCTTTAAGGAATGTACACTGACTCCCTCCTCTACTTTGGATATCTGTGATGACTACCTTTCATCTCTACTTAACACAACCTAGACTCTCTTGGTTGGGTAGAGAGTCTCAACAAGAAGTTTGTTTATGTTGTATTGGCATACAGGAATATCTGTAGGGGATTGTCTTCATTACATTAATTGATGTGGGAAGACACAGCCCACTGTGGGCAACACCACTCCCTAGGAAGATGGTCTTAAACTGTAGTGGAGAAATTGACCTAACTACAAGCAAATGAGCAATATGCATAGATTTATTTCCCTCTGCCCTTGACTGTGAATGTAACAAGTACTCCCAGCCTGTGTCCCGTGCCACCTCTGATATGATGGGCCATGTTACCTGGAACTACAAGCTGCACAGACTCCATTCTTCCATAACTTGCTTTTTATCAGGGTTATTTGATCATACCACCAGCAACGGAGCTAAAATGGCGCTAAGTACTGCACACAGATGATCTCAATTAGGCTTTGCAATTCCCCAAGTCAGTTACATTATCTACCATTCACAAGTAATGTGTGCTAATAGCCATGCCACTTATGAATATTTATTGTGTGTTGTGTCAGGCAGTGACCAAAATGCTTTGCGAGGATAGCACTTAATGCTCAAAATGTTTCCCAACTTGGAACTATCCCTTTTCCCACATAACAATGAATATTTTGATGGTTGTGATTATGACATTTAACAGTTGTTTCTAGCTTACCAGGTATAGGGATTACACGCTTTGAGTAGTGATCCCATTAAACTCTTACACTTGACACTGTAGGATCAGAGTTCTATTTCTCTTTACATTATTCATAAAAAATAAAGATGAGGAGGTGGACCATTACCGTGGTGGGACACACATCGAATTGATGGAAAAATGCCAATGGGTAATATTAAAAGACAGGATGATGATCAGGCTAAAAAAAAAAGTCTTTCTCAGCTGTTTCAACAAGGTAGACACTAATGTAGGAAGTGTCCAGAGAAAAGCTCATTGTTTAAGGAGCATAGTCCCCACGGGAAGTATGTAACGGATACACACCCTTGCAGAATAAGAGCCCTATGAGGGTCAACACATAGGATGAGAACAAAAGGGCCAAAGGCAAGAAGCACAATAAGAAAGATGGGTGATCAAGGTAATCCTTGAGGCTCAACGTTTTAAGTAAATACTAATGCAAAATATCCACCACACACAAAAAGACATCAAAAATTCAAACGAATGTGAGCATTGAGCCCATGTGGAGCAGGCAACTGCAGCTCTACGACAGATTTGAGAAGACTTGAATGACATTTGCTTCCAGCAACAGTCAGTGGTTTGAAGACCCCCTGCACCTCCTCTCCCCATCTCTGCATCTCCTGTGGACTCCCCACTCTTCTTCAGCTACAGCCTTGCCTGTCCATTGGCTACAAGTAACCTGTGCAAATCAATTCCAGAACATTCAGTGTTTACAAAGATTCAAAAAGCTTCTAGGTCCTGGGGTCCCTCTGCAGCTTTGAATGAAAGTGTCCTCCAAGAAAAGCTGCCAAAACTTACACAGGATGCACAGCTGGATTTGAATTGCAGATAAATAGCAAATAAATTCAGTATGTGTATGTGTCGTGCACAATTCGGACACACTCATGCTAAAAATAAAATCTTGCATATCTGGGATTCGAATTGAACTGAATGTCCAATATTTTTATTTTTAAAGTTGAAAAACGCCCCTTTTTGTTACATTCCCAGAATTCATGGATAACGTATCTTAGGGGGAAAAAATGGAAATGCCAGGCCGAGAATCCACTTCTTGACTCTCAGTTACAGAATATGCTTTTCTAAACCAAACTGTTTGTGGCATCTGGGCCAGTCTCCTCCTGAGACTACTCTGAACACCACTGGTTTGGTTTTGTAACTGCAACATTTCCTCTTTTCCTTTGGGCTTTGTTAGAATCCACAGAGCGGACTCTGAGCAGTTGGCTGCTTGGATTCTCTGGCTTTCAGTGTCTCGGCTCTACACCAAACTCCTGAGCTCAGGGGCTCTCATTCCAAACATCTCTGGCCACCACTATCAAGGGAGAACATGTACCCTGATCTTATGAATAAAGATTTCCCTATTTTGTGTGTCCCATTATAGGTGTTTACTTTCTTAGACCCCTTTGTATCAAAGAGTCATGTGACCAAGGACCAGGCAGAGAGATGCACCTCCATTAGAGTTTTAATCCAGAGCTGATACAAGAGGCTAGGAGAAGAGAATGATGTATTTTGAGTGACAGATGGGCCATGTCAACATTGATCTCCTAACCACCAAAGGCTCTGTCAACAGTAGGAGGATGGACCATATTCAGTGGATACAACAGGGTAAACCGAAGCTCTGAGCTCAGAGGCAGGGAGATCAGTGGCAATATCAGAAGACTTAGTCCTGGGGTAGGATTACCTATAATCCTGGATGCTCACATTGCTGCCCAGTTGTCCAGCCTTTCTGGAAGTTATGCCCAATGTTCTTCTGGTAATTGACTCTCTGGAGACAAGTTCCTGTTGTTGGCACTCAAGAATGTAGAATGACAGAACTCCCTTGACTCTTGAACAAACAGAATGGTCTGTGTTTGGAAATTCATCATTCCCTGGCCAGAGAAAGGGAGAGCTAGAAATGTACTCTGAAAAAGATAAATTCTTTATTGCTTCCTCAAGATGGGAACTGTGAGGTTGGCTGGCCAGAGGCCATCCAACTGTGGTCAGGCCTAGTTAGCATCTGAGACAGCAGTCCACACCCTGCCTCTCATCTTCTCAACCACCGCCCTTTGTCTAGAAAGAGGTTTTGCTTGGGCTTCTTTCTACATGTGCTCTTCTGCTAACAGTCTTCCTAGTCATCAGAATGGAATAAAGGTGAGGGATAGTGACCTGATTAGTTTGGCTTTGTTATTTGTTTTGCTTTGCTTTTTACTTTTGAGCTCCTTTTATATTTCTATTAATAACATTTATTCCTTTGACCATCTCATGCACATATAGGATCCATTCTAGTTACTTTTTCACATACACCCCCACCTCCTCTTGTCTTCTCTTCAATCCCATCAATCCCTCTCCTCCCTAATATTAAGGTAGAAATCACTTGAAGTTAACCTGACATCCACCTCTTTTTCTCTACCATTGACACCCTTTGCTGGTTCAGGAGAATAGGTAGGGAATGGAAGGATGTAGGATGGGATGGGATAGATAGAATGGGATGGGATGAATGGAAGATAGAATGAGACATGTGTGGGGTGGGGTGGGATGGGATGGGGTGGGATGAGATGGATAGAAAGACATGAGTGGGGTGGGGTGGGGTGGGGGGGGGATGAGATGGATAGAATGAGACATGTGTGGGGTGGGGTGGGATGGGATGGGGTGGGATGAGATGGATAGAATGAGACATGGGTGAGGTGAGGTGGGAGAGATCAAACCAGAACAACATAGAGTAAAAGGCCCTAAGTTCAAACATAGCAAGACACAATATCCACTAATTAAATATAATTACACAGAACTTGGTAAAATTGAATAGGGAGACAAATAAGAATGGGAGAGCACACGTTTGGGCCCTGAACTGTTTCATGTATGGTCTCCATGCTCAGAGCTCACAATGAAAGCATCTGTCTGAACGTTGATCTGACTCTGGTCTTTACAGATGATCCCAGAGGAGGGAAACAATCTGTGCCTTGAAGGCCCTCAATTCAGAGTCTGTGGCATCAGAAATCATGCTGTTCTTCCATAAAGTAATGCCATTCCCCATCAAGCTCTGTTCCTACGGGCTGAACAGACCCGCCCATGCTCAGGCCACTTGCAGATGCCACATGAGACACAGGCAGCACACAGTCTTTGAAGAGAAGTCTCAGAGAGCTAGAGTTTTGCTTTTTCTATTCACAGTCTTCAAAAGCACCACACTGAAAGGCTCAGTTATTGCCTGATTGTTTGCTGGTCTCTTCAGAGAAGGCCTAGGCGCTTCCAAGGAACATTCTTCTAAGATCCCAAAAGGCCAACTTCAAGTCTACAAACCAGTTTCCTTAGAGGCCATACCTTTAGATGGTAGGAGCCTGGAAGTCAAGAAGGGAGGTCAAGCTCAAGTAGGCAGATCTCTGTAAAGGAGCTGATGGGTACACTGCAGCACATATACACCTGTACTTACACACACACACACACACACACACACACACACACACACAGACATACTACACACACCACATTGCATACCCCCACACACACACACACACACACACCAGACATACTACACATACCACACACACACACCAGACATACTACATACCACATGCATATCCCCCACACACACACACACACACCACACACACACACACCAGACATACTACACACCACATGCATACCCCTATACACACACACACCAGACATAATACAGACCACATGCATATCCCATACATACACACACACACAGACATACCACACTACACACACACACACACACACACACACCGACATACTACACACCACACACACACCCCCACACACACACACACCAGACATACTACATACCACATGCATATCCCTATACACACACACACACACACACATGCAAACACACCATACCACTCACACACACTCGCCACACCTCACACACCAGTCCCCCCAACACACACACCACATCACATACCCCAACACGAGGCTTGTGCAGGAGAAACTTTACACACTGAGCCACACCACTATGGTGACCCTTGCAGTTTTAAAGAATGCGGATATAAGCACAGAAAAGGTTCTAGAAAACCCCCAGTGGACTCAGTGGCTACCTCCATCCCTTGTCTACAGCATAATTATATTTAATTATAATTATATGCAGTTTACAGAAGATTCTTGCCTTACATCATACTCTCTGATAGGCAGTGAGCGCTTGCTTAATGTCCAGCACTGTAATGACATGCTTCACTCCCATGATGTGCATGGCAACCCAGGAGGAACTCCCTTCCTTCAAAAGGGGGTGCAAGTACCCGAGAATGCAGGAGTTAAGCGTTGCACAGTGAGGAGGAAACCCTGGGTCTGATTCAGCCAAGACTGAGTTCTGCTCCTGATATGTTGTCTTCACCAAGGGCTGGCTTTCAAGTTATATAGATAGGTAAATAATAAATAAATAAATCCCTTGTGCATGTTTTAATTTTTAGTATGCAACATGTAAACATACATCTATTGGATGTACTTATATTACTCCTAATAATTTAAAGAATGAATTTTGATCCAAAATAGACAGGAAAATTTGAAAAGAGGAAAAAAAACTAAGGAGAAATCTGTCTCTCTTGTCTGTCTCTGTCTCTCCCTCTCTCTCTTCTCCCTCCCCCTTTCTCGTTTCCCTCTCCTCTCCTGGTTCCCCTCAAACCCCCTGCCATTATGCCTTTCTCTTTCTTTCTCTTTCTCTCTCATTTCATTTTGCATTTTCCAAAAACCAAGCCGCCACCTGGCTGGTTGTCATTTGGAAGGTGACCAGGAAAAGGAATAACCAAGACCAGGAAATGCATTTGAGTCCGTGCTGTACACAGCAGGGTTTTGTTCTAGCCCCGTGTGTTTGGGACCATGAGGTGCCCTCAGAACTGTCAACCTAAAGCTAATGGCAGCGAATTCTCTACTAGCTTCTACCCCTACCTCTACTTTGTAGAGCCCCTGTACCATGGAGTCCCACACACAACCATATTATGATTCTTCCCCTACAGAGAGCTCCCTTCACTTTGACTCGTCACTTGCAACTGAAATCAAGTCAGGCAAAGGATACCAATGCACTCTTTCGCTACACCACTGGAAACCACATTGAGGGGAGCGGTGATACCTTGAGATCATTTTTTTTTTCATGCTGCTTTGTCGAAAGAAAAAAATACAAGTGGCAGCAGCAAAGACCATTCATTTCAGCCACTAACACACACTTCTGGAGGAACCCATCTGTAAGAGACCGGAGTGTCCTGTCCTTCCCAGGCTACAGGGAGAGCCGGCTGTGAAAATGATTCTGACTTCTCGCTTTCATGTGCTGAGGGGAAAAAATGTGAGTTCAGGAAAAGTACTAAGGAATACTCAGAGTGAGGTGATGCCAACGAGGTGGCTCACTGGGTAAAGGGGTCTGCTGTCAAGCCTGACGACCTGAGTTCAATCCCCAAGACCCCACACGGTGGGAGGGCGGAAGTGACTCCCATAAGGTGTCCTCTGACCTTGTTCACTCACACTCACTCACTCGCAAACACACTCATCCTCACACACACACCGTAATAAAGGCTTCAATTTTTAAAACAAAGCAAGTTATAAGGAGAAGTTGAGCATCGAATTACAGCTGAACTTTGAACTCTGTTCCCCCTAACAGCTGGGCGGGTTTTAGAGTCTTATTCACGCACAGACAGGAGAGGAGGTGAGGAGACCATTTGGAGATGAAGAACCGCAAATTATGGGAAGAATGCTAACTGTCAATAATCAGAATAATTCTCCTCTGCATAATGAACACGGCATCAGCACAGCTGCCAAGGAGGAAACAATAAACACCAAGTAAAAATAAAAACTCTTTCTCCATGCTACCTTACAAGGAGAAATCTGCACGGGAGCAGGCTTTGTGCGGTAAGTTCTTGAAGCCTGCAATCAAGGTTTCCTTGAAATTACAGCTGGCATCCTGCATATTTCTTCTTCTCCGAATTATTATTTATTTATACCTTGGGAAGCTGGTTTGTCACCTGACTGCAAGGGCCATTTCTCTGACAAAGCATTGGGCGCTGTCCCTGGACACCTCTTGTATTGGAGTGCTGACGTCACGTCCGCACACGTGTGCCTTGTGCTGCAGGTGAATAGGGCTGGGTGACATGTGGCCAGGGTCAGTGTTTCAAACACAATGTGGGTTTCCTGTACGACATTAGTTATGATCAGAGAAAAGGAACGATCTTATGCTTCTGAATTAGATATCTGATATTTATTCCCGAGCAAGCGTATTCTCAGTGGAGTCAGACCGCTTGGCTTGAGTTCCTTAAACTTTACCATCTACCTCACCTCTGGAAGCCTCAGCGTGCTCACCTATAGAATAGGAGTAACAATACCTCCCACCCTAAGTTTGCTCCAGGAGATAACTCATTCCACACACCATATGTGTTGGGAATTCTTGATTGTCAACCTGATACGACTTAAAAATCACCTGGGAAGAATCACATTAAAGAAACATCTACCTTAGGTAGGTCCATGGCTGTGCCTATAGGAGTGTGTCTTGATTAAGCTGGGATGGCAAGACTGTTGGCTCACAGGTGATTCTGCTAGACTCCTCGCAGGGACCTAGCAACAGATTACATCATCGCCTGCCACCTCCAGGTGGGAGCCAGGTGCAGAAGCATATAAGAACTGCTAGCTAATCCCCCTCTCTCACTCCAACCCTATGTGTTCCTGGTTGGCCTCCTTCTATCCTTTCTCTGTCCCTCATTCTCTGCCCTCGTGGCTCTTCTCCCATCTCCCTGCCTCTACCCCTTCTCCGTGTCCTCACTCATCTTCCTTCCCCCCAAATAAACCTCCCTTATATCAGGTCTGCCACGTGGCATGATTTCTCAGGGGAACACCTTGGCATGGGTCTGCCAGATACCCCTGCCCATTGCTGCATTATATTTCATAACAAAGACCAAGTCCACTGTGGGTGGCACCATTCCCTAGGCAGGTGTGTGGCGAGAGCTGGCTGAGAACTAGAAAAAAAAAAGTGAGTAAGGATATGTGCATTCATTGCTTTCTGCTCTCAGCTATGTATGTGACAAGCTATTGGCAGTCCCTGCCTTGACTTCCCAACACTAGTGAACTATCACCTGACATTGTGAACTAAAAATGGAAAATGTGCCTTCCCTCTGAAGTTCCTCCTTTTTGTCTGGACATTTTATAATGAAAACAGAAAAGAAACTAGAAAGCCAAGCATGGTTTATAGTAAGTATGTACGTGTTGGTGTCAGGCATTGTAAGTGCTCTCAAGTTGAAGAATTCTCCCTCTCTAATGAATTTTCTCTTGTACAACAGTAGTTGACTGCCTTTCCTTTGGCTTCCTACTGCTGGATATATGGGCCAGAAAATTGTCCAGAGAGTCACGAATGTCTGAGTCCCTCGGGACTTTTGGGTAGTACAGTGAGAGGTCATGAATGCCCCAAGGACATGCTTGTAATTTCCCAGGTCAAAGAAGGAACTTCATCATCTGGTTGGCTTATCTCTTTCTGACCATATTGCGTGGGGTAGGGCCAAAACGTGGTGACAATATTCCCCTGGGGAAGAGGGGACTCGCATTTCTCAACAAGGCAGGATAAGGCAAGAATGGGAGAAGATATAAATCTGAAAAATGAACTGAAACGAAAAGCTCATTCCTTGTAAAAAGAATGTCAAACCTCCGCGATAGGAACTGAAACTGGAGAGAAATGGCATCCCACACCAAACACAGAGCTTTCTAGCTCAGAGGGTTGCCTGGTGGCATCACAGGGACCAGGGAGAGCATTGGAATACCTCGCAAGAAAGGGACAGAGAGTCCTCCGAAAACTCCTTGGGTAATAGGCAATGTGCAGGTTGGATTCTCTGAAGTGGAGTCCTTGTGTGGATCCCAGCTCTGTCACTTACAAGTCCACAACTATGGACGAGCCACTTTTTCTCTTCAAGCCTCACTTGCTCCTATGTAAAACACGCATACAAATAATGCCACTTAACAGGGAGGGTTGAAGGAGCTGCTGCAAAGAAGGGCATACTTACGAGGCAAGAGATGACTTAGAGGATAAAAATGCACACTGCTTTCTCAGAGGACCTGAATTTGGGACCAGAATCCATACTGGTATTGGGCAGCTGTAACTTCAGCTGGAGGGAATCCAATGCCCTCTTCTGGCCTTCATGAGCACTCTCCCTCTTTCTCCTCTTCTCCTCCTCCTCTTCCTCCTCCTCCTCTTCTTCCTCTTCCTCCTCCTCACTCTCTCTCTCTCACAAAGATAAATCTTTAAAATAAACTAGTAATTTAAAATATCAATAACTGTTGCTTTTACTAATGACCATTCATCAATTAACTACCTATTGGACAAACTGATAAAATTATATTACCTACCCAAAACTAAGCCTAAGACCTAAAATATAACACAATAGAATGAGAGGAGAGAGGTGGACAGGCAGGGACTAAGGTCATAACTGGATTATAACTACTGAGCGTAAGAAACCACCCAAGCTTATTCTCACAGCCTACTGGTTCTAATAATGTTCTTCTAACAAGCTCGATCAGGGTGGCTTCCTTCTCCAGGACAAACTTGAAGAAGCTGATTTGATGGGAGCAGAGAAGACCCAGCCCCCAATCCTCTATTGCTCATATCTTCTATCTCTACTCCCTTCCACATGCCTATGTCCCTCCTCTGATATAGTGTCACTCCCCGTTTTCTTTATAACCTCTTGTCAGTGACTCCCAACATTGTTAGTGCTGTAACTCTAATACAGTTCCTCATGCCGTGGTGACCTCCAACCCTACTGCTGTCATTGCTACTTCATAACTGTAACTTTGCTATGTTATGAATCATAATATAAATATCCGATATGCAGAGATCTACTACACAACCCTTAAAGGAGTCATGACCCACAGATTGAGAACTGTCTTAGAGCAAAATGAAGTGTAATATCTCCTATGTTGTTTGAGCTATGAAGATTTCATTTAAGCCTGTATTCGACAAGGTAGTTCAAGACCTCCAAGATCCGAGAGAAAGAGTCGATACATGAAGGAAGCAATTCTAAGACCACAGGAAACTGATAGTGATGGTTACTCTACCTGCAAGCTGGACACAATATGGACTCCCCTGGGAAAAGTGAGTCAAGGAAGGATTACCTGGGTTGGCAGAGCACATGCCCAGGAGGGATTTTCTTATTTGGTTGAGAAGATTCACCCTGATTATGGGCAGAGCTGAGCCCTGAATGATACAAGAATAAAAAAAAAGAAGAAGCAAGCAGATGAATGAATGAGTGAATGGATGGATGGATGGATGGATGAATGAATGAATGAATGAATGAAATTAGCTCAGCTCTAAGCATGCAAACATTCATTTCTCTATGCACTCATCTGTGGGCATGATGAGACTATCTACTTCAAGTTCCTGCCTTGATGTCACCACAGCGATGGGCTATACTCTGGAGTCATAAATCACAGTTGCTTTGTGCTAGGGTGTTTTCTCACAGCAATAGAAATGAAAGAGGGACAGGGTTTGTCCTGCTGAGAAACCGCCCAGCCAACGGCAATCTCCATCTATCGCAAGAACATCCAGTGTTTCGACCCAGAAGTAAGTCTTGCCTAAGCTGTTTGGATCATGGTATTTTGGCCAAATAAGGCTGGATGGAAGACCAGATCATTGATAAACAAAAGAATAAACATCTTATAACTGATAAGGATGGCTACCATGTAGGAAAGTTGGGGTGGGAGGACCTACGGAGCCTTGGTAATTGCATAATCAACTGACTAAAGCTACTGAAGAGTACACATGGGGCCTTGACTGCTGTCAGGACTGATCCCATTACTCCGGTACTCTGATGAGATTTTATCAAGCAGTTGGTTCTTTCCCATGCTTCTATTTTCCACCAGTTCATTAATTATGCTTCTCACCATGCCATTCAGTCACTGAAACCATGCTTTTATTCCAGGATAAAACTAAAGAGTTTGGGTCACGGGGCTAGCCTTCACCCTCCCATGTTTCCATGAACCAACATGCAAACATCCCTTAGTCTCCAAACCATCTAATCATTCATATCTGTTTGTTTTGCCTGAGAAATTGTTCCCAACCCTTCTCTGGATCCCACCACCCACCAGATTCATTCAAATAACCATCCTGTCCAACGCTGTCACCAGCAGACACACCTTTGAGGAACTGGGCTTTTCTGGAAATGACTGAACCTGCGCACAGTTCTCTTAGAGGATGAAGCATTGAGAGAAGACCAGTGCTCTGCGCTCCAGCCAGGGCAGGATTCACCTGATATGAGCAGACTCTAAGGACTGGCCTTTTGTCTTCATAAAAAAAGGGACGTTTGCCATAGGAAAGTGAATCTCACGCTGAAGCAGTTGACTCCAATCACCTGAGAAAAGTTCCTCAGATTTGCTTTTACTTACATATCTGTACATGTAAGCCCACTCTGTGCCTATGCCTGTGGAGGTAGAAGAGGCACCAAGTCCCTAGCACTGGTACTTTAGGTGGTGGTAAGCCTCCTTTAGCAGGCGCTAGGAGTTGAACTTGGGTTGCCTGGGACAAAAGGGGTTAATACCCTTAACAGTTGAGATGTCTCCACAGCTTGGAAACGTACACACGGCCAAAACACATTCTAATATTAATTTATTACAAACTCCAGAACTCCTGCTTCAGTGGCTATGGAGTAGGATCTGACCATGCGTATGGCACAGTCGTGTTTGGATTCAGCCTCAGGGGAGACCAGGTTTCCTGTGGGACTCCTGACATTTATTTCCCAATCCACTCATCCATAGATGGCCACACCATATCTCTTGGGGGAACTTTCTGGTTCCAATCTTCTTAGTTTCTTCCTAGTTCCCATTTATGCAACAATGGGCTTGCCCCATCTATTCGTTCTTAAATGAATGCTGCAGTTCTTTTTTCCTAGGGTCAAGGAAGGTTAGGATTTTTTTTTCTTTTATTTTTTTCAGAGCTGGGGACCGAACCCAGGGCCTTGAGCTTGCTAGGCAAGCGCTCTACCACTGAGCTAAAAATCCCCAACCCCGAGGTTAGGATTTTCGACAACCAAAAAAATCTTTGTTCAAGATTTAGGGATAAGAGGTCTAGATGAAGCAAGAAAACACCACCACCAAAAAACCAATCCTTGGCCATCATTACATCTTTGCTCCACAGACAGATGTCTGTGGAAAGGGAGAGTCTGGGCCATGCACTTCCATAGCAGCACCATTCTAAAGCTTCTAAGCTGGAACATGGTGGTCGACACCTTAAAACAAGAAGATGCCCTCCCGAGGTGCCGCCTCCTCTTTCAAGGAGAAGAACTGCTTGTTCTTTGATGGTGGGCCCTCCATCCAGTTGCCTGACATCTCTTGCACAGTGAAGTATAACTTGTTACCCCCCAGGACATTGACCCAGGATGGTTTGAAAGTCATCTAAGAGGGATTCACTGTCACCTCTGACAGGTGTCAGGGAAGCACCTGTCACCCCAGCATGAGAACCCTGGTTCAATCCTCACCTAGAAGCCAGGCTGAAGAAGTAGAGAGATGGCTCAACACTGAGGAGAATTTCCTGTTTTTTTTGTTTTGTTTTGTTTTCCCAGAAGACCTGAGTTCAGTGCCGAGCACACACATCAGGGCCACGAGCCCCAGGGGATTCACTGCCCTCTTTTGGCCTCCGTGGGTACTGCACTCATGGATACAAACCAGGAGCAGACTCACAGTCATACACATAATTTAAAATAAAAATACATGTAATTTTTCGTATAGGCAGAACCAGAGCCATAAGCCTGGAACCCCAAAGGGGCAGAGGGGGGGAGGAAGGCAGATCTTGGGAATCCACCGACTGCCCAGCCTGGGTGTTCAGTGAGAACCTCTCTGAAAACAATGTGGGAGGAAAAGAGAAGGAGAAGGAGAGGGAGAGGGGAGGAGAGGGAGGGGAGGGGGAGGGAGAGGAGAGGAGAACAAACCAAAGAGCTACAAATTAGGTTTGAAAATCACAACAGATGCTGTCTTCAAATAAACTGCGCGCAAAGCTTTGGGCTGTGGTCACGCGGAGCCAACGGTTCTCAACCTGTGGGTTGCAACTCCTCTGGGCGAATGGCTCTTTCGGGGGTGTTCCCTAAGACCATCAGAAAACACAGATATTTGCTTTACGTTTCATAACAGTTGCAAATTTACATAATAAAGTAGCAACAAAGTAATTTGATTGGTCGGAGGTCACAACCACAGGAGGAACTGTATTAAAGGGTCACAGCACTGAGAAGGTTGAAACCCACACGCTCCCACAGAGGGTTCCTGTCACTGCTATATCTCCACAGTCCTGTCCTTTCCCTACTTCCTCATAAGCTTCTTGAAACCAGAGTCTGTGTCGTCTTCACATCTCCAGCGGCTACACAAACACGGGCATATTTGGAGAGAACTCGAGTAAAGGAAAGACGAATTAGAGGCGTGGGATGTTTTCTCCTCGCAATGAAAACTTGCCAGGCATACAAGGATCTCCCAGTGTGGCGGGTAGCCTGGAGGAGAGCTAATGACCGTCCATGCTGACACTAACATCAGAAGCAGGAGAAAATCCATCCTCTAATACATCTCGGCGCTACCCACAAGAGAAGCCCCTCGGCTTCCCACCTAGATGCCAGAAACGCGGCCCTCCACAACTGCAGGCACAAAAATATGATCCAAATATGTAAAAGGAGTTTGAATTTGAACCAACCCCCACAGGCTTAAGTTGCGTGTTTGGTCCCTAGCTGGTAGTTCCGTTCAGGGGAGGTTGTGCCTTGCTGACAGGCCTTGACCACTAGGTGGTAGCCTTGAGCATTATAGTCTGGTCTGGCTTCTGATCCTACTCACTTGCTTTCCTCCGGATCCATCCTAATGTGAACAAGCTGGGGCCGGAGAGATGGCTCAATGGTTAGAGGCACCTACTGCCCTTTCAGAGAACCTGAGTTCAAAGCCCAGCATCCTAGTTAGGCGAGGTAGCTCACAGCAGCCTATAACTCCAGCTTCAGACCCACAGGAGATCTAACAACCTCTTCTGGACTCCACAGAACCTATATACAATGTGTGTATAGTGTGTACAACCCCCCCACACACACATAATAATAATAATAATAATAATAATAATAATAATAATATCTTTCTTAAAACTTTATCTTAAAATATGGATTTGGGAGTGGTATGATTCCAGTTCAGAAGTTAATAATCAACAGAACAAAATTTAATACCTATGTTGTTGACCTTTATGAATATCATTGTACCTCCCATGCTCCAGATGCTGGTTGGATAACAGAGACACAGCTAGACCCAACACACAAGCCCCTGCCCAAAACCTCTTGGAACCTCCCATTCCTTAAAGAGAGCTACAGAACTAATTTGGGGTGCGATGACAGTGAGGAAGGATTAAAAAGAATTCAACAAACACAAACCACCTCGTATGCAAAGCATGCTGGGAGCTGTTACCACGAAAACCAATAATATCATAGAAAGAAAGGGAACGAAACATGTGACTGCATCCCCAACTGTTATACCTAGAACTCTGCCCATCTGAATGCATCCAGCACTCTGTCCCTTTATTTCTTAG
This sequence comes from Rattus rattus, assembly GCF_011064425.1. Taxonomy (NCBI): domain Eukaryota; kingdom Metazoa; phylum Chordata; class Mammalia; order Rodentia; family Muridae; genus Rattus; species Rattus rattus. Next base: position 36,125,501 of record NC_046170.1, read on the forward strand.
TGGTCACTGTGGACCCAAAACTCATTATGCAAAGACACTGTATTTGTAGAAAGCGAACTCTAAGCGATCAGCTTAGATTTGTCATATTCAATAGGGTACTTCTAAGCAATATTCAATTTAAGAAACTTTATATATATACATATGCACGTTAATATCAGTATGAACCTGTATTCAAAACTATTACTGGGGGGTAAATGAAGTCTAGGATGCATGAAATGTAAGGGAAGCCAGATTCAGGAAGACAAAGAGAGTATTTCTAGACAAACATACAAACTGATCCACTGGTTACCTTGGAAGAGCAGAGAATGAGGATCAGGAGTCTTGGAGGGGGGGGTCAAGAGACGGTGGGAGACATTTTCCAGCCACCACACTGATAGTGAAAATGTATGTGTTAGAGGAAACTGATCAAGCAGGATATAGAAAGACAGGCAGAAGTGCTTTTTAACAATGGTAACATCCCGTCCTGTTATCTGCCTGATAATCCTAGTGTATATTTTAAGGAAGTCTCTAAACACTTTGTAATAAAGGAAGGGTATTTAAAGGGTAGAAAGCAATATTTAAATACTACCGGTCAAAGTTGGAATCCACAGAGGAAAAGAAAAAGGAAGCGACTCAGGGAGATAGCTTGGGGTCAAAAGGGCTAGCTCTGCAAGCAGGAGGACCTGAGTTCAAATCCCCAGCACGGATTTAAAAGCCGCATGTCTCCACGTGTGCTCGTAACCCCAGCATCTTGGGAGGCAGAGCCTGGAGATTGCCGGAGCTCGCCAGCTGCCAGCCTTGCTCCAGGTTAGGGAAGAGACTCTGCCTTCCTGTCTCAGGAATAAGGAAGAGAATGAAAGAACGGGAGATGCCACATGTACGGTTGTACGTGTCGCAGACTTTTCCGTTCTACCCCCAAACACACACACACACTGAATAAAACTAGGGTGGGGGCGCTGGTCATGGCTTAGACCTCTCTTGTTACCAAGTATTCAGCCTTTGTTCCCTAGAGCTGACTCTCTGGATGATTAAAATTTAGAGCCAAAATGTAGGTTCTGGTTCTGAAGTTCTAATTTAAGGTATGGTTCTTGCCCCAGGGTGTAACGTTCACCCTCTGTTGATGTCCCTGGAGAGAGTAAGCACCTCCCCTGAGACAGCATCTCCTCCTCTGTCCCTCTCCCACCCACCATGTTTTCATTTGCTAATCCTAACTAGGACGCTTTGTTACTGACGCCCATAGCCACTCCCAACCCCCATAAAGTCTGTGGTACATTGCCTGTCTATCCTTGGGACTCAGACGTGCTATACTAACTCGCGTGCCTTTTGGGTCTGGTCTCCCCACTTGTTTAAGACAATGCCCTGTTTCTTAGGTAAGAGATGTTTCTGCCAATAACCTTCTCTAAAATGAGCCATCTCTTGCTTTCCTGCCCATTTCTAAGCAGTTCCAGGTAGAAGATGACACTTTGTCGTGGAGCTAAAAATCTGCCACTTATCAGCTGCCACCCTCAAATGCACGGGGTCCCGATTCTTGAAGACACATCTACAAGAACTTCATTTGGAAAAGGAAGCAAGAAGCAGAGCCCACACCCAGCCCAAGGGCTTGCATGAACACTCTGCACAGACGTGGGCTCTTCTCTGTCTCTATCCTTCCTGGCCAGCAGCTGCTTGGCCCAAGGTTTCAAATGTTCCCCTAATTAAGAGAAACATACCTTATCCTGGGATGGATTTTCAAATTCATTTATTGCTCATTTCTCTGTGGTTTAATTTAATTAAATTGGGCAGCATATCAAATATTGATTTTAATAAAATCTTGATTAAGATTCGAGCAATTATCAAACACAATTTTTCAGACCACTGCCGGGCATCTCAATGGATCCGACCTCGGAAAACCAATTTGCTTTTAGAATAAAGAAGGGGGTGTTCTGCACGTGTACCCTGGACCATTTCAGGAAAGTGACCTCCTGATCTTTCTTTATTAGCAAAGATAAGCGTCGAGATCTGACCAGGACTTATTCACAGCTTAATCTCTTCACTTACCTAATCCCCCAAAGCAGTTAAAAAGGAAAGCAGCGAAAAGAACAGCTCCTTTGACGAGCGTTAATTTGGCACGGCTGCGTACAAAGCGCCGATTGACTCCGTGGACGCATAATAAGTACAAGTTGGAGCGGAGAAATCTTTAGCCACGTGTAACATCTTTAACTCTTGTTAAATGTCCGCTACGGAGGTAGGCTTTCCAAGTCTTAAATTTGCTCTCTGCAGTACCTTGAATATAGAAAGTGTCAATGTAAATTTGATGTATAAATTATCAATGGCATTGTATTAGCAATTAACCCTAAGTAGAAGATATTTAGTAAGTTAAATATTTGTTTCGTGGTTAAGAGGGGGAGAAAAAAAGAAAGAAAAAACGAACTCGGAAAGCTCCCAGCCGATAGCTGTCACTGCAGCACCACCTAGAGGATTTGAGAAGCAACGCAGGACCATTTCCACACATCGACGGAAAAGGTGCTTGAGGCCCGCCCTGTCCTTTCAAACATTAGGAAACTACCTGGCATCTTCTTAGGTCTTGAGAAATTTACAAACTCGCAAAGTTATGTTTAAAAAAAACTACTTGCTAACAGAGACTTGGGTATCATTGTGACTTTTTTTATAAAAAAAAAAAAAAAGAGAGAATTTGTTTTCATCGTGCCTCCCATCGCTTTCGATCTCCCTCCTTCCTGTGCCTCCTCCCTCCCCTCCTCTTTGGTATCTCCCTCCTTCCATCCGTCTCCACCACGCCCCCATAGCCTTATCACATTCATGCCATGTGTGACCATTATGCCGTCTTTCATTCTATCTTGATATGTCATGTTCTCCTTGCATTGCCTAAAAGTTCTGGTACCCTGTTAAATTAAGAGCAAAGTTGGGGGGGGGTGGGATTTAGCTCAGTGGAAGAGCGCTTGCCTAGCAAGCGCAAGGCCCTGGGTTCCGTCCTCAGTTCCAAAAGAAAAAAAAAAGAGCAAAGTTGGGGAATTAGATACCCTATAACCTGAAACTGGGTGATATTCCCCACTAGGTACCATAGGCTAAATTTATAAAAAAAGCCAAGTGCCAAGAGTGGGCTGGCAACAACCTTTTGGAGTTGTAGGCCAGTGAGGTTTGATAGACCCCCCCCCAAATAGTGTGGGCTGTGACCACTGCTCTTAGCTACCCCACAGGTAAGAAGACCCTGTTGCTAAAGCAACCATGCATCAGAGCTACAGAACGTGGAGAGATCATGCTGGTGTTGGCCGGGAAACATTATACCTGCTGGCTAGCTTTCACAGTGCTGGAAGGTGCCAGCCATGCAGGCTACCAGAGCAGCAAAGCAACCACCAGTCACACCCGGAGGTGCATTCTACAAGGTACAACCATGACTGGCATAGCAAGACCTCAACAGTGGCACAAATACCATGGAAGTGACCAACCACTTTCTGATTGGATTTGCATCACACTCCACAAGCTGAATCCCATGCCTCACACTGTTACTGGGGCAAGAACCCATGGCTAGACGGATGATCAGCCCCTAGGTATTACACTGCTCGATGGACATAGTATTAAAATGATTCCTAATGCCTTATTGTTATACCCAAAGATGACGATATCCCTCAACCTTTATCTCTTTGCAGTAGATGGTGACTGACTTAGAGACCCACAACTGCCCACAATGTACAGAAGTAAAGTCTTCAGTATGCTAAAGGAAATATATACCTCTCTCACGTGTCCCCCAAAGCTCAGGGATCACTGCAGAAGAGGGGACAGTCACTTACCAGAGCTGGGAATTGTCTACCCAGAAACATCCTGTGGACACAGCAGGACAGCTGCACATGTGAACTCACTGTGGTTGCAACAACATACACAAAACCTATGCAAGCCCAGGCTAGACCGAATCCAAGGATGGAGAGGGGAGTTGAGTACACTAGCCTATCTACCTGTTTAGAGTAGCTGGCAACCATTAGGTGCTGGAAAAGAGAGGATCTGTTTCCTCCAAGAGTGCAGTGGGCCCTGGCAATTCAACCTTACTCCAGTGGAAGATCGCCAATCTAAGATTATTTCTGGCTGCACAAATTTGTCTTGAACATTTCAAGAGAAAATAAAAAGGGGCACAAAATTGGGTGGATGGTGAAGGAGGTGGCTCTGGAAATGGTTGGGAGGGCAAGGGTGATTACAATCAAATCACCTGGTTTGAAACTCACAAAGAACTAGTTTGGGTTTCCGTTGTTGTTTGATTGATTGATTGATTTTTTTTTTATGAGAAGGAAGACATACTCTTCCTTGTTTTCAACTTTGAGAAAAGAGTATTCAGTCTCCTACCTTAAGGGGGTCGATATGTAACTTACACAGAGGTTCCTTCTGAATACACAGAAAACCCACTTTTTTAGTCTAAGCCTTATCCTTAATCACTAAGGATTTGGAGGACTTATTCCATTTTGTTTTTGCAGGGGTCGTTGTGGGTAGAGGTGGTTGTAGTAGTGGTAGTCTTGGTGGCCGTACTTTAAAGCTAGGACCTCACTGTGTAACGTTGGCCTAGAACTCACTATGTAGACAAGGCTAGCCCTGAACTGAGAGATAAACCTCCCTCTGGCTCCTGAGTGCTAGAGTTAAAGACAAGGGTAAGCCTGGGCTGCTTCTTCCTGTTGTTGATGATGATGTCGTTGTTGTTGTTGATGATGTCGTTGTTGTTGATGTTGCTGTTGTTAAATAATTGTCTTAGAGTTTCTGTTGTGATAAAACAGCATAACTAAAAAGCAAGTTGGGGAGGAAAGGGTTGATTTGGCTTAGACTTCCAAATCATAGTCCACCATTGGAGGAAGTCAGGGCAGGAACTCAAGCAAGGCTGAAACCTGGAGGCGGGGGCTGATGCAGAAGCCACGGAGGAGTGCTACTTACTGATGCTCCCCATGGCTTGCTCAGCCCGCTTTCTTATAGAACCCAGGACCACCAGCCCAGGGGATGGCACTACCCACTATGGGCTGGGCCCTCCCACCCTTGATCACTAATTGAGAAAATGCCTTACAGCTGGATCTCAGGGAGGCATTTTCTAACTGAGGATCCTGCCTCCCCGATCACTCTACCTTGTGTTAAGTTGACACACAAAACCAGCCAGGACAACTGACCCCTTGTCAACTTGACACACAAACACACCACTATGAAGCCACAACCCTTCCTTTCTTATTCGTCCCCAAGATCTCATACTAAAAATATCAGTGGGTTTAAAAACTCTCACAGTCTTTACAAATTAAAAACACTCTAGAGCTTCAGTCTCTTTAAAATATTCAATCTCTCCAAAAATCCAAACTCTCTTTTTAAAAGGCTCAAGGTCCTTCAGCTGTGAGCTCCCGTAAAAATCAAAATCAAATACACCTTCAAGAGGGAAGAATGGGGGCACAGTGACAATTTGAACCAATTAGAATCCAAGAGTATATAACTCAATGTCCAATGCCTGGGATCCACACACATACCTTCTGGGTCCCTGGCCTTGGGTCACTGCTCCAGCTCTGCCCTCTTTTAACACACATAGCTCATCTTCTGTGCTCTGACTGGATCCCCTGCTGCTGCTGTTCTTAGGGGCCATTCTATGGCTCCAGCATCTCCGAGACTCCCAGAGTCCCTTGCTGCAACTGAGCCACTCTTTCCCCAACAGCCTGTCAAAGGCTCTCTTCCTGGCGCCAAGCCTCAACTTTTTTGCATGACCCCTTCAGACCTGAAGCTGCACCTTCACGAATGGCCTCTCGCAATGCCAAGCCTTGGAGCCTCTCCATGACTCCTTCATGCCTTCAAATACCACCCAATACCACCTGGGTGACTTTTCCACACGACCAAGTCCTGCTGCCAACATGAGGTAACAACTATATGGCTGCCTTGGGAACACAGCTTCTCTGCGCTCTCAGGAAACACTTTGCAGACGGTTTCACCTCCACAATGGAGGTCTCTTCTTAATCACTACTAATTGCTCGGCTCCAGCTAACCAGCATCAACCGTCCCAGTAACACAAACGTTGCTCTTCGGTAGTTCTGGTATCTCGTTAATTGCAGCCGACTCTCCAGCCCTAGCCAACCAGAACCACGGAATGTTAAATCAAAATGGTAAGTAGTCTTGACAGAGTCTTTAAACTTCCCTGTGAAACTTTACAAGTCAGGCCTCCGGCCTCTGCACTGCTCTCAGCATTCTTCCAAGCCCCCACAGAACGCTCCACAGAGCTCTTAATACTCTTACTACTGGCCTTTCTAGCCCAAAGTTATAAAGTCCATCCACAACCCTCCCCAAATACATGATCGGGTCTATCACAGCAATACCCACTACACGGGCACCAGTTTGTCTTCGGGTTTCCATAGTTACTACGGAGCACTGCGATCAAAAACCAAACTGAGGAATAAAGAGTTTATTTGACTTATACTTCCACATCCTAGTCCATCATTGGAGGAAGTCAGGACAGGAACTCAAGCAGGGCAGGAACCTGGAGGCAGGAGCTGATGCAGAGGCCATGGAGGGACATTGCTCACTGGCTTGCTCCCCATGGCTTGCTCAGCTTGCTTTCTTATAGAACCCAGGACCACCAGCCCAGGAATGGCACCACCCACAATGGGTTGGGCCCTCCCCCACTGAACACCAATTGAGAAAATACCTTACAGCTGGGTCTCGTGGCGGCATGTCCTCCAACTGTTGCTTCTTCCTCTCTGATCACTCTAACTTGTGTCAAGTTGGCACACAAAAGCAGCCGATATAATCATGAACCGATATTTGAATTTGTCAATGCTTTTGTTGACAGGGTCATGTGGTTTTATTTCCTTTGATACCCTGGGGCATCACTGGGATAAGTTCTCATCTGCAATGCTGTATAACTATTTTGAATATTTTTCTGGGTTTTATAATGCAATATTCCGTTAAGGATTTCACATGTATTCCTAAAAAATACAGTCCATATTTTTTTCTTTTCCTTCCTCTCTTCCTTCCTCCCTTCCTCCCTTCCTTCCTTCTTTTCTGCCTGCCTGCCTACCTTTTCTTCCTTCTGCCTTTGGGTCTTCCTCCTCCTTTATACTTCTTCTTAATGTTTAGATTTGGCACTGGGGTAATTCCAACATGAAGACAGTCTTCAAATGAATAGGGAGGCTCCCCTTCTATTTTCTGGCTCTGTGGAAATAGCACTGATTCTACTGCAGACCTCTGGTGGAATTTTCTGGTGAATCTCCGGCAAGTATTCCTCTTGGGGAATTTATCAGTCACTCTTCTGTCACTGGGATAAACTTACCAGATGAGTCTGAGGGAGGGAACCTTTATTTTGAGTTGTGATTTCAGAAGGTTGCAGTCCGTCATGGTAGGAAGGCATGGCAGTGAGGGTCCACCTATGGTGGTAGAACTGGATTGCTAGAGCCATCCACCTGGCAGCAGATGAGGGAACAGAGGGCAGTGCAAAGGCAGGTGTGGGCACTCCTCTGTGATGCACCTATTCATCTACATCCGCCTCCCAGGCCACACCCCTTTAAAGGAAACCTAGCTCTAAGAGTTGCACCTCTCATTCCAGACCAACCCATCAAACCCCAACCCCGTGGCTGGGTATTAGGCTCCAATGTGAACCATAACATGGAGTTTTACAATTTCAAGATAGATTTACTTGGACTCTTTTTCCCCCGTCTGAGTTTCTGAGAGTCCAGATTCAGATTTTTCACGCTTTCTAAAGAGGCATCTAGAGCTATCGGCTGTATTGATTGTGTTCACAAACTTAACATATTGTGTTCCATTTTGTCTCAGTTTGTAATTTATCGCCCTTAAAAAAAAATCTTCGGTTGAGCAATGGATTGTTCAGCAATGGATTGGGCAATTTTCCATTGTTGACACAGTTTTTCTATTATGTTTCCATCAGTGTCATTGGCTTCGGGGCTGAATTTACTAAGGTCAGAAAACTTACGTATGTTTGCTGGCGATTATTTACAGCTGAGTGTGGTCTGTCTTGGGCAATGTTTTGTGGGCACATCAAAGGTTGTGTGGTCACCGATTCTGGCTAGTCTGATCAACAGATGTCAGCTAAAACCCGTTGGTAGAAGGTTTTAGAGCTCCTGTCCTTAGGGGCTCTCTGATTGGCTAATTTTCCAGTGAAGGTATGGATGTCTTACTGTCACCAAATGAAGCTCTTTCAACCGCGTTTTCTCTCCTGCCTTTTGCAGCTCGGTTATTGTCGGCATATGCTTTCATTGCCAGGTTCTGTATGGCACGGTGGGAGCTCGAGCATCCTACCAATCCTCATGTAATGTTCCTGTTCGGTAACTGGCTTTGCTCCATTGCAATGGTTCTCAACCTTCCCTCGTGGCACCGCCCTTTAATAAAGTTCCTCGTGTTGTGGTGATCCCAAACCAACCAACCATTTTCACTGCTACTTTATAACTCTATGCATCATAGTGTAAATATCTGATATGCAGATGCTCTGAGGCATGCTCTGTGAAAGAATAATTCAACCCCTTTGGGGCCATGGCCCACAGGTTGAGAACCACTGCTCTACAATCTTTTCCTCTGATCTTTTGGAAGTCAATGCCGTCATAGTCCATGTTTTCATATCCGCACTTTACTTCTGCCCAAAGTCACCCTTCTGGTAAATAATAAAGAGTTAAAATGCCTTTATAAAAATGCACTCTGACTTTTTTTCCCTTGTACTTAGACTACTTAGAATAACCATTGAGAGATTAATGCCCTAGTCTCTGTTCTGCTGCTGTGAGATGATACCGGGAAAAAAGCAACTTAGATGAGAAAGGGTTCCAGATGACGGTCCATGAAAGCAGGGAAGTCAAGCTGAACTTGAAACAGCCGGTCCCGTCACATACACAGCCAAGACCGGAGAGAATGAACGGATACATGTGTGTTCACTTGCTCAGCTCACTTTTATTCACTCTTACACAATTCCCTCCCCAGACCATGAAATAGTGAAGCCTCCATCAGGATGAGTCTTTCCACAGCAATTAACCCAATTTAGAAAATCCCTCACAGCCATCCCCAAAAGGCCAACCAGATCTGGGCTATCGCTCCTTGAGTCTCTCTTCCCAGAAAACTGTAGATTGTAACAACCTGACAATTAAAACTAATCATCATGGCTAAGGTGAGAGTGGCAGTCAGCTATCACTGACAGTCTGGGTGCTGGGGACGACTGTTGAGCGCTTACCAGGAATCAGAGTCCCAGTTACCCACTCAGCTTCCTCAGGCTGTGGGAAATGCAAGGAGTCACGGTTGTGAAACGGTGGATGTCAGCTGATACAGACTCACGGGGAGTTTTGCTAAAACAGACTCACATCCTGAGGCAAGACATGTGGTAAGACAAGACCCATGGAGGACACAAGATGTTTGGAGGAAGTACAAACAGAACCCAAGGGACAGCGAAGGAGTTAGCATTTCAAGGCATTGTTGGTCTCACATCTTCACTGACCTTCACTTCACTGAGAGAGGGACAGCAGAAAACTTCTCCTGGCATCCCTGGTGGTCCTGGTCACTCCTGCTGAGGCCTGATTTGTGTTTGCTATCCCGACACTACTAAACTGTTACATTCCTGAAGTATTTGTGAGTGGATCAAGCTGCCACTGATGAATCCTGTGAACTGCTGAATTCCTGACACCGTAGATGGGACTTTTCTCCAAAAACAATTTCTAAACTGGTCCACTTCCCCACATATTCTAATAACCGTTCTTTTCCACTACCTCTGATGGGTGGTGGACTAGAAGGGAGGTTAAAGCATTTAAGAACCCATATTAAAAGTAGGATTTGAAAAATCAAAGCTCACAGGTTATCTTGGATATATTAATTGGGGTAGGAAGACCAGCCCACTGTGGGTGGCATCATTCCCTATGCAAGAAGTTCTAGATTCTGTAAGAGTGGAGAAAGGCAAGCTTAGCACTGGCATACATTCATGCTGGCATCATTCTCTGCTCCAGATTATAGATGTGAAATGACCAATCCCTCCCAGCCTTCCAGCTTCTGCCCCTGTGCCTTCTCCCTGAGAAATGGAACATGCAACTCTGATCCAAAGCACACCCTTAAGCTGCGCTGGTCAGGGTATTTCTTCTTCACAGCAATAGCCCAGTTCTGTGATAATAGGTGCACTTTTTCAGTGACATTTATCCACATATGAGAGCAAAACTCATGTGACCCAGATCCAGCGTCTAACATATGCACTGTAGAGGACTTACCAATCATACCCTGTTCATTTAACATTCCCAGGAAAATAGAGGAAACCTCTTGTGACGCTGGGTAATAGGAAGGAATTCTGAACTATATGCCAAAGTAGAAATTTAAAAAATTGGCAACAAACAGTAAAAGGCTTCTAAAAATGCAAGGATCAGAGATTAGTTCAAAATTAAACATGCCATGAATATGAGGTGTCTGGTCCTTCTTGATGGAGCTGTGTTTTGCAAACTAGCAGCAGCTCTGGTTCTGAACATACATCAGATGCACTTAACACTGTGTACGCCCTCATTGTACGAAGTCAACAAATGGTGTCTAAGACACCCCAAATACCCTCCCTCAAACCTCAGGCTAAGAGTTGCAGGACGTTTTCTATTCTTATAGAAACTAATATTTAATTACAAAAAAAAAATCCAGAGATTTCTAATAGTTTCCTATCACCATCCCTCAGTATGTAAGTATTAAATTAGTGATTCTTTGAAGTGGCCTAGACAGACAAGCACTTCCTATTCATTAACATGCAAATCCTTTTTCTCTTTAATGAATGGTGGGATTATATGGAGGCCAAAGGATTATGTTCAAATAAGTTTCTTTATAATTTATTATCAGTAAATATTTGATTTCTATACCTACTTCTATACTCACAAGGCCACAAATAATTTTGTCTGGGAGGGCTGGATAGGTGGCTCAGAAGTAAGAGGACTGGTTACACTGGCTTCAATCACCAGCACCCACATGGCAGGTCACGACCCTTTGTAACTCAAGTTCCAGAGGATCCGACATCTTCTGGCCTCTGATGTCAGTACACACACACACACACACACACACACACACACACACACACACACACACAGTGCACGGACATACATGTAGGCAAAGCACCTATACACATAAAATGAATAATAAATTTGTTGGGGGGGGGAACCGGGATATAACTAGATAAAGCTTAAGATGCCCTAGAGTAGAGTCCTATAAATTCTGTCGTTTAGGTTGGCAAATGATAGAAAAATCTCACGAGGAAAATGAAACACAAGATAAAGGTAGTGCAGCCCAACTCAATGGTTGCCAACGGAGTGCTGAAGCTACATAGAATGATCAATAAAATTCCAAGGGGACATTCAAGGTCATGACATCGCCCATATCCCATTGGACTAACCAGAAATGGGAGGCAGTCAAAGAACAAGAGAGACCCCTCATGCTTGGAAGAAAAGCTTCTCGGTTTTCACAGTTAAGTGCATGGAAGAGTGAAATATGAAAGAAGAAAGTAAGAAATAAAAATTTTTCCAGGTGCTTGCAAGTTTTAGTCACTAACACTGTCAGAGGAGTTGAGGTGATTTAGCACCTACTGTGAGTTTAAAGAAAGGGGCAGGGATGGGAGGTGGTGGAGAGTGGAAAGAACTCCCAGTACCTAGGACAAGACAGAGAACGTGTCGGATTCCTCCAAGGCAGCTTATACAGCACCCTGGATATCCATCATACTCCCACGCCAAAGAGAAGGCATCAAACTTAAAGCAAGCTACCTCCCAGGAATCGTTGGGAGTGAAAGGTCAGTGAGGAGAAAATGGCGCATGTTTCTCCCCATTGATTTCCTATGCATGGAGTCAGACTTGACTGCTGGTTGGAAGTCACTTGATCCACTTCTTTCTTTCTGAGCTGTTGGGTTCTCCTGCCTGCGCCTCTCCAGCTTGAATCCTGCTTGCCTCGGATCACAGCTGTCAGCTACTGAACCAGGCTGGCATCCTGACTCCAAACCCATGCTATGCTGCAGCCCCCTCCCCTTTATTAAAGTTAATTGACATAACAGATAAGGTGCATGGCCAGCGTTTTATATGAAAAACAGATGGGTGTGTGAGGATTCAAGTAGAAATCTCCCTGATCAGAAATAGGAGGGAAGTGGGGAGAGGGGAGACAAAAAGTCAGGATTACGTAATTCAGCCAGAGAAGCTGCAAAGACCCACGTTTTTATTATTGCAAAACACTCTGGTGAATCAGCTGAGACAATGTACACACACACACACACACACACACACACACACACACACACACACCCCTCAGAAGAAGATTCCTTCTTCTACTACGTGATTGTTACTTTTAATTGTAATTGTAAAGGTGACACAATGTAGAATCACAGGGGAAGATAGTCTCGATGAAGGATTGTCTAGATCAGGTTAGTCTGAGGAAATGTCTGTGGAGATTATCTTGACTGTGTTCATTGACGTGGGAAGACCCAGCCTAAATATAGGAGGCACCCTTCCCTGAGCTAAGTACTGAATTGTATAAGGACTAGAGAAAAAGATTAGCCAAACATAGACTTACCTCCCTTCCCCCTCCTCCCTTCCTCTTTCTCTTTTGCTTTTTCTTACTTTCACTCCTTCCATCCCTCCTCCTTCCTCCCCTCCCCCTTCTCGCATTCTCTCCCCCTGCTGAGTGTGGATCTAACTAGATGCTTCAAGCTCCTGCCTTGACTTCCCACAAGGATTGCGTCCTGGAATTGTGAGCTAAACGGAACCCTTTCTCCTCCGAGTTGCTCTTTCTTCGGGTGTGTTTACCACAGCAGCAGAAATGACACTAGACCATCCTACACTGTCCAGATCACCACCCTACACTTTCTAGATCGGCTCAGCTCTAGTACCAAATTCTCAGAGATAAAATGAAATCGGCTGGTTTTCTGACATGAGCACCTTCCCTGAGTGCTACCAAATCCACAGCGTATTATCGTTTCCCACATAGAGAGTACTATATCTCACGATGGTATTATTTGCACCCATGTGTGTATCTTATATCTCACGTGGGGGCGGTAGAGTGGCTAGCTGCACTTGCCTGACTCCAGGGACAGGTGGCGGTCACATCTCCAGAAAACATGGGGAAGAAGGGAAATTGGACCCATGAGAGACCGCATCCTCCCGCGACCCCATCGCCTTGAGCTGCATCGGGAAGGAACGCCCTTGCCTGCCTTCTAGAACCCCTTTGCTAGGCTGCAAAGCAACCTGCCACAGGCAGGGCGGAAAAGTCGGCTGCAGAAACAGCATGACCGTTGCGCAGGCGCAGCCCATAGCCTTCAGGAAGCCACTTCCTGCCTGGTTTCCTAGCAACAGGGAAGCGTTGTTGACATCCACAGAAACTGCAGCTTAGGCTTGAGAGTGGAGCTGTCCCACCGGCGCGATGGTAAATCGGGGTTCTTATCTGGAAGGGCAGAGGGGGGAGACCCATGTGCACAGCTGTCCTGGGAGGGTCTCACCATGAACTGGATTGCAGCTGGAAGGGACGCTATTGAGAAACGGGAGGTGCTGAGAGGAATCCGGGAGCCAGGAAAGTTTGCAAAGAGAGATGAAGGCAGTGGAGAGAGAAAGAGCCTAGGCTGAGAAAGAATGGGACCGGGAGAACAGGAAAATGGGAAGGGGGTTGGAGGTGAGCAACAAACAAAGGGGGAAGAGGAGAAAATCGGGTGGGAGGGGTGAGGAATGGAGAGAGAAAGGAGGAGAGAAAAGGGGGGGGGGAGATGCTACCCTAACTTTGCCTGCACAGAAAAGGAAGGGGGGAGGGAGAGAAAAAAGTAAAGGGAAAAAGAAGGGAAGGAAGGGAATGGGAGAGAAAGGAATGAAGGGAAAGGAGTGGAGAAAAAGGAAAGGGAGAGGAGAGGAGGCGGGACAGGGTGTCCTGGGGACCCGGGGGTGGGGTGCAGTAGGAGTCTGAGAGTCAGAAGAGAACCACCTTGGAGGAGAGGAAAGGTCAGTGAGGAGCAGAGAGTGGAGAGGAGCAATGGAGGCAGAGAGGAGGAGGTCCGTGGCTTTGAGGAGTTGTACACTCCCCTAAGACGGTCAGAACTGTGCTAGTGTATGGATATTCTGTGCCAGACATAAGGAGACCTAGAAGTGCCAAGTGTCAGAGATATACCCCATGAAAAGATGTCTACATTTACTAGGCTTTGGGTTTTCTTGGTTGGTTGGTCGGGAGGTTTTCGTTTTTGTTTTGTTTGTGTGTGTGGTTTGTTTTTTGTTTTTTTTTTGTTTTTTTTGTTTTGTTTTTGTTTTTGTTTTTTTTGTTTTTGTTTTTATTTTGGTGTTGTTTGGTTTTTTTGTTTTTGTTTTTGGTGGGGTTTTTGATGTTTTTTTGTTCTGTTTTGTTTTGGTGTTTGCTTTGGTTTTGGTTTTGTCCCTGGCTGCGTATGGGACAAAACAAGTCCGTGGCACTATCAGATTCTTACTATTGCGGTCACCGGCAATGTCTCATTTTCCTTTCCAGAGGACACCTCAGGCTCAGAGCTTTTGTGGCACTGGAATGTAAAAATATGCTGTCTTCCTCTGTTTTTACAGTCCCTCTTGTTTGTGACAGGGAAACAGTTTTTATCCTGTGGTAGCAATGGTAGGTCTCCTCGGCAGATGGCATTTCTCCAAACTTTGGTTCATGGTGTAGTTTAAAGAACATACTAAACTAAGTGTTAATAGTGTCCATTGAGAGGAAAGCCACGAATCCAGCAAGGGAAAGACAAGGAAGGTGCTCACTCACATCCACAGTGAGTGCCAAAGGAAACCTGTCTCCGGATGAAGTAACGTAACGTTCACTTGTGAGATGTTGGGAAAGAAAATGATAGGATAGATTCTCATCACAAAACTTCCAGGCCAAGTGGGCCATGGTAACATCTGTCTGGAGTCCCAGCACTCGGGAGTCTGAGGCAGGAGAATTGCTGCAAGTTCAAGACCAGACTGAGCTATAGAGTGTGAAATCCTATCTAAAAAGAAAGAAAGAAAGAAAGAAAGAAAGAAAGAAAGAAAGAAATAAAGAAAGAAAGATAGATAGATAGATAGATAGATAGATAGATAGATAGATAGATAGATAGATCGATCGATCTCTATGAGGCTGGGGAGAGAGATCATTGGTTAACAGCACTAGGTCCTCTTGCAGAGGGCCCAGGTTCAATCCCCAGCGCCCCATGGTATCTCACAACTGTCTGTAACTTCAGGTCTAGGTGATCTGACGCCATCTTCTGGCCTCTGCTGGCCCTAGGCACGCACATGGTGCTCACACACACCCATACAGACAAGCATCCATACATATACAATAATAAAATAGATATCTAAAAGAAATGTAAATACTCACAATGTGCTGTTGGGAATTAGACGGCACAGGGAGCGGAGTGGTTTTGTTCATAGTCAGGTCCAAAAGGTGAGCATAAAGCCCACCTGTGAGTCCCAAACACAGACGTTCACAGCCTAACATCCAGCTGAAGCCGATACACGACCGGGGAACTCCAGCACCCTGCAGTAGAATGCCCTTTGTAAGTTTGGTTACCAGAATGAACCCCCAATGGGGGTAACGGAAGTGACTAAGGTGTCCCAGAAAGGGCAGCTTTTGGGCACTTGGAGGATACGGTGATGACCTATAAATATTTAAAAGCTATGACATATGAAAAGTTTTTTGTAAGTACGCAAATGGGAGCTGTTGAAAGATGGCCCGTAGCTTTCTGGGCAATGTAAAAACAAACAAACAAACAAACAAACAAATAAGTACTACCCTTCTAGCAAATAAGAACATGCAAGCTTTAGGGATTCCCCCGTGAGACTGTCTTCACCGGGGCTGAAGCCTGGCAGTCTATCTAGGTTATATGCAAGCTGGGACTTCTTACACAGTCCCCATAAGAGATCTAAGTTCCAAGCCTACCCTTTAAACACCCCAGTGTATTGTCTCCATCTCTCAGTTAAGGAAATAGGTGACTAATTGTGTTCCCAGATATTCTCTGTAGAGTTGATGTGACCATGGACACCCTCCTAGTTAATGCTGGCCCCGATCTCTTGCAGACAGAAGTGGAGGAAACCCTTAAGAGAATCCAGAGCCACAAAGGGGTCATCGGAACGATGGTGGTCAATGCAGAAGGTAACTCTTGCCACAGGCTGACTGGGCTCCACACACAGAGGCGATCCATTTGCTGTGTCAAGAGTGACAACATTTACATTAGATTCTGAGCTTAACACCATGTTTTGCCTGTGCCAGTTATTCATCAGATATCTATTGGATACCTACTGTATACCAGTCACTTAAGAGCTGGGGCCACAGAGACATTGTCTAAGACACACACACACACATTCTCTCTCTCTCTCTCTCTCTCTCTCTCTCTCTCTCTCTCTCTCTCTCTCTCTCTAACACAACATCTTCAGAAAGGGTCAGGGTTAGTGTTAGGGATACTCTGGTAATTAACATCACTTTGGGAGGGCCAGCAAAGCTCTCTTATTGAAGACATTATGTGATTGGTAGTTTGGTTTGGGCCTAATATTATAAAGGCTACAGTACAGAGAGAGTTCCAACCTTTATTTTAAATTAAGTTTCCTTTATCATAGTGAAAAAGACCAAAAACAAAAAACACAAAACAAAGCAAAAAAAAAAAAAACAAAACAAAACTCTTAAAAATCTATTTTAATAATAATTTAGTTTATTATTTGAAAAGTTCATATGTGTATATAATGTATCTTGGTCATATCTCTTCCCCATTTCCCCCCACTCCAAGTCTTCGTAGGACCCTCTGACACAAGAATTCATTTTAATAACATTTCAGGAATAGTCTTGTAAATAATGGGCGGGAAGGAACAATACATTGCCAGCTATGAAATGTGGATGCTGGTCCCGGACCCACACTGTCTCTGAACCATTCGTATCTGCACAGAGAGACGGCAAAGAGGAATCAGTGGGTAGAGGTGCTTGCTGCCATGCCTGAAGACCCGAGATTTATCCCCAGTGGCCAAGTGCCAGAAAGAGATAACTGGGTAACTGATTCCAACAACTCGTCCCGACTTCGACATACACACACGTACAGGAGGGACGCGTGCACACTTGCACTCAAGCATCTATCTATCCATCCCTCCCCTCCCAAAAAAGAAGACAGCATAGCATTTTCTCTGCCTACCTTTCTCTCTATGATCTGTCACAGTGACAACCTCTTAAAGGTTCCTGCTCATCCCTTTGCTAATCCGGGCATCTATAAGAGTGAGAGGTGCCAAAAATTCCATAGCATCCTCTGAAATAAGAGTAGTCACCTTGAATAATCATTTGGAATAATCACTTGTTTCATAAAGTGAGAAATAACCCTGCCAAATGCAAGCAGTGATGGGGTCTGCGCCCGAGGAACGAGGGAGGAAGGGCTAGGATCATCTGTGCAGGAAATGAAAAGCCGGACCATGTATTTCCAGGAAGCGGTCGACTCTTGGTGTAGTCCCTGGCTAAACGGGTTCTGCTTCCACGTATCTGCTCCCTGGTTTTGCACCCTGACTTACACGAGCTACCCGTGTGACTTAGCAGAGGTGCCTTGTGAGTTTCCTTTAGCCAGGACAACAAATACCACACACTTATTGGCTTTGGTGGGAAAGTTCTTGCTGTGCAAGCATGAAGACCTGATCCTCAGAACCCATGCGTAAAGGGAGATGTGATGGTTTGTATATGCTTGGCCCAGGGAGAGGCACTATGAGGAGGTATGGCCTTGTTGGAGTGGGCGTGGCCTCGTTGGAGTGGGCGTGGCCTCGTTGGAGTGGGTGTGGCCTCGTTGGAGTGGGTGTCACTGTGGGCTTTGCTTTAAGACCCTCATCCTAGCTGACTGGAAGTCAGTCTTCTGCTAGCAGCCTTCAGACGAAGATGTAGAACTCTCAGCTCCTCCTGCCCCATGCCTGCCTGGATGCTGCCATGCTCCCACCTTGATGATAATGGACTGAACCTCTGAACCTGTAAGCCAGCCCCAATTAAATGTTGTCCTTATAGGAGTTGCCTTGGTCATGGCCTCTGTCTACAGCAGTAAAACCCTAAGACAGTACGTGTAACAGTCATGTCCCTGGAATTCCAGTATTTGAGGAAGAGGAGACAGGGGTTTCCCTGGGGCTCCCTGGCCAGGCAGCCAGATGAGTTTGCAAGGTCCGAGTTCTCTGAGATAGAGTTTCAGTAAAATTAAGGTAAAATTGATAAAGATCCCAATGTAAGCCTCTGGCCTACATATGCAATCATGTGCACACAAACACATGTGTACACCGCACACTGATAAAAACCTTCTACAGGATGTCTCTACCTGGCAGGTTGAAACTGAGGCCAGCATGTCACTGGGTCACAGTCCTTCTGAGGACTCTATGGCTGGAGGCTTCCTGACCTCTTACCAGTGTCTTGGAGGTAGTAAAGTCATTGATTATCACCCTTCCATAGCAGGTCAATCTACAGACATGTTACTCTGCTATACCTATGAGGGCCTGCCCTTACCCAGTGTGGCTTCATTTTAACTGCTTGCCTCTACAGAGAACCCATTTCCAAACAGGCTCATCTTCTGAAGTTTAGGGTGGACATAAATTCCAAAGAGCACCTCAATCCAGTACAGTCTCCTGTGGCACCCAGGCCAAGGCTGCTAACGTGTTTCACTGCAATGCCTTAATCTAAAGCACCCGAGGGGGTGAGGTGCATTCGGTGTCTGACCATCACGCAATTAGCAGGGAGAAAAGATTTGGATCCAAGACCAAAGGCAGGGGATGAAGTAACAGGAAACGTTTCTTGGATCATTTATACAGCCAGGTGCAAACGAGTACTCCAAAAACGTGGGTAGAGAGAGGCTGGGGATGTCCCCCGTTGGTAGAGTGCCTGCCTCCCATGAGTGAAGCCTTGGGTCCGATTGAATAAATAGCATGGTGGGACATGTTCATAACCCCAGAACTGGGGAAGTGGAATCATGAGTTCAAGGTCATCCTCAGCTACATAGAAAGTTTGAGGCCAACCTAAGGTGTGTGATGCCCTACCCTGCCCTGCCCCCTGCCCCCCACTCCCAAAAATGCATGAGAAGAGTGAGGAGGGAAAGGGTCAAATGTTAGAGTGACTCTCCCCAAGTAGCAAAATCAGAAGTAAAGTTTGCTCTCCTGTACTTCTTGGTGATAATTTCTCAGGGTTTCTTGTTTGAAAGCAACAACTGCAGCAGCAACAACAAAATGGTATGTTTTGATACCATTAGCTTTTCTCTAACTTCAACTAGGATAATGTTATGTCGGGATTCGGGGCACTTTCCAAGGGTTGTGGAAACTTGGTTGAAGTCAAATTAACGTTCTCCCTCAAAATAAAGCAAGGGTTTTGGTGGTGAGATGGTTTGGTGGTGCACATGGTGTAAGCTGTGTGACCTGAGTCTAGCAAAACACTCAAGTGCCCTCAAGTGTAGCCGGAAGCAGCTTTGATTACAGTTCAGCTTCACGCCCCTGTAGAAGTCCTGGGCAGTTACCCAGGACACTGTTGCCACCTTCTTGTTCTCTGCCAGGGACTGCTGATGGAAACTAGTCAACAGTGCGTTAACATCATTGTCAGCTTGCCTTTGTGGTTAATTAAGTAGGGCATCATATGCCAGGTTGTGTAGTAAGCCTTTGGTTTGTTACTAAGATACGGGCTTCCTATGTAAGATGAGCAAGAGGACTGCTCTGATTGGTTGGTTCCAAGTGGTCGAGGTTTAGATGACAGTGGACTCTTTATTCACTTTAGTTTCCCATTTGGAAGAATGTTCACTGTAATACCAATAAGTAAACATCTACCTCCCGACCTCCCAAAGCTGTCACACATCCTTTTACACACAAACTTTTATGTGCAGGCTTTTGACTTTGAGTATCCTTGACACATCTAACAATTCACCATCTGAATATCATTGGATTCTTGTCAGCCATCCAGCTGACTCCTTTTCTTCAGACATGCAGTCTACCCACCAAAGCAAACACCACAGACCAAACTAATGACCCAGCTTCCTGGGACTGCAGATTTCATATTTCAGATGCCATAAATCCAACACTATCAAATTTTAAAATGGTCATGTGTTTCATTCAGTGAGCTCCAGCTTGGAAACGACTCCTTCCAAAACAAACGAATATGCAACGACAGGTTATGTGGCCTTGTTGGTAGAAGTCTCAGACTGGGAACAGCCCGAATGCCTGTCAGGAGGACATGTAGGTTACAGGTACAACAAGGCAGACCCTCACTACCTCTTAGACAAGATAGCCTTACGTTTTCTGGATCAAACAGTTTCCCAAAGGCCTTAAGTGAAAATATTAGGGTACTATTAAAGACTATACACACAAATATACATTCTTGAAGCAAGGTGGTGAACTGCCTGTCATTATATAAAAAAAAAAAATAGAGAACAAAGCAGTAGTCAGAATTTCCTGATTGTTTCCACAGTTAGATCCATGTATACTCTTAAATATGGAAGGCACAGAGGGCAAGGCTGGGAAGACACCCTCCCTCCTGGTAGAGTGCTTACCTTGTAAACATGAGGCTTTGATTTCCAATTCCCAGCACCACAGAAAGAAAGAGAGGGGAGAGAAGAGAAGGAAAGAAGGAAGGAGAGGGATGGAGGGAAGGAGAGGGTTAAACACAGATTACAGTAATCATGAGTGACCGTTCAAAGCAATTTTTAATCACTTTTTGGGTATTCATGGATGGCTGTGTAAAAGACTAGGACTTATGATTGTCTCTTGGGAAGGAAGTGGTTGAGGCCAATAGGATGGCTCAATGGTAGAGCACTCTCCTCGAAAGCAGAAGTTACTAAGTTTGATTCCCAGTGGATGTGGTGATGCTCACTTATAATCCCAGCACTGGAGAGGTACAGCCAGGAGGATAACTGGGTTTGTTGCCCAGCTGATACACCCTAACTCATGAGCTCCGGGACCAGTGAAACACTACCTTAATTTTAACTGGTACAAAGCAAGAAACCACTAAAGACTTCTTGGTTTTGGTTGGTTGGTTGGTTGGTTGGTTGGTTGGTTGGTTGGTTGGTTGGTTGGTTGGTCAGTTGGTTGGTCAGTTGGTCGGTCTGGGGAGCTGGGGACAGGAGCCAAGGTCTTACATATGTTAGGCAGACACTTTGCCACTGAGATGAATTCCCAGCCCCAACCTCCTTACTGTCTGCTTTTGAGAGTGAAAACATCCTCTTCTCACAGTTGTGCATGTGTCACTCAGAAAGGTGGGCTCTGTTATTTATTGACCTAAACTCTGGACAGACAACTGAAACAGCCTAAGCCTCTGATTCACAGTCTTGTCATCTACGCGTTGAATAACTTATTTGGGTTCTATTTCTTATCCTGACACTGAGCCATTCAGACTTCAATGGTTGTCCATGTTTAAGATATAAAACAAAACTGCCCACCCAAAAGGTCTGTGTAGACTTAGGTGCCTGCTACACCACTGCCCCCCACTGGCTGTAGATGCTTTGTGGCTTCTTGGCTGTGAAAAACAGACTTCCCTCTGGGGAAAGTGGCCAAGAACTAAAAGGACAGAAATTATGGTTTTGTGTGATACCTCATCGACAGAATAGGTTGCCCTGTGAATGATGAAAACCCCCTTTTCCTCCTCCTCCTCCTCTTCCTCCTCCTCTTCCTCCTCTTCCTCCTCCTCCTCCTCTCCCTCCTCTTCTTTTCTGTTCAGGAGATGGAAATTTAGTCTGTTTTAAAATCGAGACTGACAGTCTCCCGGAGTTTCAGGAAGACTGATAAAACTCTACAGTGGTGATCCTTTAGTTTTGAAAAATGCACATCATCAGTATTAGTTTCTGCAGCTATGTTTTCTGAAGAAAAACCCAAGGGCCTCTTTGGATTTTTATTGACTGGCCCTAATCCAGGTGCTTAAGGAATCTGACTACATTCTGATACAGTCTCTTGTCGTTATGTGTCCCTCCCTTAAGTGAAGGCACACTCTGAAATGGAATCCCTAGAGTTTCTGCCTGTGTGGTAGTTCTCGCCATGAAGGTTATCTTCGATCAGATATAACACGCACAAAGCACCTAACCTGGTCCTGCATAAGAGACACTGCTGCTGGGTGGCCCAACCAGGGCTCAATGGCCTTGAACTGAATCGACTCAGACTTGCATATTTGTCTGGCTTGAATCTTTTAATTAAATCAATAGATTTAATCTGTTTTAATATCATATAATACAGCAACAGAGTGAACAAGAGGCTAAATTTAATAATGTTTAAATAGAAAATAAGCACAAGCCAGGGACACCTACCCAGAAAAGTCATTCTCCTCGCTACCATATTGTTCTAACGTAAAATTTAAGGTTTGCAAAACACTGTAGGAGGAGTTAGAGATTTTGCAACACCCCTTCTGGGTAGACTCCCTGGTTTAGGCAGTGTTGTTCCTTGGTGGCTCTTCTTTCAAGGAAGCAGAAAAATTCCATGCTACTGACCATGTATTTCATAAGTGGGATGCCTTGAGAATGCATATGCATATACATGTATATGTATATATAATGCATATGTATATGTATATGTATATGTATATGTAATCAATTAACAGCTTCCAGATCATTTATGCATGAAATATTCACCACACATTCACTATTAAAAATGTAAAATACCAAAAGTCCAAGCAGTGCACTGATCTCATTATAACATATGCATAGGATAGGCGTGTGCAGTGATGAACAGTAATGTCCACGGCATTATCAACAAGGGAAGCTCGAGTGCTCTCACTTAAACGATGGGAAGCCACAGTCGAACCTGCAAACACCACCTGACTCAACTATATTTAAAAGTCCACATAGAGACAAAGAGATGACAGGACAGATAGTAACAACCTAAAATTGATGCCAGCTGGTAACAGCCACCATCTGTCTTTCCGCCTCTTGCAAGGATGAGTGACTCCCAGTAGGTTTCGCACTATACATATATGCCGCCTTTACCACCGGGAAAAAATAACCCCAAATTAAATCTTCCACAGGCATTCCAATCCGAACAACCCTGGACAACTCCACAACGGTTCAGTATGCGGGTCTTCTCCACCAGCTGACCATGAAGGCTAAGAGCACAGTCAGGGACATTGACCCCCAGAATGACCTGACTTTTCTTAGGATCAGATCGAAGAAACACGAAATCATGGTAGCCCCAGGTAACGGGACATGTAGCTTCCTCCTTAAAATGCTTCTCCGTTTTGCTGGCTTAAAGCCTTGTTTCAAAGACTGGGGGATTGTGGGATCTTGGCGGAGATGTGGATCTTAATATGTAACTCGAAGTACAAAGCTCTTTGATTGCAAAGACAAAGTTTGATTCAGAAGGGCCAAACTCAAAAGTGGTATGAAATTACCAAAATAATTTGGCCTTTGAACAAGCTGAATTTTACCCCCGTACACTTACTAGTTATCAAGACGGATGCTGGAAACACAGCACATGGACTTTGTGCATAGTGGCAGAAATGGCCTATCCTGGGACTAAAGTAGGAGGTATATCAAAAGCCTATCAAGTGTAACCTCCCGTGAGGTGAATGCGGCCAGCTGGTCTACTGGAAGACACAGCCGCAGGGTCACTTCCTTGGAGGAATTGTGTTCCCAGTGTTTCTGAATAACTGTATTAGTCACAAGCCCAGCAGATAGCATGTTATCACATCAGATGAACAGTTAAAGTTTTATGTTACTGCACATGAACACCGCTTGCTGAATGTTTATCCAAATTAGCCACGCCCAGGGACAACAAACAAATGAGGTCAGGAGTGCTGTGCCAAGTCTGGGTGCTTTAAATTTTCCAGTGTGTCGTGGGAATTCTGGTGTGGAGTCAGCTGAAGCGTTTGAGGGAATGAGTGAGTTAACCTCATGTTTCTCCCTAGATAAGGAATATCTTCTGATTGTCATTCAGAACCCATGTGAGTAGACCTGCTGTGGCCAACCCTGTTCTCGTCGATACCTGGAGGCCCTTCCCTCCTCTAATCCATGATATTGTACCCTGATTGAGTCCAGAGATGTGCTCTCCTGTTTGGACAATGGAACTGCTCTACACGATTCCCTAGTCCCTTTGGCTGTGTTGTGGTACTTTTGCTGTATAATAAACAAATTCTGCTATTACGTCCCTGTTTTTATATAACACACACACACACACACACACACACACACACACACACACACACACACACACACAAATTAAAAGCAACAACAACTACAGTATCCCTTGTTCCTGGTTAAAAAGAGCAGGGGAAACAGAGTGGTTCTCAAGAGAGGAAATAACTACAGCTCCATAGCTTTGTCCTTCACAGAATCCCTCCGGCTGCTTCCTCTGTTACTCCTGGCTAAGGGGACCAAGAGTAGATGTTGGGCAACGCTGTATATGCCACAAGACTGAGGATAACTCCAGAGAACTTTGTCTTTATTAATATTTAAAGCATTCACTAAATGCACTTAATGTAGCGGGTGGCCATGCATGCTCATACCCATGCAGAGTCAACAGTTACATTCTGCTACATGTGACTTATGCCCTCCCAGTTTTGTTAACCTTTTAACTTTGAGATAAACCGAAAATTCATACCAGGTAATAAAAAGCAGAGGTAGTGGATGCTCCTCCTTCCCACTCCTCCCTGAGGCAACGTCTTCCAGAACCCTGAGACCGTGACACAACCAGGAAGCCGAGGTGATTCATTCAAGAAAGAAAAACATTCCGTTCTTGCCTTGATTCTGCAGCCGTCTTCTGTACCCAGCCTCAGCCCCTGATCCATGACAGTACGAATCTGACCCCAACTTGTAGACGCTTGTCCTGTCAAGACCGTGATGCACATGGGGCGACTCTGTAGGTAAATCTCTCACGGCCCACTTTTCACTCAGGTTTTCAGATTTATGCAAAAAAATAAATAAATAATAAGCAAAACACTGCAAGGCCGACCTACAGATAGCGTCTTGACAGGTGTCCCAGTTTGGCCTTCTCGGGCAGCACATCCATGTTCCTGGCACCCCTCCGAAGCAGGCTAAGTGCACAGTAAGTCTGTTAGCTCACCCACACCCATAGCTTCTACTGGCATCCCCGGAGGCTGATGTGGCCAACACAAGTTGACAAAGACACAGGTAGAAAGGGGGCTGAGGTAGAAGCCTAAGGCTAATTTAGCTTAGTGTCCAAGTGACCTTAGGAAAAGAGACAGGTCCGAACGGACCATACCCAATGCCATAGTAACAAGGGACTCTGCAGCCTTACAGCCGAGCTCATCCAATGATGCTCGTACCCTATAGCATAAGGCAGCACCCCTGAGAGTGTATCCCGCCCGTGAATATTTTTAAATGCCCTCCAAGTAACAAACTGAGCCTCGGGCTGAGACCCCTGCCACAGTGGTCAGGACCCAAAGTTTCGAAGCCACCGGTTCAAGATCCTGCCCATTGAGGTCCTTTAATTTGTGACCACCGTGAGCTTTGGAGCTTCATCTGTAAGACAGGATAATCAGAAGACCTCGCTGGTCTGTTTCTGGGAATCACCCGAGCCAGTGCAAATGAAGCAAGAACTGGGCAACATTTTCTCGGCTGCTTCTCAACAGTGGCCCTCGGGGGAGTGGCTGAGAGGGGTGACCACGATACAGCACCAAGCTCCGGTGACTGCCCTGAGGACCTCACGTCACACACAGGTCGGCCATGTTACAAGCAGAAGACCAGTGCTCCCTTCAGAGAGGAGAAAAATAAGAGCTGTGGTATACCAGATACTCAGCTCAGGAATGAGCAGGCACAGAAAAAAGAAATTGTTAGGTCTGATGGACGAGCCATTCCCCATACCTGCCCCCACCCCGAGTGTGTGTATGTGTGTGTGTGCATTTGTGTGTGCAATTGTGTGTGCAGTGTCCTCTATCACTGTAAACATTAGTCCTTCAAGCCAGGGTCTCTCTTTCAATATGGAGCTGGGTTTTGGTCCAGCAAATCCCAGTCATCTTTCCCTATCTGCATACTGCAGTGTTGGTTATGGATTACAGACTATGCCCAGCATTTTACACGGGTGACAGGGATGTCCTCAGATTCATGTCCTCAGATTTGTGCTGCAAGCACTCTTACCGATTCAACTCCTCAGTCCCACACATCCTACTTTGAAGCACTCTAAGATTACACGTTACTCAACGGAGATCCTTGTCATGGGCAAAGAGTTTTCCTCCTCCTTCATCCCAATAAAGTCTGGGTAACATCGTACAGTACATATCCATTCCTGGACACCTTTGGGAACTATCTTCTGATAATTCAGCATACACAGGATCTTACAGAATCCGAAAAGCAAACAAATCCATTAATGGGGAGAATGGTCTTGTTCCACTTAGATTTGCAAAATTTCAAAGCTGGAGAGGACTAGAGAGCTCACCTGCCCTAGCCCTTGGTTCCCCAGGTAAGGATTTCACCTGAGCCACATCCAGGTGTCCTTAAGACATCAGGTATGTGAGCTTGACATGGTCTGGATATGTGGAATTTGTACACATGCCCTTTATTGGGGCACTCATGTGAGATCCCTCCACAGCCTCCAAATTGCTTTCAGAAGGTACAGAATAACATGTTGTTTTAAAATATACCAGAAGTAACATTTGAATCCTTAATCTCTCATCTGCGCTCAGTTTCCCAGCCCACCCAGAGCTCATGAGCAGATGTGTAGCTGAATGATAAAGCCACTTCCTTCTGCTGGTCCAGGCAAAGATTTCAAGCCCCCTTTGAGACAGAGTGGGATGAAATCTCTGGCAAGTGCAGATGGCACCACTGCAAATGCCAGGGCCCCATGTGGGCTCTGTCTGGGGAGGAAGGCCCTCTGTCCTGCTGGGCAGGGAGCCTGCAGAAGCCTTCCTAGATTTGCATCCAGAGTCAACTATGACCCTCCATCTGGGCAGAGACTGTGGCAGGGAAACACAGCACTTACCAGAGCCAACGGCAACCGAAGTGGATGTGGTCGTGTGGAATTTGTACCATGTCTCTGTTCCAATGCATTGAACCCCCTGCTCCCTCTTGGATTCACAGCAGCTTAGGGTAATGAGCTACATTTCAAAGACGACTGCACAAAAATCCTAACAGTCCAGATCCATCCCAAGCCACTGGTGACTGAGAAACACAAGCCTGGGCTCATGCTGGGCCTCCTTTTAATCCAGCTAGCTGTATATTTTACCTGAACAACAGGAGAGCTGTTTACAGGGTCTCTGGAGAGACGGATCCCAGCCGTAAATATTAACAATAATGGACCTCAGAATCAAGCTTAACAAGCCAGTTAAGAACACACGTGCACAGCATTAGCACCACACACCCCAATCTTCATCTCTGAAAAGCAGGGGCATTCCACTGGAGGCTCTTAGGGATCTGCCCAGAGCTCTGAGACTGTCTGTCTTCTTCTAAAGCCAAAATGGCCAGAGGGTGTGCATGTGCACATGAATGCAGATGCCCATGGAGACCAGCAGAGGGCAGCAGATCCCTTTGAACTGGAGTTCCAGTAGCTAGTTGTGAACTATTCTGTGTAGGGATAGCCAAACTTGGGTCCCCTGCTAAAGCACTGGGAACTCTTAACCCCTGAATTATCTCTCTATTTCCCTTTCCTCGGCTTTCAAAAGATATTATAATTATCCCCAATCATATGTTCAGCACAAAGCAAAATATCCTCGTCCCCCTGTTAGAAAGTCACATGATGTCCTTGAATGGGAACTGGAGCATGTGCAGATGAACTGAATATATTTATTCAATATTACTTGCTCTTCTGTTTTCAATGAGAAAAATGTGGGTAATACTTGGGGCCACAGGAGTTTTCCATGTGGTGGGAAAATCTCCAAGTAAGGACTTATCAAAACTAAACCGTGGTTCATATCCTGAGAATGGAGGGGATCTCCAGTCTTCCCTTCACGCAATTCCCTCTGATAACGGAAACTCAGAGGAAGCTCAGAGATCTCTGGACAGTTTGGGATGTTCAAGGCTGGCAACACTCTGTTAGACAGGCCGTGGGGACTTGACCCATGTTTCATGAACGTCTCCCTGAGGAGATAAAGACAGACCCCTGCTTCCCTCAGACAGAGCAACCCTGACAGGGCAGAGTGCAATCCCAGCAAAGCCAATGTGGGAAACCAAGGGATTTAAAGAAGTTAGTCACAGGGCAGGAGTGAGGGATGAGGGTCTACTTACAGAGCAGGGGAGAGGAGTTACTGAATAGCAGCATGGGTGAGCCCCAAATCAGACACATCACAGAATCACCCCAGTATGGATGACTTCCTCATAGCTGCGTAAGTTGAATCCCCCTTCCCTCCAGCTAGCCTTCTACGCTCTGTATCTAGCACCTTCTGAGAACAGGAGAGAACGTGAAACCACGTGCCGCTTGGTCAGAATAACACACAGCTGTTGTGGAGATACAAAGCGAGTGCAGGTAATCTCTGGGAGGGTCCTCGTGACACCCCTACCTATGAAGAAAGTTCAATACTCAACAGGTATGCTTTGGGGGACTCTGGCAAGTATTCATGGAGGTTCTGATGGAGGTGATAATGGCTGTTCCATTTGGAGGACATGGTCATGTAGACAGACACCTGCACCAAACCATTCCTTAAACTCAGAGGAACGTAGAGAAGCCTTCCTACTTCCTCTGGCTTCAGACCCCATGGAGACACCCGGCCCTCCTTTCCTGTCAGTATACATGGCCTCAGGGGTGTCTAGATGGGCGTCCTGAGTCCTGAACCCTGGCCGCATGCAGAACTGAGAAGCTCTCCCTCTTTGCTCGCCTTGACAACATGAGACACAGCAGAGCTGAAATGGTGTGGCAGCCAAGTCTTTGTTACTCAGCAGAAGAAGCAAGGGCTCCTTTTTTATCTCAGGTTCATGTCTGCAAAATTGGAGAATGTCCACTTACAGTGGCCTTGAATTCTGATACAGTATAGATGTCAGTTTTTAATATGAACCATGTACACCCATGGTGGCCCTGATTCCTGATATAGTGCAGATGTCTATCGCCCTCACCACTACCATCACCACCATCACCATCATCATCACCACCATCATCACCATCATCATCACCATCACAACCATCATCACCACCACCACCACCATCATCACAATCATCACCATCACCACCACCATCACCATCACCATCACCACCATCACCATCACCATCACCATCACCATCACCATCACCATCATGAATTAAAAACAAGTTTACCATAATAAAGTTCCATACTATGTATCCCTGTCGCCTCCCTGCTCCCCTTTAGCCATATGCACTGATGTAGGCCCTAATCCTATAAAGTATACGGTTTTGCACAACTCCTTGGTTTACAGTTTAATAAGCATCTTCTTATTCTTACCTAGAATCCACGCTGTCTTTTTAAATATCTAAAAGCAATTTAACAGCCAGCACAGGATCAAGAGGGCAAATCCTGCCCCAATGAGGTCAGTAAGAGGATGGACGCATTCCTAACATTTAGATTTAGAGGAGTCAGAGGGGAAGTCTTCCTCGTGGCCGTGCCAGCACACAGGCACCTGCTGGGAACAGCCATATTTCCACAAGGTGCAACAGAGATGCTAGCTCTCAGAAGGAACGAGCAGAGAGCAATGCAGAAGGGCGGAGCACACCCGGGCTCTCCCTACTTTCTAGCTTCTCAGATGCACTTGACCTTGATGTCATGAGTTGGCCCTCCAGCTTTACATAAGAAATCCTCCCCGTGTGGCATACGTTTCTAGGGTGGATTCTGTGGCCCAAAAACTATCAGGACCCTAACTAACAATGCCATGTCTGGGGCAACCTCCGGCTGCTTTACTCAGACACAGCCAAGGAAGCAAACTAAGCCTAGCAGCTCTCCAGGACGAACGCATTAGTCAGAGACCTGAACAGATGGAGTGTGGTCACCTTCTCCCTTGCTCCAGGATACACCCTGTAGCTTTGCTTGACAGGAGTGGAGTGATAATGAACCCTCCAGGAGGCAGAACTCCAGGGACAGGTTGGGACTGAAATGTGTCCCTCACTGGGAAACAGGCTTTATTGTTTTTAATCAAGAAGCGACCTCTGCCTCCATCAGTAACTAGAAAGATTAGATGGAGAGAAAGCAGCCAATGTGCTGAATGTTTGTTAAACACAAAGAAGGCTGAACCATCCAACTTACATTCTGCTTTGTACCTTTGAAAATGTCCATTCCTTTATTTCCTCTCCCTTCATCATGTACAACTTCAAGACTTGCTCACTGGGTGCCTCAGACTCTGACCGCTCTCGGCAGACCCAGACGTCATTCGGATGCATTCGATCAAAACAGGGCAGGTCATTATCAAGAGCATCTAGGGTGATGGGGAGCCACATGGAAAACAAACAGCTAGAGAAACACAAGGCAGACTCCCTTGGCTTCTCTTCCTGTCCCTGGTCCCCATTAAGCAATGCAGTGCAGAAGAAAGAATACTGTTGGGTAACCAAAGAGGTCTGTCTACGTTTGTCTCCCAGCATTGCTACTGATAATTTTAAAAAAGTGAGATTAAAAAAAAAAAAAAACCAGGAAGACAAGAAACAGCACCTGACATTAGTTGATCATCTAATGTGAGGTGGCCATGTTGGATTCATACAACGGTCCCATTACGTAGACGAGAACAGGGCTTGGAAAAGTCCAAAGGTCAGCTGAGCTTTTCCGCATCAGAGGAGGCTTCCAAACTCTGCTACTCTAGCACCTTCTCTGTTTACCTTTACCTCACCCATTCACCAGATACACGGCGAGGCCATTACTACCCCCATGTCCTCAGAATCCTGGTCTCAAAAGCATAGACCATAATTCCCTCATGGTCGGTGATTATGAGATGTGATGAGGTCATACAAAGTACCTGGCATGATATAGATGTCTTGTTATTATCTACACTAATATAGGTAATAGGCATCTATACTATACCAGAAGCCAGGACCACCGTGGGTGTATATTGTTCATATTAATGATTGGCATCTATACCACATCAGAATTCAAGGCCACTGTGAGAGGACATTGTTTACGTTTTCAGACAAGAACCTGAGATAGAAGGAGCTCTTGTTTCTTCTAGTAAATAGCAGAGACTTGGCTGCCACGCCGTTTCAACTCTGCTGTGTCTCATGTTGTCAAGGCGAGCGAGCAAAAAGGGAGAATTTTAATATTCTGCATGTGGCCAGGGTTCAGGACTCAGGACATCCATCTAGACGGACAGCATGTTTGACAGCTGCCACTGTTACTGTCCTGTGGCCATCGTGACGAACCCCTAGAGAACCAGCCACGCGGTGAGTGTAAATGAGACCAGCGTCACTGTTTTTTTATTTAACACTTTTTCATGAGGTTTATCCTATAGGGCAGTTACTCCTGAACGTTTCATCAATGCCTCTCAAGTCCCAGCAACCAGCACCCCGTGTGGTCAACAAGATGTCAGTTCTCACCCCAGTACCTGGCATGAGGACCTGGCAGGTGACATGCTTAGTGTCTGGACAGTCGACATCTCGTCCCCACCTCATTGTGAATACACACCGATTCCCAGTTCCCAGGGTTGGTTGGAATGGGGTCCACTACGGTAGTGAATACCCTTGCAGTAAGCCTTGTCAGCTAAATCTTTTAAGCATACACAAGACTGGATTCTGACCTCCGGAACCAAGAGTGTTCCCTTCAGATTGCAAATTGAAAGGAAGTCACATGGATTCCCAAGGGCCTCCTCCTGCAGCTTCCTGGGGCCTCCTCACCAATGCCAGGTGAATGAAAGGCCAGGCTCCTCACAAGAGGCTCTGGGATTCTCCGCTGCACCCTATTCAGAGCGTGCACAGAAGGCTTGAATCAGAACATGCAGACCTCTAGGGAATGGAATGGCGCCAGTAGCATCATTTTGTAATAGCCCCATCCGCCAGACTCTCTATCCAGTGTGAACTTCATGTTGTTGGCCAAGCCATCATCTCTCAGAGGGGCGGGGGTGGGCGAAGGTTGGTGTCTAGTGTCTCCAGGAAGAGAATGAATAGCAGTACGCAGCAGCGAGGGCAGGAGTGTGGGAGAGGAGATGTTATCTGAACACGTTTACCTGCTCCTGCCAAGCCCAGCAATTTCCGGGAAAGGCAAACAGAGATTATTAGCCATTTATGAAATCCTCGAGTTAATAAAAAGAGCTGGCTCTGGCTGAGGATTCAAAGGCAAAGAGGTAATGACTTTGTAATCAGAGGATTCTGAACCAGGTGGCACCACGTTCCGCAAGCACGCAGGCAGAGGTTACCGTACACCGACACAGTCGGCGCCCAGGAGCCGAGACACGTGATCTCATTCCTGACCCCAAAGAGCTCCTGGTGTAATAATAGGGCTAGGCCTGCGGTGACCTACATTTCCAAAACAGTGAAGTGACCGTTGCGAAAGATGCCTGGGGGCGTGGGGGGTTGGGGGAGCACATGCATGGGGGCACTGGAAGGTTCACCCTGCCTGTGGTGCTAAAGAAGAGCGATATCCACCAAAGAGCAGACACACCTGAGCTGGATAAATCAAAGGCTGAATGGCAGTCCGCGTGGGGCACATAAAGAGCAATTCTGTCAAAAAGAAGAGCAAAGCTACGCCCGTGCTTTCCAGACCTTGTTTCAGAGGTAACAGCACCGGTTCACAGGGAACCTTGAGCAAGCATCCACCAGGCCTCTCCAGGAAGCACGGCGGCGTCCCACCTCCTTCCATCAGGTTCTTCTGCTTCTCGGCATCCCATGCTTACACACCGTGGTCTAAATCTTAAAGGGCGTCCCATGGAATCCTAGGACCAGCCAGGTTTAGGGTGCCATTGAACTGAGCAGTACAGACTCCGGAACGGCTGTGAGAACAGCCTCTGAAGCTCCCACTGCATGGTCAAGTTGGATGGCTTTATTCCTTCTTCAGAAGCATTGGAGGTACCTCCTGGGAAGTAGGTAGGGGTATAGTCAGGTGTGAGGGTTTCCATTCTCTTCACGCAGGGGCCTGACAAGCAAGATTCTATCATCTGCCCACTGTGTGAGGCAGAGCCTGGGCCTCTCACAGGTCTGGCATTCAAGGTACATGCTCTAGCCATGTTGGGCAAACTTAAAATAACCTTCTCCTTCTGGCTTCCAGCTTAAATCTGTTGTTTAAACTAATCTACTCCAGTGTTTTCAGTGCTGTTTATCTAAACAAGAAGCTAGGGGTTGGGGATTTAGCTCAGTGGTAGAGCGCTTGCCTAGCAAGTGCAAGGCCCTGGGTTCGGTCCCCAGCTCCGAAAAAAAAAAAAAAGAAGCTAGGGTACCTCCTTAACAATAACAACAAACCAGGTCCAGACCCCCGGAATCAGGACTGTTGTCTCTTGTGTCTCTCGATGCTAAGTGTGGACCTTGGGTGAGCAGTATCCTGAGGACCTGTCACCTGGAAGCTTGTCATAAAAGCAGAATCCTTGGGCTTGGGAGACGGGTCAGTTAGTAAGGATCATTACTGACTCAGAGCATGAGGACCCGAGTTCAATACCCAGCAGCCATATAAAATGCAAAGCACAGAGTTGCAATCCCAGACCTGCGCAGGTGCAGATGGGAGGATCCTCTGGGCTTATTGGCCAGCCTAACTTAATTAGGGAGCTCTCAACCAGTAAGAGATCCTGTGCCAAGGTGGCAAGTATGAGGATAAAACCTAGGTTGTCCTATACCTCCACAAACACATGTACATACACATGCAAGTATACCTACACATGTAATGTGTGAATGCATACCTACATATATGTGTGTGTGTTGCATTCACATCTATATATGCACATATGTTCATGTGCACCTACACATACACACACACATACACGAATGCACACATACATACACACCCATACTAATAAACATTTTAAATTCAGAAATGAAGAATGCAATGACTCAGAATCTACACTCATTTCCAGTGAAGTTTGGAAGCCAGTCCAGATCATCAAATACCCTGGAACAGGAGGGTTGCGACAAGGTGAAGTGGCATGCTGTTTAGCTCCTGTCAACCTGACACAAACTGGGTCATTTGGGGAGGGGGAACCTCAATCGAGAGACACCTCCATCAGATCAGCCTGTGCACCAGTCGGCAGGGACATTAATGAACGATGCAGGGTAGCACAGCCTGCTGCGTGAGTAGTCCTGGGTTTTATACAGAAGGAGCTGAGCAAGCCATATGGGTAGAGCGTCCCTCCACGGTCTCTGCTTCACGTCGCTCATTACACCAGCCTCTGGCCTTGAGCTGCCCTGACTTCCCTCGGTGACCGACTGGAACTTGCAGGAAGAAACAAACCCTTTCCAGCCCGGGTGGTTTTGGTCAGTGCACTACCACATCCATAGACAACAACTCTGGTTGACACCGCAGCTCCGCCTCTCTTCTTTCTACAAATTCCTTCTATCACCAAACCCAGAGGTACAGCCAATGACAAAGAACCAGGAGTGGTAGCTCATGCCCGTAGTCCCAGCACTCAGCAGTCAGAGGCAGGTGGACCGCTGCAAACTCAAAGCCAGGCTGGTCTACATGGAGAGTTCCAAGCCAACCAGGGCTGCATAGCAAGGCTCTCACAGAAAGAGAGGGAGGAGGAGGAAAAACTGTTAATGCAAGTGTGCTCTAGTGGATGGGTTCATCCATAGTCTACAGGATCCACATCTCCCAGACAGTTTGTGTGCCAAGCATCCGGTGAGGTGCGGAGTTCCCAGGGTGTGTCTGACTCCAAGTGAATCAGTCTCTACCTAACATCTCTGTAACTGTGGCTTTCACCCCCCCACCAACCCTCTTCCTCGGCACTGCTCTGTGCATAGTGTGGTGGCTCAGAGCATCCTAAGCCAGGGTGACAGAACATAGACCTGTCATCGCAGCAGGAGGACCAGTCTTTCAAGGTCATCCTGGCCTGTGTCAGCTACTGTCCCACCCGGGCTATGCAGTCTCGAATCCACCACCAGCACAGGAAGGTTAGACGTTTGTTCCTTTTTCTGGTGCTCAGAACATCACAGACACTTCCTCTAAGAGACTTGGAAAAGGCAGGCACTACCTACCTCACTTGCTCCCCCCCCTCCACACACACACACACACACACACACACACACACACACACACACACACACACACACACACACACGAATCCCTTTTCCAGGGCCGCAGCTTTCAACTGTGAGGTTCCACAGAAATTGGTGGAAGGAAGACCTTCTTCCCTATTTTTTCCCTTGTCCACCTCCAGAAAGACTTCTAGGTACAGCTTCCACTGGTCACTAGGAGTAGGAAGGCACGTCTACTCAGACAAGTGTGGCAGCCCTTGATTGAGCTGCTGCTCACAGGACTTCCTCCTCACACAAGGCAAGCTTTCCCTCAGCTAGCTCTTAGACCCCTGTGCAAACAGCTATCTACCCACTAGCTGGACACTATCTATTCACTGCCACAGGGGCCCAGAGCCTGGGCTACATCCTAGGTTACTTACTAATCTGACCTCAAAATAGCCTTGTCAGGCGGGTCTCCTCATTGCCACTCGCCCAGTCATGAAGTTGATTTCCCGATGGGTGCTGTCACCTTGCCCAGAGGCCTGGCGCTGACTCAGAGCCACCTCTGCACTAAGCCTGTGCCCAGAAAAATCCCATCAGATACAAAATAGACCAACTAAGTGTGAACATATGCCATCCCTTTGCAGGTAAATAAAGACACGCCCTAAGTAACAGGCTTACCTGTGAAAAGCCTCCACGGCCCAAGTCCTTAGAACATCTGGACTCCTTCACATTCACTCACTCAGACCCAGCCAATCCAGGGTGAGTTTGATGCTGTCAGTGCTGTCAGGGGCAGTCACCCCCACGGGATTGTGGCCCCAGTACACCTAGAATCTGGGTGGAGTGTGTGTGTGTGTGTGTGTGTGTGTGTGTGTGTGTGTGTGTGTGTTAGATTCTGAAAGATAAACATAGACACTAACCACAGTCGTTTCTTGAGTGCTTTTGTGTCGCTCTCTCTCTCTCTCTCTCTCTCTCTCTCTCTCTCTCTCTCTCTCCCCCTCCCCCTCCCCCTCCCCCCTCTCTCTGTATGTCCCACAATATTCTAGGCTGATGTTGACCTCTTTATGTAGTCAACAATGATCTTGAATTTCTTTTCCCCTTTCCACAGGACTCTCTTTCTCCCCCGGTTAAAAAAAAAATAGATTCAATATATAAAGGTGTTTTCCTACATATGGATCTGTGTACCTAGCATGTACTTGGTAACCATGGAGGGTAGAAGAGGGCATCCGATCTCCTGGAACTGGAATTACAGCTGGTCCTGAGCTGCCTGGCACCAGTTCTGGAAAATGAACCCTGAGCCTCTCTCTCTGTAAGAGCAAGTTTCTTTCAACCCCTGAGCCATCTGTCCAGCCCTGCCCTTGAGTTTCTGACCCCCATGCCTTCACCTCCATAGTTACAGGTCTATGCTGCCACATCTGCGCTTTGCATGATGGACTCCCTTCAACCATCCTGTTCACCCACACTGTCTATGGAGTAGATTGTTCACTCTTATGGGCACTTGTTACTTTTTAAAGCAAAGGAAATACTTTTTTCTGGAGCAAAGTTTGTATCTATTTCTGTCAGCCTGGAACTTGCCACATTTACCCAGGCTGGCCCTGATTGTGATGACTGTCCTGCATACAGATGGCTGGGCCTACAGGCATGAATACGTCGATGGAAAGAAGTAACCGAGAGGAGCTGGTGGGTTTTGTTTATTTGTCTTTGGTTGTTTGGTTTGGTTTGATTTTTTGTTTTTGTTTTGTTTTCGTTTGTCTTTCGCTGTCCTCAGACAGCTGCAGTGCGGCAGTCCTAGAACGGTAGAATCAGGCATTGGAATCTGGCTCTGCGCATGGCCTCCTGCCTCCTCGCCTCACCCTTTAAAATGGAGACCTCCCTACCTTTCCGAAGCAGACATGAATAGATCCCACCTCGATCTCCTCAGGTTCCTTTGCCCATTCTCTCAGTTTGGCTGGCTTTGGGGGCTTTGGTCTCTCCAGTCTTTGGATGTCCTAAGCCAACCTCACACCTAGGGATGGGTAGGACAGGGGAGTTTACTCAGCTAGCAGGCGCAGAGGGGTGAAAGGCTCTCTCGGCCCTGCAAGGTAAAGATACCCTATGAAGTTCCCCCGCAAGGGCAGATGAGAGCTGCCTTCCATGGGTCTTGGCCTGAAATAACACTCTTCCAGGCCATCTATCTCCCCCTCTCCATGCCCTCTCCTTCCCCTCCTTCACGGGTTTCCCTCAGGCTCTTCCTTTACAAACCAACTGCAGAGAATCAAATTCTAGGGAGCCTCACCTTGTCCACCCTAAAGGTGGTGGTGAGGCTCGCCCGGATCGTTGCCTATAAATCACCTGGCAGGAGAACCGCAATGCACACACCTATTAAGTATCCGCCCCCCCATATGAACAGTTGGCCGGCCTTGTTCAGAGTCACATGGCTGAAATCATAAACTCCCTGGGGTCAAAAGAGACCATAAATGTCCTGGACTCCTTGCAGACTGAATTACCTGCTGGCTCCCATCTCTCCCTGAAGAGCGTAATATGGCTTCTAAACAAAATAAGCAGGGACACAGGACACACACACACACACACACACACACACACACACATACACACACACACATACACACACACACACACACACCACAAGACACACATACACATACACACATATACACATATGCACACACATACACACACACACAGACACACACATACACACATACACACATGCACACACACATACACACACATATACACACATACACACCACCTACACCCACACCACCAGCTTTATTGAACTACAATCACCCAGCCATCTCATAGAGATGAGACTGTAAAAAGCGGATATTAAAGGCACCAGCAACCCCAGATCAAAGGCCAGATTCAGAGGGCTCTATCTCGACTTAATTCACCTATGCGCCATCCCCCCTACCAGAGCTACTGCTGTCCTTGGGCGGTGGAAGGCAGCCTTATGTGAATTAGTGGTCTCTGGCCTCCCAGTCCCGCAAGGTAGAATGTGCAGAAAAATATTAAAATAAAAAGGATATTGCAATAGGCATAGGATGACTTCCCCTTTGGAAAACAATCCATCATTTGGGGGTAATCGGGCCATTTATGGGTTCCTAAGAAGATGCTGTATGTTTATTTGAGTAACAGAAAAGTGGACAGGACTGAATCCTGGGGCAGGAGGGTAGGATACAGGAGAAATGAGCATCAAGATTCATATACGTAAGAAGTAAGTTATAAGATAGATGGAATCCCATTCCCCACAGGGCTACAAGGAAGGGACAGAACCATGGAAATCCCCAGGCTTTCCAAATATGGAAGGTGGCAGGTGTTATATAAATAACCCAAGAAGGGTCAGAACTCATGACCTCAGGGTCATTGCACTTCTAGCCTTTCCCAGGCTTCAGTTTTAGGTGTGTTCCCTACCTAAGCTGTTTCTACTTCTACCACCAGCCATGTGTCCTCAGCCTGGTCCTTTGTCCCAGGTCACGAGAACCTGGAAATTCTAGTGAGTGCCCTCGGGAAGGACCCGGGCCCTTGCTTCGACAACTAAAGACTGGAGTTATCAATCTGAAGTTAATAGTTGTGCCGGGTACTGCCTTGCATGCTAAACAGCCTTGAAGGGAACACGTCCACCTGAGATCTAAACCGGAGGAGCGGAAGGGGCTGAGGAACAGCTGGCCTCACCCCAGCAGCTGGGAGCACCAGACTCAAACCCGGTTTTCTGCTTCTGATGCTGT
Organism: Rattus rattus; assembly: GCF_011064425.1. Classification (NCBI taxonomy): domain Eukaryota; kingdom Metazoa; phylum Chordata; class Mammalia; order Rodentia; family Muridae; genus Rattus; species Rattus rattus. The sequence continues at coordinate 36,164,025 of NC_046170.1, forward strand.
TTGCTTCCTCAGAGCCTCGGCTGGGACTCTGGGTAGAGAGCATCTGCTGGTTTCCTCTAGTCTGAGCACAAACTAGGCGGCTTAAAATGGCGAGAGTCATTCTCTCAGTCTCCTGGAGGCTAAAACTCTTCGTTCATCCTCCTGCCTTCTGTCAGCACCCTTGAGACACCTCGGCTAGGAGCTGATCACTCCAGCAGACTCCTCGGTCTTTAGGCCACCTCCCCCATGGGTGTATCTTCACAACATCCCCTTCTGATAAGGAGGATAGTCAGTCTGGATGGACACTGGATGCCCTGTGCCAGTATGACATCTGAATCACATCTGCAGTGACCCTGCTTCCAGTCACATCCTTACATATTGGGGGCTATGTGTCTCGGGACACAAACATCATCATTGTCTCTGAACAAGGACATTCAGAGAGATGAGTAGGGGATGTCTCCCTCTCCCACAGAGAGATAACGGGACGGAAACCTGATGCTTCTGACCCCGTGTTAGCATCTCCATCTTTGTTCACCAGCCCTTAAGGGTTGCTTCCAGAAGAAGCCGGCTCACCCCCACACTGCAATAGGGGCAAGGGTAGGCCAAGGCCAAAAGCACCTACTTAGCTTAGGTGACCTCTGACCTGCAGTGCTTTGGGGGGAAAACCCCGCAGAACTGGTGTGGCTAGTTTCAAAATGAACAAACAAACAAACAAACAAACAAAACACTTCTTCTGGGGAGAGTTCTTAGTCACGAGCATGGAGTTCTTGGTCACAAACATGGAAATTGACTCTGGGTGACTCTAGTTGCAAAAGAATCTCTTAACTATAGACTCCATCTCTTACAGTAGCCAGGAAGGCTGGAGGTGGGCTTAAATGACAGCCAACAGACTGGTGTGTGTGTGTGTGTGTGTGTGTGTGTGTGTGTGTGTGTGTGTGTGTGTGTGTGTGTCTGTCTGTCTGTCTGTCTGTCTGTCTGTCTATGCTGTCTGTCTGTCTGTCTATGTCTGTACGTGCATGCCAGCATGAGTGCACATTGGACAGGACCATAGACTATACAAGCATAAAGTGGTCTTTAGCCCTTGTCCTAAGGCTGACCCACAGGCCAAGAGTGTCACCCATGACTCCAGCCCCAGACACTTCACTGTCCCTGACTTTCAGCCAACAGGCTCCAGGTTCAAAGTCACTGACTGACCTTAGTCCGGATCACCCTGGAAGAAATAACTGCAAAGGAGTCGGTAAGGCACAGGTCAGCCCAGGTAGTTTGCTTTCATAGAGAGAGGCAGCTACTGCCTCTTACAGGAAGTCACACACTAAGGGCGGAAGTCGAACTGTAGTGTAAACAATGCAAAAGGCCTCTCAGGGGAGAATCCAGTCTCCTTCTCTAGGAAGGAAAGTAAGATGTACAGGTACTTTGTTGAGTGTGTGGGAAGGTCAGAACCATTTAGAAAGAGCTGAGGGCTTCCAGACCAGAGATACTGACTCTAGAACGTCAGCGGAACCATAAAGACATTTAAATTAAGTGTTACCAGGGGCTGCAGACGGGAGGTCAGGCAACTGTGACTCACAATCCAGGTTTGCTTTTCCTGGAATTAGTGGTGATGGTTACATAGCTTTGTGAACATACTAAAAACGCTGTGTGGTGCACACTAAAATGTGTGTCTTATGATATATCAATGACACCTCAATTCATTTTTAAGGAAGGTATGGTTTCTTTTGCCCCCCGGTTTGGAAGTACATTCCATCAGGGTGGGGAAGGCAGGGCAACCAGAGCTTGAGGCAGCTGATCTCATGGTGTCTGAAGTCCCAGAAACAGAGAGAAGGGAGTGCTGGAGCCCAGCCCCCTTTCTCCTTCCAATGTATCCTGATCCTGTAGGCTGTGCCCCAGTGGCCACATTGCTGTTTGCTGATTAAAAAAAAAAAAGTGATTTCCCCTTCTTACTCCTGCAGACTTGAGGGGTTCGGATCTACCACTGGGACCTCTTCCTTGTTGAAACATATTTCTAACTTGACAAGATCTAGAGTTAACTAGGAGACGGGCCTCTAGACATGCCTACAGGAAATGTGTCTGGCTTTTGTTTATCAAGAAGACTTATGATGAATATGAGTGACACCTTTCCATGGGCAGGGGTTCAGGATACACTACCCTGTAATCATAACATGATGTGATGGATATGTGTTGGGGTGGGGGCAATGGGACCCAGTGAACCACACCTACAGTGACCCCAAGCATCTCACATGCTTTAAGACCCCTCGATCTTTGTGTTCTTTGGACCACAGTGAAGACCCATCTCCTACTTCCTCAGTGCAGAGTGGCTAAGCCATGGGGTTAGTGATCTACTTAATTGGAAACTTTCAATCAATCTGAATTCCTCTGCAGGTCCCAGGAGGCACAGGTAGGGAACACAGAGCCGGGGAACAAAGAAGAACTTGGATTATCCTACTAAGACCAGCCCCTGCGCATCCCACCCTGGTTCTGTTTCTGTTGTTTGTTTTTCGTTTTGTTTCACTTCTTTATTTTACTATTAGTGTGTGGAGGGATACAGAGACAGAAAGAGAGGGAGGTATGTATATGGTATACGTGTGTTGTATATACACACACACACACACACACACACACACACACACACACGTGAAGGCGTATATACCTGAGCACACAAGTTGGAGGGACCCAGAGGAGGATGCCAAGTGTCCTGCTCTAAAACTCTCCCTCTCGTCCTCTGGAGGCAGGGTCTCTCACCAACCTGGAACCAGGCTGGCTGCCACCAAGTTCCAGCAATCTTGCTGTCTCTGTACCCACACCATGGTGCTTAGGATGACTGTCATGCCCATCTTTTTATGTGGGGACTGGGACCTCAAACTAAGCCCTTGGTGTTTCCGAAGCCCATGCTCTGCTCTTAGCCTCGAAGCTGAGCCGTGCGCCCAGTCCTCTTGGATCTGTTTTCACCTCTTTCACAAGAAAAGTGAGTCATGCAAGAGTTATGATTGGCGTGTGGGCAGAGTGGCTTCCTGGCCCTTGCTCCTCACCACCATGTTCCTCTGACCTTATTCTCCCTAGAGAGCAACCGAGGTGGTTGGGGGTGGCTTAGAGAAAGCACAGGTCACTGGGAGAGGAGGGGGAGTAACTACACTTTTCCATTAGCACACAGTCATTACATATAAAATGGCGGATTCATTGTGCCAAGTGATTTTCAAGGACAAGGGTAATTAATTTCTAATTTTTACTTTGGGGAAGTTACCTTCTCAAGCATCTAGCCAACACCAACTGCAAACAAGGGGCTTGGGTATGTGGGGTTGTCACTAGTCCTTTGGCAGAAGGCAGCTGACTGGTTGATAAAAGAAGGTGAGTTTTCTATTTGCGTTCATGGTGGCAGGACTAAACACACAGAGATCAGATTCAGAGAGGGGGACTTCCTAACAGAGGTCAGAAACAGATGTGAAAGTGGGGTTGAAAAGGGGTGGGTGGGGGAGCTGTGGAGATGATGGCTCAGTTAGAAAGATACTTACTATGTAAGCGTGTAAACACGGGGGCCTGAGAACAGACCCCTGCACCCTTGTAGAAAGCCATGTGTGGTGGCCTGCAACTGTAACCTCAGAGCTGGGAAGGTAGTACACACACACACACGCACACAAGACACATACAGACACAGACACACACACATACACACACACACTCACACATACTCACACACACACACACACACACACAGACACATACACACAGACACATACACACACATACACACACATACTCGCACACACAGACACACACACAGACACACACACATACACACACATACACACACATACACACACAGAGACACATACACACACACACACACACACACACACACACACACACACATACACACACAGACACACACACACACATACACACACACACCTACACACACATACACAGACACACACAGACACACACACCTACACACACACATACACATACACACACACACATACATACACACACACACACTCACACACACACACACACACACACACACACACACGGAGGGGGGTGGAGGAGAGAGAGGGAGGATAGCAAATGTGGGCTTAGCAGGTTAAACGTATTTACCAACATGCTTCACTGTCCAAATTTGATCCTTGAACCAGTCAGTAGAGGGAGAGAACCAACTCCCACAAGTTATCCTCTTGACTTCCAGACATGTAATTCTAGCTCCAGGGCTATCTGATGCCTCTGGCCTCCACGGGTACCCATACTCACTTGCACATACCTACACAGACGCTCACATACAAAGGCAGATAATTTTTAAAATATTTTTTTAAAAAAGGCACTGTTAAGCTGTGATCAGGATGCTGTATGTCTAAACCCAGACCGAGCTACGTAACAAGATCGCATCTCAAAGAATACCTCAGAGGTAGGGCAATGGTTTTGATGTGAACTACCCAGTAGGCTCCTGTGTTTGAACATCTGTTCCCCAGCAGGTGGCGCTGTTTTGGGAAGGTCTTGGACATTTAGAAGGTGGAGCTTAGCTGGAGGAAGTAGAGCACTGGAGGAGGCGGGTCTTAGGAATTCTATCACAGCCTCCGCTTCTGTCCTGATGCAATAGAATGTAAGCAAGCAGCCACATGCTTCTACAATCACACCCAGGGGCAGCTAGGAACTCTGCCATGAGAGAGCACATCATTTTAGCCTAGGATTCAAATAAACCCTTCCATATTTGTTTGACACTATCACAGCAGTGAAAAGGAAGAAACAAATACAACAGGGGTATAAAAAGGAAGAAACTGACTCACATGGTAAAACGAGACTGCACTGGACGCAATACCAGTTCCAGAGGGCAGAGTTGGCCCAACCCCGCATCGCTATCTCTCTCATGCTGTGTTGGGATCTAGAATGTCATACACAGGTCATGGGTTGAAGGCTTGTGCCACATCCATAAGGTCCTGAGATCTTTAGGAAGTGAGAACTAATGGGAGACATTAGATCATTAGGGTACACTTTTGAGGGGAATATCTAACTTACTCCCTGTCTCCCTCTCTTTGTCCCTCTCACTCCCCACACCTGCTCCGATCATCCTGAAGTAGTCATCATCTTTTCTTCCCACATGCTCTCCACGATGAAATGCACTATATCACAAGTCAGACATAAGGACTGAAACCATTAGACTCACGAGTTAAAATAAACCCTTTCTCCTTATAAGCTGATGTTCTTAATTATTTTGTCACAACCGTGGAAAATCGACAGATAGTGAAGCAGGGTATGGTATCCTACGGGACTAGGAAGGGGACACGCAGGCAACCCGAGCAGCCCCTCTCTGTTTTGTTCTTTGATTGTCTAGTTTCTTTCCCAGAGAGCTGTTCTTCCTCAAGGGCCAAGAGAAGCCTAGTTGCACACGGTAGCGAGGGCTTGCATCAAGTAAACCTAAGGCCTTTTGCTAAGAGGCTCCTCTCCTATCTTGCAGTCAGGGCTGATGGGGCTGAGGCTGGCCAAGGACATTCTGCTCATTCGAGCTACATTCGGAATGTTTCAGGAGTGCCCTGAGGCAGCCAGTGGCCATAGGGACTCATGCTTCCTTCTCACCCTCTAAAGCGCTCAGCATAGGTGCTGAGGTCACAGCCAGATCCCTCCGCCAGCGTCTCCCTCTCCCCCAGCTGCTGAGGTGCAGCCAGATCCCTCCGCCAGTCTCCCAAGACTGCAAAGCTGTGTTATCTGAAACTGGGAGATTAGAGCAGAATGGAAGGAAATGGCTCTCTGTGACTCATCACAAAAGGCTCAGAATCATGAACACACGGACAACAGGAACCTCTCAGAGCAACCATCCAGTCTCTAAAGTCAATAGCACAGTATGGAACCTTCGTCCATAGACAAGCAAGAGTACGATTTTATTTCACACTCCCTCTTTTCATCCCTCCCTCCTTTCTTTCCATCCCTATCTTTCTTCCTCTCTAGGGCTCGGGCGGGATTGTCAAGGACAGGGACAAGGTTCTCAGAAGGAGCTGGTGCAGCTGGAGCCAAGAGACCTGGTTAGAGAAAAGTCCCGGATGCCAGGAAAGCAAGAGCCTCCGAGGACCCCACGGGGATGGCATTAGCTGAAATACCCCACAAAGGGTAGGGAGAACCTGTGGGGGCATATCCAGAGGTAAGGCAAGGTCCCCCATTGAGGGATTGGGCTACTCACCCATCTCTAAAATTTTAACCCAAAATTGCTCCTGTCTACAGGAAATACAGGGACAAAGAGTGGAGCAGAGATTGAAGGGCCATCCGGAGGCTGCCCCACCTGGGGATCCATCCCACATGCAGACACCAAACCCAGACACTATTGCTAATGCCAAGAAGTGCATGCTGACAGAAACCTGATACTGCTGTCTCCTGGGAGGCTCTGCCAGAGCCTGACCAATACAGATGCCTCAAAACAAACTATGGGGCTGATCACAGGGACCCCAATGGAGGAGTTAGGGGAAGGATTGAAGGAGCTGAAGGAGTCTTACTGGCATCAAAGGGAGAGGAGGCCCTTGGTCCTGAGAAGCCTTGATAAAGGAGAGAGAGAGAGAGAGAGAGAGAGAGAGAGAGAGAGAGAGAGAGAGAGAGAGAGAGAGACCTGGAAGGGAGGGTAAATAGGGTAAATGGGGCAGGATGGGTTTGGGTTCTGTGGACAGGATCTGGGGGAAATTGGGGTGTGTTGTCTTTGCCAGCAAGGATCAGTTTCACCTTTATCCTGAGATCAAAGAGAAAGCATGGAGGGCATTAAACAAGGCCCAACATGCCCTCACTCCCACCCATGCTGCAGGCTGCAGGAGAATGCCTGCCCGGGGTTCCTGGGGTCAGATCAGAGAAGATAGTCAGGAAGTCTGGGAGGGAGGTCAGGAGCAAGGATCTTGGTGTTAGTGGTTAAGAAAGCTGGCCCCACGCCCAGGATAAAGTGACTTGCCCGGCATCGTGCAGCAGTGAGTTCAATCCCAGACCAGCCGTCTGTGAAGCTCTCGTGTGCTGACGCTCCACAGCTCTAGCTGCAGGTCTGCATTCATGCAATGAGGGGAGGGGCTTGTGGACTCCAGAATTTTCCAAGGGAGGAAGGGAAGGAGGGAAGAAAGAAGAGGGGAAGGGGGGAAAGATTGAGGGAGAAAGGGAAAAATGGAGGGAGAGGAAGGAGGAGGGGAGGGGAGAAGAAGGAAGGAATGAGGAAATAACTGGAGGACAAAGTGGGTAGAGAAAGAGGGAGGGAGAGTAGGCAGAGACTGAAGCTGGAGACACTGTGCATAAGGCCCTCAGCACTCCATTGGTGTAAATGGTCGCTGGGTGGCCTTAGGGACCATCTATGTTCCTATGTGACGATACTCTGACCAACCAGGAGGGCGATCCTCATTGATTGGGTCCCTGGGAAGAGTTGAGGTCTACAAACAGAATTATTGTTCTAGTTACCTTCCCGATACTCTGTCAAAAGCCTTCCCCTCTATCCGGCTCCCACCCATGATTTGGTTTCATGGCTCAGTTTTCCATCCAGAACTTTGACCCCAGGTTAGTATCTCCAACCCTGGTTTCTGCCCTAACTCTAGAATTGTCCATCTGCCTGCCTACTCCTTGGGCCCCGTTGGCTGTCTAGGGGTGCCTTTCAAAGTGCACATAACCACTTCAGCTCTCCCAGACACCCACTGCAAGCCTGCGTTCCCCCATCTCAGAAAGGGTGCCCTCTAGCATGAGTCAAGGTTCTTGCTCTGAGCCTGCAGCCTCCTTCATCAAGGTCTCATTCTCAGCACAACACACCCTCCCACCAGCCCGAACTCCTACAGGCAGAATAAAGAAGTAATGGGTATAGCCAGCAACTGTTGAACTTGGTCCGTGACTCCCAGGACTGTGCACTCAGAAGGCAAACGGATGCTACAGATGTGACAAAGATGAGAAATCTGGGACAGGGGATCAGCCTAGTCATCTAGATGGTGCCATGGGACAAGGAGGAATGTGGCACGGATAGGGAGATAGGTAAGTAGGTAGGTTCGTAGGTAGGCAGGCAGGCAGATAGAAGATAGACATGTCTGCCTATAGATGACAGATAGATAGATAGATAGATAGATAGATAGATAGATAGATAGATAGACAGACAGACAGATAGATAGATAGATCAGTCTGTCTATAGATGATAGATAGATACATAGAACGTGGATGGATATGATAGATAGATAGATAGATAGATAGATAGATAGATAGATAGATAGATAGATTTTAAAGATGCCAGATATTAAGATGAGCAGGGCCCATAAGTCAACAGAAGAAAATGACACCCAACCAGAAAGAGTGAGGGAATGAACCACACCTCATCCTTCCAGAAGTAACATCACCCTACATTGATTTCCCCCTATCTCCCAATATCCTTTTAGACTCCTAGCCTATGAATCCATAGGCTAGCACATGTGCACCTTTAAGCAACAGATGTATAAGATGAACTTTTGGCGGTAGTGACAGAAATTCAGGTGCTCTCTCACTGCCTTTGCCTCTCCTGTGGTCTCATCAGGTTGCCTCGTAGTCCCTGGGTCCTTTCTCTGTCCAGCAGACAGCATGACCCTTATACAGGATCGTATCACAACACATGGCTTTGGCACGTAAAACCTCCCAGCCACACCCATTCTTCTGAATGACACCATGATCTGAAGAGACCTTCAGTTTCAGGCTGCTGGTCCCTCTGCACACATCGCTTCTGGGCTCTTCTCCCCGGGGTTCTAGCCAGCACGAGTATCTCTGTGTTCCTTAAGGACTTCTGGCACGTTGTCACCTCTAGGTGCCCTTCCTGCTGTTTCTCTTTCCGGAACTCTGCTACCATTGACCACGGAGGACTTGGCCTGAGCACCCACCCATCCTCAACCCCACCTCATGCTAAAGAAGTTCCCCTTTCCCTGGCAGATCTCCCCTGGTACCTTGCTTGATTGCTCTCGTTCATCCATAACTGAGATAGCCTTTCAATTTTGCTTTCTTTTGAGTGAGTGAATGGCAGTGGATTGTTTGTGGGCTCCCATCAATGTCAGTGCTGTGGAGGCTCTGCCAGACTGTAGTGGTGGCTAGATTATAATAGCACTTGGTATCTTGCGTGTTTTGTACATGGATGGATAGATGAATGGATGGATGATGGATGGATGGACGGACAGACGGACGGACAGACGGACGGACAGACGAACAATGTGCTGGCCAATAATGGCTTTATCTGGCCCATCACATCATCCTGCCCGAGAAAACACAGTCCACAGGCAAAGTTCAGCACATGTGCACAGCATCCTCATTAATTTCATTAGCTTCTCTCTAGGGGTGGCGGAGCCAGCTAAGATCCCAGAGGAGCTCGGCGCCCTCCAGATATTACACTGGAAGCCACTAGGATGTAATGAGAGCTGCCAGAGCCAGGTCTCATGGCCAGATACCAGGGCGGAACCACCATTTCAGCTGTGTGAATTATTTTAAGCATAACCCAGAGAGGCAACAAGTGTCCATGTCTCTTGCACAGGGATATACATACACACCACTCCCCCACCTCTCTCACCTCACCACCACCCCCCACCCCTCCACCCCCCCACCCCCCGCCCAGAGCCCTGCCAGGCAGCTAAGCCCATGAGGGAGCCCAAGAGGGAGGGTGGCTCTACAGGAACTCCCAGGATACCGTCTGGAGCAACCCTACCTTCATTAATACGCCGAGTACATGCTTTGTATTGGGATGAATATAAATAAACGCCAACGGGAACCTCGAGCAAAGTGACCCCCCAGGGGAAACCCGATCCTGGGGCAATTACAGCACATCTGTTCAGATAATTGCCAGCTGAAGTTTTGACGAGCTGGGTGACAATGGGCGCAGGGAGCCAGACACCCTGGCAGACAGCAGCCTTGCCCATCCTGGTCCCCGCCCCGCCCCCGGAAGGGGGCCTTTGCTGCTCGGGGAAGGAGTGGGGATTGTGACTAGCCTGTGAACCATTTGCAGTGCCTCGAAGAGTGAATTTTCAACTGAGGCAACACAACCCATTCTGTGGCGGCAGCAAGGGTAGGGTGGGGTGGTTGGCCATTGCACAGACATTGTTGGTTGTTCTTGACGGCATTTAGTGGGAAGGAGTCAGGGATGTGGGTAATCCCTGCAACGTCTGGCACAGAGAACCTGCCCAGCACAAAGCGCAGACGGAGTTGTGGTTTCAAGGGCCCAGAGCCCACTGAGGATCAACCTGGAAGAGTTCCTCTAGACCCTCTGTGGACCTGATGCCTTGACAAACATAAGCCCTATCTGTGAGTCCCTGGAACTTCATCATGAGTCTAGTTGCCACCCTTGTCTATGCAGAGGGAAACACAAATTTGAAACAGTTTTTTTTAACAGTTTTAAGCAATTTGCCCAAGATCCCACTGCTACTCTGTAACAGCCGCTTTCAAAACCGAACTAATGATGTCATCACCATGAGCCAGATTGTCACCTACCACTGTCAAGCCACCCAGAGCATCTCTAGACCCAATAGGAATGGAGAAAGGTGGGGAAAACATGGGCTTTGACTTCCTTTAGACTTGAATGTAATATCCTGCTCTGAGGTTTTTTACCTGACATAAAGCCTGCGGCACGTTAACGGACCTCCAGGAACCTTGACTTGCTCATGTAGGCCCCAGTGTGGCCCACCAGAGGATAAATGTGTATGTGAACACCTTCAAATGAGGTCTAGCATATCCAGAGCCTCAAGGAACGACGGTTATGATTGTGATGTCTGCTTCTGAGTTCAAAGCTCAGGAGCTGATTTCAATAAGGAAGAGGGAGCAGTGTAGAGAGAGGTAAAGGAGAGGAACCAAGAACCCAGGATGGGAGGAGAGAAGGGGGAAGTAGATGGGAGGGGCAAAGGGTGCTCGTTCCTGTGACTGCCAGCCCTCTGCATGCAGCAATACTTAGATCTCCCTCTTCTTTGGGGAAAGCTTTGTGCTTCGTTTACTGAGGAAAAATCCATGACTCTGCCTGCCTCGAACAACCAAACCTTCAAACAACTTGGGCAAATGCTAGGACAGAGTGTTGCTCTCTGCATAGGGGCAGTGGGGGCAGTGAGGGCATTATAGAGAACAATATCCATACATGGTTGAATGTGGAGAGGTGAAGCTGGTGCCTTCTGGGAGCCTCCACCCCTACATTCTAGTCTCTTTGATGACAGAAGGTATGCTTCCATGCTGTGGAAAGAGAAACCAGGACACTATCCCAGTCACAAAACCCCTAACCTACAATTGGTCCTGGTGCAGAACTTGTGGGAGCAGCCAACCAGGATCTGGTTGGACTTGAGACCCAAGAGGAAGCCTAGGCCTGAAACTACCTGGATGGCCAGGAACCAGTGTCTGGATAGCCCGGATGCCTATGGTAGAAGCAAACACAACTGGCAAGAAAAGAAAATCAATGAAATGATTCCTAAGCTATTCTGTTATATTCATAATGCTGGTGCTCTGTCCAGACATCATCAGAGAGGCTTCCTCTGGCAACACATGGGAGCAGGTACAGCCAGACATTATGTCTCCATCAGGTCCCTACCCTCAGAGATCATGGGGGTCCACAGAAGAGGGAGAGGACAGATTGTTGGAGTCAGAGAACTTAACATGCCCCACCAAATCAACTAAGCAGGGCTTATGCAGGCCCGCAGAGACTGAAGCAGCAAGGGTATGCATGGGTTTGCACCAGGTCCTTTGCATATATGTTATGGCTGGCTGTTGACTTGGTATTTTGGGGGATTCCTAATAGTGGGAGTGGGTGTATCTCTGACTCTTTTCCTCCTATTAGGTTGCCTTGTCCAGTCTTGATATGAATGAAGGCTTTTGCCTTGTCTTATTGTATCTTATTTTGTCTTTTTTGGTTGTTGTCTCTTGGAGGCCTGTCTTATCCTAAGAAAGTGCAATATAGTGAAATGGAAGAGAGGGGAGGTAGGAGGGAGCTAGGAGGAATGGGGAAGGGGAGACTGTAGTTGAGGTGTATTTTATGAGAAAAAAAATCTACTTTCAATTAAAAGAAAAAGAGGAGGAGGAAGAGGAGAAAGAAGAGGAAGAGGAGAAAGAAGAGGAGGAAGAGGAGGAGAAGAGAAGAGGAAGAAGGAAGAAGAACAAGAACAAGAAGAACAAAGAGAAAGAGGAAGAGGACGAGGATGAGGAAGAGGAGGAGGAAGAGGAGGGGAGGGGGAACGGGAAGGGGAGGAGAATTTAGCTCCAGAAATGATTGAGCTGTGTCTGCAGACATAGGGGGAGGAAGGATTAAGCTCTTCTTTGGCCTTGAGCCTTTTAGAGATGAGAGAAAAGGTTAGAATCACCCTCCCCACAACATACACCTGAACTAGTGTGGGGTAAGAGACTTCAAGCATCTGCACCACCTGCTGTGTGGGGGGGGTGCGCATGTGCATGGGGGCGGATGGGGTGCATGCACGTACATATGTATTTATCAGAGAGAGAACTATAGTCTCCTTCCTTAGGAGCCCATTCACCTTGAATTCTGAGACATCATTTCCCAGAGGCCTGAAACTTTCCAAAAACTCTACACTGGCCGGCCAGTGAGCCCCAGAAATCCATCTTTCTGTCTCCTCAATACTTCTGAGTGACTCACACCTAGAAATGTTTTCCCTGTGAACCCTGATGAAGGTCATACTCAGCTCTTCCTCCTGTATCCAAGACAAGCACTTTACTGCCTGGGTCATCATTCCTGCCCAGTTTGCTCACAGACACCGTGCTGAAGCAGAATTCCACTGCAGGTATACTTAACCACCTCACCATTACCTAGAAGGCCACTGGAAGAGGGTGGTGGGCCACTGGAAGCTTTTCTCTGCCCCCTTCGATCACTCCAGTTTTCCTTTTTTTTTCTCCACCATGAGCATATGGCCCAAGCCCAGACTTTCCTGTTCTAATGTATATAATGTATTTAGTCATGCGCAATGAAACTGACACTTAGAACCTTCTAGAACATTCCCCAACAGAACTTCTGGTGATATAAAGATTCCATATCTGTGCTTTCCAATATGGCAGCCACTAGTTATGGCTGACATTATACGGGAAATGGAGCTGACGGACTTCAGAACTGATTTTCCTACCCCACCACCACCTCTCTCTCTGTCTCCCTGTCTCTCCCGCTCCACCCCCTCATCTTTGAAGTGTATTATGTATGCATGTTTGCATGTTCCATTTGTGCATGGAGGCCAAAAGTTGACGTCTGGTAGCTTCCTCAGTCACCCTCAACCTTACAGTTTGAGACAGGGTCTCTCCATAGAACCCTGAACCTAGAGTTTACTGACTGCCTAGACTGGCTGGCTGATGAGATCTATAGATCTCTGTTCCCTCCTTCCTTCCTCCCTCTCTTCCCCATATCCCCTTTCCCTCTTCCCCGTCCCCTCCCCTTCCCTCCCTCCCTTCCTCCCCTCCCCTTTTGTTGTTCCCTCCTTCTTCCCTCTTCTACCCCACTCCTTCCTCGTTTCCCTCTTCCACCTTTCTCCCCTCCCCTTCCTCCCTTACTTCTCCTCTCCCCCTTTCTTCCCTCCTTCTTCCCCTTCCTCCCCTCTGTCTCCCCTTCTTCTCTTCCTCTCCCTCTCTCCTCCCCCTCTCCCCTCCCCCTCCTTTCCCCCTCTCCCCTTCCCCTTCCTTCCCCCTCTGTCTTCCCCTCCCTTACTACCCTCCCCAGTGCTGCAGTTCCTTCTCCAGTGCTGCCATTAGGGATACGTCAGGCTTTTTACATGGATGCTGAGAATCTGAACTCAAGTAAACTTAAATAATATGTGTGATGGTAATGATGGCAACAACAATACCAGTGGTGACAGTAACGGCGATGATGACAGCAATGTGACAGTGGTAAGAGTTGTGATGGCCATGGCAGTGGTGTTAATGACAGTGATTATGATATTTGGTGGTGGTGAGGGAGATGGTGGCAGTGATGTTGGTGATGATGTCTGTAGTGGTGGTTATGGTGACGCTGGTGATGGTCAAGGTGATGATGGTGATTGTGATTGTAGTGATGGCTGGGATGATGTCATTGCAGTGGTGATAGTGATGAAAGCAGTGATGTGGTGACAAAGGCAGTACACATGACGTAATGTGTAATGGTAAATAATCAAAGTATCCACAAACCCTCGCTAGCCAGCATCGTCAAGCCATATTCATTAGCGGGGTATATTCATCTCAGCAGCAGCTGGTTCTAGATCACCACGCCATGCTACCTCTAGCTATTCTCTGGTCCCAGCAGTGGCCACCTTCCTGGCTCTCTGCTGCTGAAATCTGCTCATATTCCCAGCATCTGCCCCCTGTGGTTACAGTCACAACTCCCAACAACCCATTCAAATTAAGACTCAATAAACTTATAATTTAGCAACCAGATTGATATCAGTAAATTCAAACCCCACAAAATGTCCGCACAATAAACTCATGACCAATTGATAATAATATAAACCGCCCACCTAGATAAGATAAACTGACCTATTAAAATCCTTCCCTTAAGAAATGTTCATAACTACCTGTGGCCATTTAAGGTCATAAGAATCTGGGTCGTCTTTCTCTGCCTCCGTCTTGATTCTTCTCCTCTCTCTCCCCTTACCAAGACTCTGTCCCCACCCCACTTTCTCACTGCCCAATCACAGGCCCTGACCCATCCTATGCCAGCCCTCACCTGCATAAAGACAGCAATTCACAGTAAGACCATAGACTTGACATCTCTATGGCTTCAAATCCAGATCCCATCAACACCTTCAGTGAGACCATGGGCAAGACACATCACCCTTTTGACTAGTGGACTTCTCTTTTCAAAATTAAGTGATGGAAGCATGTCTCTTAAAGTAGCTAGAGTGTTCAGTAAAAAGACGCAACGGACATAACGTAAGTTGGCATGCAGGAAGGATCGTATAAACGCTACTTTCGTTCTTAGCCTCTCTGCTATTTAATTAGTCATGTCTACCAAGCTCCTGTCTCACACAGCCTTGGTTTTCCTGCACACTGACACTGTTCTCACCCCTGTTTGATTGACGAGAAGCCTGAGGCTTAGCCTCGAGGAGGTGACCACATCCTCAAAGCAAGTGGCAGTGGTGTGACTTCAACCCTGTTGTCAAAGCTCTGTATCTTTGGCCTTGCTTCCCTTGCCTTATAAGCCACAGTTGGAGCTCTAATATGGCATGGTGGGGGAGAGGAAATTTTGGTCAGCCATGAAACTCAAGCACGTCATTTCTCTGTTCAGAGCCTCGGTGCCTCTCCCTAAGTTGGGAATGTCTCAGTCACTAGATCACTAAACAAAGCACATGAGACATTGTGGGTCAGGAAACACACACCCATGGGAATCCTGAAACAGTGCTGGTACACCATGCATCCTCCCTATTGGCTTCCATCACAAGCTTGCATCCGATTGCTTAGCCAGACTTAGTACAACCTATATTCAACAATACTCTCCACGTGACCTTTTCTCTGTGTTATCACCCTGACTGGCATATAGCTCTAAACTCCAGCTTCTTTACCTGGGAGACTGAAAAGTACATCCTCTCTCCCCACGTAGCTTTTGACTGCTCAACAAGGTCTCTTTCAGGTCAGAAGCAGCTCTGGAGAGCTAAGTCTTCAGGGTCACACAATACTTTCCTGCTGTCTCTCCCCAGGTAGAGGGACACACAATCTTTCATTATTGCCCAAGTGAGGACAGGGGCAGAAGCGCCATGAGAAATCCAGAATCAACTGGTGACCAGCTAGTGTGGGGGTAAGATTGGGTATTTATAAACCTGCTGGGGCCCTCAGGAACCCAAGAGGGCAGCAGCTTTCTCCCTCTGCCGGGAAGCCAAGAAAAAAACATCAGCATGCTTCAGCCTTGGGCTGGAGTCAAAAGCCAGGAGGATGCATCCAAGTGCTGTCTAAATTTAGAGCATTCAGCCAAACCAGTTCTCCGGTTCGCCCTGCAGGGATCTCTCCTCTTAGCTAGACTTGGAGCACTTTCTTGAAAGCCAGAGACACGTAGAAAGCCCAGACCCAACCCCGCTCTGCCTCTGTTTTTCTTCCCGTCCCACCATCAGGGGTTCCTCTTAGATATGAGACAGTCCAGACAGCAGGAATGAGTCTGAGCTTTCATATGCTGACCCTAGCCATGGGCTCTAACCAAACCAATACCTCATAAGCGTTAGTGTCTTAATCTTTCTACATCTGGGTCACCTCACCTGTAGAACCAGGAAGCAACTTTATCTGATCATCTCTCTTTAAAAAAAAAAAAAAAGCACAGTAGTTTCAGAGCCTCAGTTTCCCTGTGTGATGAAGGGGAAATCTGAAATTTAGAAATTTAGTGAGACTGCTGTGGTTCCCACCTCACCTGGGCTGAGCAGGGGGTTGGGGGGAGACAAAACTCTGAAAATGTCAACATTTCGGAGTCTTTCCTTTTGCTTTTCTAAGTTCAACATACTAATTCCAATACTAGCTTTGTATCCCTAGGTCTCATATTAATCTATAGATTAAAAAGGGTCAGGAGTATTATATGTGAGGTTATTTTTCCACCTGTAAAATGAGCCAAATCAAGCCAGATTAGATTAAAGGCAGGTTTGTTAGGAAGCTGCTCTCCAGCCTGGCGAGTTCACTGGCCCCTAGGAAGGAGGCCAGGAAAGTCAACATGGGGGTGGGGTGAGGCAGAGAAAGACAGAAAGGGCATATACAGACAGAAGAGAAGAGAAGAAGAAAAAGGAGGAGGAGGAGGAGGAGGAGGAGGAAGAGGAGGAGGAGGAGGAGGAGGAGGAGGAGGAGAAGGGGAGGAGGAGAAGAAGAAGAAGAAGAAGAAGAAGAAGAAGAAGAAGAAGAAGAAGAAGAAGAAGAAAAGAAGAAGAAGAGGAAGAAGAAGAAGAGGGAGAAGAAGGAGGAGGAGGAAAAGAAGAAGGAAAAGGAGGAGAAGGAGGAGGAGGAGGAGGAGAAGGAGGAGGAAGAAGGAGGAGAAGAGGAAGAGGAAGGAGAAGAGGAGGAGGAAGAGGAAGAGGAGGAGGAGGAGGAGGAGGAAGAGGAAGAGGAAGAAGAAGAGAAGAAGAGGAAGAGGAAGAGGAAGAGGAAGAGGAAGAGAAGGAGGAGGAGAGAGGAAGGAAGGAGAGAGAGAGAGAGAGAGAGAGAGAGAGAGAGAGAGAGAGAAGCAGAAGAAAGAAGAGATACCAAAGCGTCCAGATTCTATAGGGAAAATCCTTTGGGGAAAGTCAGCCCAGCCCCTGGGCTAGAAAGTTTAGGGTTGGGGGTACATAGGGACTGGGGGATGCTGGGAGAATCTGGAGGCCAGGTGTGCTTGATATGTAAAATATGCACCTCAGTCCCTTATCCCAAGGGTCGAAATCAAACAATAAGCAAAAGATATTTCTTTATCTCTGAATCCACTGATGTATTCTAAATGTCTCTGTTCCCCTCCAAAGCATGTGTGAAAACCTAATCAAGATAGGTTTAGGATATAGGGATTTTGGAGAGGTGATGAGGTTTAGGATATAGGGATTTCGGAGAGGTGATGATGTTATGGAGACAGATTCCCCAGGTTGTCCCAGAGAGCTCCTTTATCCCTCTTGCTATAAAGATGCTGAGGGAAGGGGTCATCTACCAGAAAGGAGTTGTTCAACAAATATCACATCTGTCTACCATGACCCTCAACTGTGAGAAAAGACTCTTGGTGACATGCAGATTGGCAAGTTTAGGGCATTTTGTCATGATAGTAAGATAGACTAAGACATTCATGTATAACCGAGTTGCAAGTAGCCCCTCTGAACTCCTGCCATTACCGCCACTATTACTTCATTAATAATGAGAACAACAGGAGTTTGGGAGACGGCTCAGCTGACACAGTACTTATTGCTCAAGTATGAGTGAGTGCCAAGTTTAGATCCCTGGTACCCATGCAAACAGCCTGACATAGCTGTGTGTGTGTGTGTGTGTGTGTGTGTGTGTGTGTGAGAGAGAGAGAGAGAGAGAGAGAGAGAGAGAGAGAGAGAGAGAGAGACAGAGAGACAGAGACAGAGACAGAGACAGAGACAGAGACAGGAGAGAGACAGAGAGAGACAGAGACAGAGATGGAAAGACAGAGAGACACAGACAGAGACAGACAGAGAGACACAGACACAGTCAGAGACAGAGACACAGATAGAGACAGAGACACAGAGAGACACCAGTGCTTGAGGATGGGAGAGATAAGCAGATTCCTGGAGCTCACTAGCCATCCAATCTAACTGAATCATTGAGCTCCATGTTTGGTGAGAGAGACCCTGTCTCAAAAATAAGGTAGAGAGTGATCCAGGAAGACATGTTGTTGACCTTTGGCCCCTAGATACACAGGTTCATACTATCGCTATATCCATGTATATGCACTGGGTCACACACATGTGCACACACCTACATATCTCACACACGTACGCACTCACCCCCAAAGCCTGTCTTCCTCCAAAGAAACTCTAATATTTACAAAGATCGATGGAGCACTTACTAATGTACAGGCGTTGGGTTGAAGACTTAGTATGGATAACATAATTTAATCTGCTTGTCAAGTGACATGACCAGGACTGTCCTAAGAAAAACTATAGAGCAACAGTATCAATACCAACGCCACTGTCCTCTGACAATCTTATATCAGCCAGGGGGTGGGGGTGGGGTGAGGATGGAGGTGGGGGATGGTGCCTTGTGTCTTTAGTTGAAGCCAGAGACGCTATTATGTGCATAGTCAAGAATGCACACTGTTCTAGCTACCTCTCTGTTGCTATGATAAACTCCATGACCAAAACACAACCTGGAGGAGAAAAGGACTCATTTGGCTTACAGGCTACAGAGCATCATTAAAGGAAGCCAATATAAGAACTCAAGGCAGGAACCTGGAGGCAGGAACTGAAACAGGCCATGGAGGAATGCTGCTCACTGGTTTGCTTCCCCTGGCTCACCCAGCTGTCCTCCTTCTATAATTCAGAGTTACCTGCCCAGATCTGGCCTGCCCACAGCAAGCCATCTCACATCAATCAGCCATCTAGAAAATTTGCCTCACAGACATGGACCACTCCGACAGACACAATTCCTCACTTGCGATTCCCTGTCCCCATAAATGGCTAGCTTTTCATCAAATTGACAAGAACTGTGAAACAGCCATCTTGGGTGCTCGATGGAGCCTGCTGGAGAGCTTTCACTACTGGGACCTCTGAGACCTCTCTCCACGGCAGGGTCTGCAGCTGCCCCAAAGCTCATCATTTGCACTGTGATGCCAAATGGGTGCCAGTCTCTACTCAGTTCCCACAGCATCCCACTCACTGCATCCTGCTTCCATGGTTACCGAATACAGGGTCCTGGTTCCTCACCCACTTTGGATATGAAATACTTGATTGCTTTTTTTTTCCCTCAGGTGTCTTGCTGCCTTGCCCTTTGGGAGTATCCCCCCTCCTTCTCCCTCTCTTCCCCTCCCTTCTATCTCATTCAGGAGGCCATTAGCAAGTAACTTTCATAGGGCACTCACTGTCCTCTAGACCTGCCCAGTCATGTCTGACTCTGCATGATCACCTGCCAGCCCCACCCTCCACTCCTGGGAAAGAGCTGCTGACTGGCCAGGCAGAGGCTCCAATCCCTGGCTGACTTTCTAGGACTGGGTAGCTTCTGTGGTGTCTCTTGCCCAGCTTTTCCCTGCTGCCTCTTTCTGTGAGAAACATTTCCCACCATGAACCTCAGGAGTACCTCTCAACTTGG
Source organism: Rattus rattus (assembly GCF_011064425.1). NCBI lineage: Eukaryota > Metazoa > Chordata > Mammalia > Rodentia > Muridae > Rattus > Rattus rattus. Next base: position 36,183,627 of record NC_046170.1, read on the forward strand.
GATGATTGTTCGTCTGATGCTCAAGGGCTTGGATGAAAACTCACCTACATGCCTTAAACACACACACACACACACACACACACACACACACACACACACATTCACACCCAGGGTGGCTCTGGGATGGCTGCTGGGAATTCATGTAGGATAGAGCACTAGGCAAAACAAGTTGTAGCCCAGGATAGGTAGACAGGGGTCAGATATTCAAACAGTCAAACAGCGGGCATGAGAAGAGACCAAACCACGCACTTCTCTTCCCTGTAGAACTTAAAGATGGGAATAGCACATGTCAGCCTAGCATGGGGCTGGTGAAGAAGTGTGAGAGGAAGCAATGGTTCCAGAAAGACGAGGCAAGTGATTTTGATAGTGTCACTTCCTTTGGTTTCTGCTAGAGACTTTTAGAGAAAAGCAGGTCAATGTATCCAGTAAGAGCCCTGTCTGCCATCTTGATAGCATAAGCTCAGCACACCCGGGAGCTCCTCAAACCCCATGTTTACTTTTCTAGAAGGCGTGCCTGGCTTTGAGCTGAGCATGGCCAGGGATATGTCAGTCATTGTCCTTCTTAAACTATGACTTTAAACTGAGCGACATACATCTTAGCGTGCATGCGTGTGTGTGTGTGTGTGTGTGTGTGTGTGTGTGTGTACGCATATGTATATATGTGTGTATATACGTGTGTGCATATATATTATATTTATATCATATACATACATATATATACATATATATATATATGAGAAACTCCAATGCTGTTCTCACCTGCTACAGGTAACAAATCTTCCTCTTGTCTTTTGCATTCTGGTTCTGTGCATTGGCTTTGCACTCACCAAAAGGAGAACCCAGTATGTTCTGCTAAGACTGCAGGATGAGGGAGCTGGAGAGATGGCTCAGTGTTTAAGAGCACCGACTGCTCTTCCAGAGGTCCTGAGTTCAATTCCCAGCAACCACATGGCGGCTCACAACCATCTGTAAGGAGATCCGATGCCCTCTTCTGGTGTGTCTGAAGACAGCGACAGTGTACTTATCTATAATAAATGAAAAAAAATCTTAAAAAAAAAAAAAAGACTGCAGGATGAGTGGAGAAAGCTTCAGTCTTTTGTGGGGAAGCAAGGAGCACAGAGAGAAAAAAGCCATTGCACTACTGGCACATTTAGTAACACGTTGGTCTTCTCCGTGTCCCGCAAGCATCCCTGCAGGAGCCATGAGAAGGGCTACACTTCTGAAACCTCCATCTGAGCGGTCCTGTCACTGGTCACTCACTCATTGGTCGGCATTCACGCCGTGGGATGTCAGCTTCTGCTCTAAGCACAGACAGCAGGTAGATGGCATACAGTCTTTGGATCTAGATTAATAGGAAACCAGCAGGCAGAAGAAGGGCGACCACACAGTCTCTAGGCAGGGAGAGTGCTGCCAGGGTATGCCTCTCAGTAACTGTGACTTTTAACAGCCTCAGGCAGCAACAGTCTGGTTATAAACTAGAATAAGAGCACATGATGTTTCTTAGGAATACCCAGGTCAGGAAGTAGAGACAGTTCTCAGGCCCAGGTACAGGCATAAGCTGTGTCTAGTGCAATGAATGTGAAGAGAGAGTCAGTTTCAAATACATTGCTGAAGTCCAGTACTGCCGCAGAGGCAAGAGTGGGTTCAGAGCTTCACAATGCATGGTACACGCAGCACAGACATGGTTGAGAGGATTTATGTCAAATGTAGGTGTATTATAATAGCTTTGGTTTCCATGTGTATACACAGTATAGATATTGAGATACATTTTTACATAATATGAGTTTTACATAACAAATAATATGTAAATAAACATATAAATAGAGTTGAATAGTAGAGGCGGGAGAAAGACGGGGAGAAAATCATGGGGAAAAAATAGAAAATGGCATGGGAAGATGGCTCAGTTGGTGAAGTGTTTGCTATGTGTCTTAGTTAGCTTCCATTGCTCTGATCAACCATGACCAAGAGCACCTCCCAGCATCACTGTTCTGCTGCTGTGATGAGACACCATTGCCATAGTAACTCTAATCAAAAGAAAGCACTTAACTGAGGGAGTGCTTACCATTCCAGAGGCATAGGCCATTATAAGCATGGCAGATGGTGCATGATGCTGGAGCAATAGCTGAGAGGTACACCCTGAGAGAGAGAGAGAGAGAGAGAGAGAGAGAGAGAGAGAGAGGGAGAGAGAGACGGACAGACAGACAGACAGACAGACTAAGCTTGGCTTGGGCTTTTGAAATCATAAAGTCCACCCCACAGTGACACACTTTCTCCAACAAGGCTATACCTACTCCAACAGGGCCACACATCCTAGTCCTTCTAATCCTCAAATATATGAACCTAAGGGGGCCATTGTTGTTCAAACCACCACTCCCTTTACTCCACTTAGCAACAGGATTTTCTTTAAATGGTTTTATCTACCAGAACCCTGGACTTAGCTCCATTCCACGCCCCGCTGCTCTTTTTCTCCCCAGACTGTACATTTTGTATTTTTTCATTGTTCAGCTCCTTTTCCTATGGATCTCCATAAGACTGATTACTAATAACCACACGACAGAGTCGATACTAGGCTGCCTTAAAATAATCTCGGCTGAAGTAATTAATCCAAACTCTTTAATTTAGCCTCAGACAGATTTTTTTTTTTTTTAGGACCAGGGCTAAAAGCGGCCATGATCCTTGCTAGAATATTACAAGAGTGGTCTCTAGGCTGCATCTTAATATTTTCCCCCTCCCCTGGAACTTCTTGACCTGGGTTCCCACAGTTTGAATCACCCTCAGCCTTGTTGTCTATGCTCCTATTAGGGTGCTTAAAGCATCCAGCTGCTTTCCTAGTCCAAAGTACTAAGGACTTTCCTATTCCTCCAACCAATATCATGGTCAGGGCTGTCACAAAAACACCTCAGTCCTTGGTACCAACTTCTGTGAGGAGTCTATGGGGACCATTATTATTTAAACCACTATACAGAGGAAAGGGTTTATTTGGTTTACAGATTACAGTTCATCATCAAGAGAAGCCAAGGCAGGAACTGGAGGCAGGAACTGAAGGCAGGGACTGAACCAAAGACCACGGGGAACTCTGTTTACTGATTTCCTCTCCGTGGTGTACCCATTCTTCTTTCTTTTACAACCTAGGACCACATGTCCAAGAGCACTCCCACAATGGGCTAGTCCCTCGCTCATCAATCATTACAAGCTTTTAGAATGCCCAATAAACATGTCCACAGACCAATCTGATGGAGGGAACTCTTCAACTGAGATAACCTCTTTCCAGTTGACTCTCTTGTCAAGTGTTAAAAAGTAAAATAAAATCAGAATAAAATAATCAGCACACCTTGAACGCATGACCTGACTCTGATCCCCGGTGACCAAGAAAAATTAAAACAACCACAAGGTGTTCATTGAGGGCAATGGTTCAGTTGGTAAGGTACCTGCCACACAAGCACAGGGACCTGAATTTGGACCCCAATATCATATTTAAGACAAGTCTGGTGGTGCACACCTGCAACCCTGGCACATAGAGGATAAAACCAACAGATCTCTGGATTTTTCTGCATAGCCACCCTAACCACAGTGAGCTTTAGATTCAAAGAGAGCTCTTGACTCAAGAAATAAAGTAGAGAGACAGAGAGAAGACACCTGGCATTGACCTTGGGTTTCCCCATCCCCGTGCACAAGTACCTGCATACAACCATGCACATATACACGAACGTATATGTACCCATAAAACTGTGTATGCTTTATAGCTATCTGGATTTGGCATAATATCAAGTTTTACATTACAATACAACACAAACAAACATATCTAGGAAGTTGAGTAATGGACAGGAAGGAAGCAAACAAGAAGATGAAATACTGGATTGAACTAAGGTTAGATCAGGAGCAGGAGGGCTGAAAGGGCGAGGACTGAAAGCAATGCCAAGAAGGTAGGCTTCAGAGAATGGGGTACGTGACTGGTTGTAAGCGAAAGCCACTTTTAAAACTGTGTTTTCTTAATTTCTCAGTTTGATTTCTAATGTGTCACCAACTCTAAAGGATTCACATGAAGCTAAACCCATGACTTTGCCCAGTCAATTGCTTGTTCTAATCTCTGCTGGAAAGAATATAAGGTGTCGTGTTTGTGTGTGTGTGTGTGTGTGTGTGTGTGTGTGTGTGTGTGGTGAGTGTGTGTGTGTGTATGTGTGTGTATATATGTATGTGTGTGTATGTGTGTGTGTGTGGTGAGTGTATGTAAATGTGTACATGTATGTATATGTGTATGCATGTGTGTATGTGTGTGTATGTGTGTAGTGAGTGTGTGTATGTGTGTAAGTGTATGTGCATGTGTGTGTATGTGTGTATGTAGATGTTCATGTAGCACAGGTACATGTGCACATGTTCATCTCCATGAGCATGAAGAGACTGATGGACAACCTCAAGTATCATTCGGGAATTCTGTCCCCCTCCTTGGGGATGCGGTCTCACTAACCTGGAGCTCACCAGTTAAGCTAGACCAGCTGCCCCGCTACCCTCCTGTCTCCACCTCCCTAGCACTGGGATTGCAAGTTTTTACATGGGTTGGGAGGACTGAACACAGGTCCTAGCATTTTCAAGACTATGTCGTACTCTAGCCTGGGAACGAGGTTTTGAGTTGCCAAACAGGAAATAAAAACCAGAGCTGCTTGATTTCTACACACATTTCAACAACAGTACATTCTCAGTGGGGGCCTGCATGGCAAACTGTGAGAACAGCCTAGCCCTGAAAAGGGTCACCCAACAGTGCCAAGATGGCAGTAGGCAGATAAGAAAGATGTTCTTGTGAGAAACACCCCAAGCTGCTTGGATCCCGGCTGGGTGAGTCAGCAGCCCTGGTGACTTACTGGTAGTTACTGGTAGTTACTGGTAGTTACTCACCAAGCAGTCGCATGTGTCTGGAGATTTGGTGGCATCCGCAGTTTCAGTCTTTATCAGGCTGGTTCTAGTATTTACTTTCCTGGCACAAAGCTGTTTCTCGATATTTTAAAAAAGCTATTTTTAAAAAAAGGAAATACCATCAACAAGCCCTTACCCTGGATCGCACTATGGCCGCATTTTAAAACTCTCACAACTTGGACATTTCTCTTGTGGTTTGGTCAATAGCCACAGTAAAAAAAAGACTGGGTCAAGTTAAAAAATAAAACTAACGAAACAAAGGAAGACTGGGACAGAAGCCAGGAAAACGAGGAGGTGAGCTGTAGCCAGGTAGACTTTTCCCTCTCCTCCATGCCCCGCCCTTCTGTGTACCAGGGATGACATGGGCAGTCCAGTTCTTTGGACTTCTCTAGTTTTTTCATAAACAATAGGGAGACATGAACCAGGAAGCACTTGGTGACTGCTTGGCTTGTCCAGGTCATGAGCATCATCCTGAGACACCGTTGCTCTGCTGGCCATCACAAGCTCTCTTCTACAGCTCCTACTCCTTCTGCATGGACCTCATACCAGGACCAACCAGATCAGTGATCTACTTTCCTTTGAGTTCAGATGTTCAGTCCCAACATCACTCCACCTAACTGCCAGGACTGAAGCACTATTCTAGCTAGCTTTGATTGTCAACTTGGCACAGACTAGAGTCATCGGAGAGAAGAATAGCCTAGATCAGATTAGCCTGTAAGGGACAGGACTGTCTTGATAATTGGTGTAGGAGGACCAGTTCCTGTGGGCACCACCATTCCCTAGGCAGGTGGTCCTGGGTTCTATATGGAACTAACTAAGTAGGAGTTGAAAGACTGAACCAGAAACAGACTTCCTTGATGGTTTCTGCTTCAAGCTCCTGCTTGAGATCCTGTCCTGATGTCTCTCAATGATGGATGGTGATCCAGAGGTAAAAGGTAAAAAGAATCTTTCCATCTTCTAAATTGTGCTGAGTGTTTTATCACAGCAAGAGAAAGGAATTCAGAATAAACACCATTGAAGTCCCCAAAGAAGTATGTCTACCCTCGTCCTCCTTCATCTCTTAGATGACCTGTGGCATGGAGCACCAGTTCAAAGCTGTGATGCAAGTATCCCCAGGGCTCCTAAGACACCCCCCCAGGGGCCCTGCTATTCTGAGCCATTGTCACATCAATAATGTTAAGACACTGTTTATTTTTTTTCTCACTTTCACATTCCTGTATATCTCATAGAATATTCCAGAAACTTCATGATATGAGATATTACAACGGATTGAATATAGTAGCAGACAGAAAACCAGATTAAACTAGACATTCGGGAGATTCGAATAAAATGTAAAAGGATGGCACTCTTTTTTTAATCTTACTAAGTCAGATTTTTTTTAATAAAACGTTCATATACAAAATAGGCTATTGTTATCTAAAATGACTTAATATAATGTCTTTATTTTATTTCTAACGTGTTAAGTATTAGTAGACTATATATATTATAGTTTATTTATAATCTATCTATATTATAGATAGTCTATATATAACCTATCACATGTCCAGTCCCAACACCACTCTACCTAACTGGACTGAAGCACTATTCTAGCTAGCTTTGATTGTCAACTTGGCACAGACTAGAGTCACCTAAGAGAAGAGAAGAATAGCCTAGACTAGGTTAGCCTGTAAGGGACAGGACTGTCTTGATAATTGGTGTAGGAGGACCAGTTCCTGTGGGCACCACCATTCCCTAGGCAGGTGGTCCTGGGTTCTATATGGAACTAGCTAAGCATGTTAGTTACACACACACACACACACACACACACACACACACACACACACACACACAATTTGTTTGGCATCATTAGCCAACTATCTCACAAATATTTCATTGTATGGTTAAAAGCCCCAATAGTTTTAGAAGGTATGACCATAATATCACTGCCTAAGAATTAATAGTTCATTCATGTGATGAAGTAGTCATTGGTACAATATGTCAGACTGTCCCAACTGTTTGCTTGAAATGGGATTTGAAGGAGACAGCCTGTGAAAACTACTGACAAGTATGTCCAATAGTTTACCCATCCCACTGATGTTTTTTGCTTTGGAGTTTATTTGATAAAGGACTGCAGTGTTAAAATGCTCTTGTAGATTCTTACACATCCTGGATATGATGAACTGCTTCAGTGGGGTTCTGCATAGCATATTTACCCCTCTGTTTCCTAGCTACTGGAAGCTCTGGGTAGAGGCAGGGCCACATTCTGGTTGGCAAACCTTTGAGGATATCTTCTAGGTGAGTTATGTTGTGCCATGATAAAGAATATCACCTCCAATCGTGTCTCTTCTTAGTGAGGTTAATGGTAATCACAACCGAAATCTGGCTACTATAGACGGAGAGCGGGCTTAGGACTCAGAGCAGAGATCCAAGCAGGAATCCCATCATCATCATCGTATGCATGAGTCCCCACATTGACGCTCCCACATTATTTACAGGCAACCATGACAGGGGTTTACACATTGCTAATACTGGTATAGCCAACAACCTCCATTGTTACTGGTTTGGTGGCATGGCTATTTCTGAGGACTTGGGAAACTAAGCGTTTTTTTATGTTGTCAGCTGAGAAATCCAGAGGATGATGTAAGATCTGCAATGTAAAGGGGGCACAACCCATGTTGAGATTTTCAGTTCACACAGTGAAAAAACACTTCACTGATGTTACCAGGGATATGGATTCCTTCTCTTGCCTGCCTTCCCTGATTCAGGGAGATCTACAAAACCATGCCTTCCTTCCCCGGGGTAGATACCCAGTTCACAGTCATGGTATATGTTTTCCCCATGGAATAGAGTCAACAAGTCCAGAGCATATGGGATCCTCACAGTCCAAGGGAGCATTTTTCCCCAGTAGACACTTGACCAAGGAGTAGTCCAAAAACGGGCGGTCTATTGATAGGGCTTTCATACTAGAAGCACAGCAGGACTCTGGGAGGTGGGGAGGACAAGGTCCCCACTGCAATGATAAATATCTCAGACTCTCCTCTGTACTTTCCTGCCATGTTATATCAGCCACTGTCCTGGGTAACACAACTACACAAAAAACTAACATGAATGTCTCAATAGCATCTTGTAGAATCACCAAAGCCTGGTGATGAAAAAAGCAAGCACAATGGTCTGAACTAGAAGCATGGATCTAAAATAAGCTATCGTATATCCATGAAATGACTACCATTTAGCAATAGAAATAAATGAGCCAACAGGATACAGAGGATACTCAGAGGAAACTCAGGCATGCCTCTCAGTGAAAGAAGTCCAACTGAAACACCTCAACATTGCTTGATCCAACAAGGTGCCATTCTGGAAACATCAAAACTGGAAGTACAGAAAAACCATGCATAGGTGCCCCACACAAAGAAGGACAAGGAGAGGGAGAACAGAGAAAAACCACAGGGAGAGTCTAGAAAAATTCATTCTGTAGAAGAGGATAAAAGTAGGTAAATTACATGTTTGTCAAAATCAAAAGAACACAAAACATACAAAGAATAGACCCTATAGAAATCCATGCATATTAGCAATAACAGTAACCACACTGATGTGTGGGGTTAGAAAGGGGAGAAAGAAGATGATAGCAAAGAATTTTGTATTGTCCTCTCTACTTGACTGTAGCTTTGGGTTTAAAATAACAAGAGTCTATGGGCTGAAGCTTCTGGGCCATATCTATGAATCAATAGAGTCCAGCCTTGCTAGCTCTGACCAGGCTCAGAATCCTGGTCTCTGAGAAGCTACAGAAGATGAATTATCATGAGACAGAACTCCTTGCAATGGACTCTAGTAAGCTGTTGCAGAGGGAGAGCAGTCGGGCTAAGCACCAGTCATCTGTCCTGTTCACCTTTCTGGCTGCTGTTAAGAAGGTTTGCTCATGGAATACTCACCACTGGCCCTGGAGGACTTAGATTTCCCAGGGTCTACTGGGTCTGTAGGCCAAGGCTCTGGCACTCAGGTTGTTTTTCTTGTGTTGAGTGGGTATCAAAATGAAAGAGTTTGAGCTCCAAGGGATGGATCATGCTTATGAAATCGGTTTGAGTAAAGTGTATGTGGTGGTTTGAATAAAAGTTGCTCCTCTTGGTTCATATATTTGAATACTTAGGGAATGGCACTATTTGTTAGAATAGGTGGGGTCTTGTTGGAGGAAGTGTGTTGCTAAGGGTGAGCTTTGAGTTTCTCAGAAGCCCAAGCCAGGCCCAGTGGCTCATATTCTCTCTCTCTCTCTCTCTCTCTCTCTCTCTCTCTCTCTCTCTCTCTCTCTCTCTCTCTCTCTCCTCTCTCTCTTCTCTCTCCTCTCTCTCTCTCTCTCTCTTTCCTCTCTCCTCTCTCTCTATCCTCTCTCTCTCCTCTTTCTCTCCTCTCTCTCTCCCCTCTCTCTCTCCTCTCTCTCTCCTCTCTCTCCCCTCTCTCTCTCTCCTCTCTCTCCTCTCTCTCTCCTCTCTCCTCTCCTCCCCTCCCCTCTCCCCCCTTTCTCTCTCTTTTTTCTCCCCTTCCCTCTCCCTTTCTCTTCTCCTTCTCCCCTCCCCCCCTCCCTCTCCCCTTCCCCCCCCCTCTCCCCCCCCTCCCCCTCCCTCCCTCTCTCCCTCTCTCTCTCCCTCTCTCTCTCTCTCTCCCCCCCCTCTCTCCCCCCCCCCTCCCCTCTCCCCCTCTCTCTCTCTCTCTCTCTCTCTCTCTCTCCCCCTCTCCTCTCTCTCTCTCTCTCTCTCTCTCTCACACTCCTGTCTTTCTCTCTCTCGTCTCTCTGTCTCTCTCTGTCTCTCTCTGTCTCTGTCTCCTCTCTCCCTCTCTCCCTCTCTCCCTCTCTCCCTCTCTCCCTCTCTCTTGCCCATAGGTCTGGGTGTAGAACTCCCAGTTGTCATTCCAGCACCATGTCTCCCTGTACACTGCCATGCTTCCCACCATCCTGAAAACAGACTAAACCTCTGAAAGTATAAGCAAGCCCCAATCAAATGACTTATTTCATAAGAGTTTCCATGGTCACGGTGTGTCTACAGCAATAGAACATTGACTAAGACAGAAGTTGGTACCAGGAGCAGGGTATTGCTGTGACAGACGTCATCATGTTTCTTATTGATGGAATGTGGACTTTGGATTAGAAGAGCAGTTGAACACCTTAATCAGGGTTTAATTGAACATACTAGTAAGAACATGGGAGACATTGTTGCTGAGAGCAACGTTGAGTATGACAGCCCAGTTTAAGAAGTTTCAGAGAAGAATAAATTGCCAAAAGACCACTCATGATATTTTAACAAAGACAGTGGTTCCTTTCTTCCCTTGTCCAAAACATCCACCTGAGGCTAAATTGATGATTTTTCTATTAATGTGTTGGCAGAGAAGATTTCAAGACAGCCTGGTATTGACTCTGTCATGTGGTAATTAGTAATCCCTCTTATGCAGATCTATAAGTAAAAGGAGCAAACCAAGCAAGGCAAACTACAAAATGTACAGTTTGAGGAGAAGAGGGGTACCAGGAAATGCAATGGAGCTAAGTCCGGTGTTCAAGGAAATAAAAGGTTTAAAGAAAATCTTGATGCTCAGTGGATAAAAGGAAATGGTGATCTCTGGGAAAGACTCCACCCAGCTAAGCTTCCGATTTGTGGAAAGGAATGAAATAAAAGCTTAAGCAGTGAAGGAAACCATCAAAAATAGAAAGCTGATGAAAATGTAACTGAGTGAGGTGTCAAGTTCCAGTCCTAGCAAGTAGTTGAACTTGGCAGTTTTAGCCTCATGGGTTCTGGCTTTAGAGTCAAGGATAGAAGGGGTTGTGGAATTTCCATCCACAGCTAAGAAGAGTCACCAAGGCCAGGCCTGTGTCAAGGGCATTTTTGCATCTAGGCCATAGGGACCATTGTGTGGAGGTGTGAGAGTAAATCCTGGATTTCATTGGTGACCCTAAGATATTAGAGAAGCCAGAGCTATGGAGATTTGCTAACAGTGTGTAGAAACAACCCAAGGCAGAGAAGTATGTTGCAGTCAATAAATCTGGAAGAAATTAGAGATGTGAAAAGCACCTTAAATTGGACACAGGGATGTACAATGAGGAAGTTGCCCTACCGGATTTTGGTCTTGCTTTAGTTCAGTATTTCCTCACCATACAACTTTTCTCCCTTTGGGAATGGTAATGTATATGCTGTGTCACTGTATATTGGAATTGTGTGACCTGCTCTTTCTTATATTTATTTTACAGGGGTTACAGTTAGGATATTCTCTGAGTCTCAGAAGACACTTTGAACTTGTAAACGATGTTGAGATTGTGATAAATTGTGGGGACTTTTGAAGTTAGATTGAATGTATTTTTTTCATTATATGTTTACAAGCCTATAGGGTACAGGGAATAAAACATCGTGGTTTGAAAAAAATCTCTCCCATAGGATCATATATAAGAGTGTTTAGAGAATTGCACTGTTGTAGCCTTATTGGAGGAAGTATGTCATTGAAGGTGAGCTTTAAAGTTTTCAAAAGACCAACCCAGGACCAGTGGCTCTCTTCTTGTTCCATATGGGATATAGATCTCTCAGTTATCTCTCCAACACCATATCTGCCCATGCGCTGCCGTATTTCTGTCATGCTGATATCAGATTAAACTTCTGAAACTCTAAGAAAGTCCCATGAATTACTTGATAAAGGTTGCTGGATATAGCAGTCTAGATTGGCATCTGTGGTTCTTTTTTCTTAGAAGATTTAGAATTTCAAGCTGTCTGTCCAGGCTCTTCTACCTTCTAGAGTCTCTGTTGAAAAGTCAGGTATAACTCTGATAGGTCTGCCTTTGTACGTTACCTGGCCTTTTCCCCTTGCTGCTTTTAATGGTCTTTCTTTGTTCTGTAGATTTTGTGTTTTGATTATTATGTGGTGAGAGGATTTCCTTTTCTGGTCCAGGCTAATTGGTGTTCTATAAGATCCTTATATATTTATAGACATCTCATTCTTTAAGTTAGGAAAGTTTCCTTCTGTGATTTTGTTAAAATATTTTCTGGTTCTTGGAGCTGGGGTTCTTCACCTTATTCTCTTCCTATTATTCTTAGGTTAGACCTTTTCATGGTGTCCCAGATTTCTGGATGTTGTGTGTCAAGAATTTTTTAGATTTAACATTTTCTTTGACTGCCATAACAATTGCTTCTATTGTATCTTCTATGCCTAAGATTCTTTCTTCCATCTCCTGTATTCTGTTGGCGATGTTTGCTTCTGTAGTTCCTGTTCTCTTCCCTAGGTTTTCCACCTCCAGGATTCCTTCAGTTTAGGTGTTCTTTACTGTTTCTATTTCCATTTTCAGCTCTTGAACAGTTTTATTCATTTCCTTCCCCTGTTTGATTGTATTTTCCTGTAGTTCTTTAAAAGATTTATTTGCTTCCTCTTCAAAGCCCTTTGTCATCTTTATAAGATTGGATTTAAGGTCATTTTCTTGTGCTTCAGTTGTGTTAGGATATCTAGGGCTTGCTGTAGTAGGGTAGCTCTACTCTGAAGATGTCATGTTGCCCTGGCTTCTGTTGATTGTGCTCTTTTGAAGGCCTTTAGCCATCTGGATGGCTTTAATCCCTGACTGTTCCTGCTGCAGTAGGTCTTGAGAGGGGGCTATAACCTTGATGATCCTGGGGTGGCAGTATCGTTCTGCATCACCAGATCTAGTGAAGGTCAGCGGTAAGATGGCAGGACAATGGAGGTCCACCAGGGATATCAGGCTACTTAGAGCATCTGAGAGTGCCCCAGAGGACTCAGTGGGCAGGAAAGGTATGTGTGGGGAAGGAATGTAACATGTATGGTTGCAGATCAGCAAGTCTGTTGAAGGTAGGTGGAGAGGTGTCAGGATAATGGAGGTCTGCCAAGGATAGCAGGCTACTCAGGGCAGCTACGGTTGCCCCAGAGAACTCTACACCAACTTCTTAACAAAGACTCTAAAAGCTAGAATGGCCTAGACAGATATATTTCAATCCTTAAAAATCTACAGATGGCAACATAGACTCAAACTAGCAAAATTCTCAGTTACCATAGATGGGGAAAACAACATATTTAAAGACTCCAACTTTAAAATATTTAACCACAAAACTAGCCCTACAAAAAATACTAGAAGGAAAACTCCAACCCAAAGATGATAACTGCATCAAAGTAAACACAGGAAATAAGTAATTTTATACCAACAAAAACAAGGGAAGCACAAGCAAACACATATACACACTAACACCACCAACATCAAAGTAGCAAGAATTAACAATCACTGGTCATTAATATCTCAACATCAGTGAATTTAGTTCACCAATAAAAAGATATAGGTTAACAGAATGGATGCAAAAAACAGAATCTATTATTCTGCTACACACAAGAAACACACTTCAGCAATAAAGATAGACACTACCTCAGAGTAAAAGGTTGAAAAAGTTTTCCAATCAAATGGACTCAAGAAGCAAGCTAGAATAGCCATTCTAATATCTAGTAAAATAGACCAAAATTAACCCAAAGAGACAGTATCCAAATAAACAACATCAGAAATGAAAAGGGATACATAACAAGAGACATAAAAGAAATTCAAAGAATCATTAGGTCTTATTTCAAAAGACTGTATTGCACAAAATTGGAAAATTTTAAAGAAATTGATGATTTTCTAGACAGACACCACTTACCAAAGTTAAATCAAAATCGGGTAAACTGTTTAGATAGCCTTATAACTCCTAAGGAAATAGAAGCAGTCATTAAAATTCTTCCAACCAAAAAGAGCACAATGATGGTTTTAGTGCACAATTCTACAAGACCTTTAAAGAAAAGCTAACACCAATACTCCACAAATATTCCACAAAATAGAAACATAAGGAATACTGCCAAACTCATTCTAAGAAGCCCCAGTCACCCTGATACCTAAACCACACAAAGACTCAACAAATAAAGAAAATTTCAAATTGATTTCTTTGTAAACATTGATGCAAAAATACTCAAAAACACATCAAAAATACTATCCACAATGATCAAGTAGGCTTCATCCCAGGGATGTATGGATGGTTCAATATATGAAAATCCATCAACATAATCTACCAACAGCAAAACACAAATAAACAAAAACAAATTGGAATAAGTACAGACAGGTTGATCAATGGAATCAAATCAAAGACCCAGAAATAAGCTGATATACCCACAGACACTTGATTTTTGACAAAGAGGGCAAAGCCATACAATGGGAAAAAAGAAAGCATCCTCAACAATTGATGCTGGTCTAACTGGATGTCAACATGTAGAAGAATGCAAATGGAACCATATCTATCACCCTGCACAAAACTCCAAAAATGCCCAACTGTATCAAAGACCCCAACAAAAAAACAAATGCACTAAATCTAATAGAATAGAAAGTTGGCAATAGCCTTGAGCTCATTGGTACAAGGGACAACTTCCTCAAGAACTTGTCTTAACTCAAGAAGTTAGACACCAACAACGCAAATAGCCCAATTAAAAACTGGGGTACAGAGCTAAACAGAGAATTCTCAAGAGAGGAATCTCAAATGTCTGAGAACTTGAAGAAATGTTCAAAGTCCTTAGTCATCAGAAATGCAAATCAAAATGACTCTGAGATTCCATCTTGTCCCCATCAGAATGTCTAAGATCAAAACCTCAAGTGATATCACAAGCTGGCAAGGATGTTGAGCAAGGGGAGTGCTCTTCCATTGCTGGTTTGAGTGAAAACTTGTACAACCACTTAGGAAATCAATTTGGAGGTTTCTCAGAAAACTAGGAATAGTTCTACCTCAAGACCTAACTATACCACTCCTAGGTATATACCTAAAAGATGCTCCACAGAGACACTTGCTCAATATGTAATAGCCAGAAACTATAAACAACCTAGATGTCCCTTCACTGAAGAATGGGTCTCATCTACACAATGAAATACTACTCAGCCATTAAAAACAAAAATATCATGAATTTTCAGGCAAATGAATGAACTTGAGAATATCATCCTGAGTGAGGTAACCACCCCCAAAAGGACATGCATGGTATATACTCACTTATAAGTGAATATTAGTCACAAAAGACAGGATACCCATGCTACACTCCATAGACCCAAAGAAGTTAAACGAAAGGGAAGGGCCAAGTGAGGATGCTTGAATCTCACTTAGAATTGTGAATAAAATAATAGGAGGAGGAGGAGGCAGATAGAGGGAGGGAACTATGTAGGAGAGGGGGTGGGGAGGGGATTAAGGAGGAGTTCAGGATCAGGTGTGAGGAGAGACAGGAAAGATGGCTAGATGGCCATGAGAATGAATAGAAATCTTCAGTTGGCAGGGGTGGGGGACCATCTTGAGGCCAAGCCAGAGACCTGAGATAGGGGAGGCTCCCAAGAATCAATGGGAGTGGCCTTAGCTGAGACTCAAAGCAGTGGAGATGTGGAAGCTGAAGAGGTTACCTCCTGTAGCCAGGCAGGAACCATTGGAGCAACAGGGACACCAGCACACCCTCAAAACTTTTGACCCAAAATTTATCCTGTCTACAAGAAATACAGGGACAAAGATGGAGCAGAGACGGAGGGAATGGCCAAGCAGTGATTCATCCAACTTGAGATCCATCCCACGAACAAGCCCCAATCCCTGACATTGTTAATAATACTCTGTTATGTTTGCAGACAGGAATCTAGCATAGTTAACCTCTGAGAGGCTCCACCCAGGGGCAAACTCTGAGGGATGCAGAGAACCACAACCAAACATTGAATGGAGCTTAGGGACTCTTATGGAAGAGTTAGGGAAAGATTGAGGGCCACAAAGGGGATAGGAGCTCCACAGGAAAAACAAAAGAGTCAACTAATCTAGAACCTTGGGGGTTCTCGGAAACTGAACCACCAACCAAAGGGCATATATGGGCTAGGCATACGTGCACCCCCCCAACATATGAAGCAGATTTGTAGCTTAGTATTCATGTGGGTCCTGAACAACTGGAGCAGGCATTATCCCCAAAGCTATTGTCTGTTTGCAGAATACAGTATTCTAGCTGGGCTGCCTTGTCTGGCCTCTGTGGGAAGGATGTTCCTAACCCTACAGAGATTTGATGTGCCAGGGTGAAGGGATACCCTGGGGGGACCCCCATCCTCTCAGAGGAGAGGGAGAAGGGAAGGGGAAGGGGTTGTGGGAGGGGGAAGTTATCAGGATGTAAAGTGAAGAATGAGAGAGAGAGGGGGGGGAGGGAGGGAGGGAGAAAGAGAAAGTTGCTATAATTATGGTGTTTCTTCATAGCAACAGAACATTGACTAAGACAGTGTGTGTGGAGTTTGGAAATGAGGCACTATTTTTCATATATATTAAACACACACACACACACACAATTTCAGAATGAACAGCATTTGGGCTTCTTTAAAGATTTTATTTTTATGTACCTGCGTGTTTTTCTTGTATGTATACCTGTGCTCCACGTATACCTGGTGGACACAGGGGTCACCAGGAGACATCAGAACCCTTGGACTGTGAACTCCTGTGAGGCTTCTGAGAACTGCATCCCTGTAACTGCAAGAGCAAGTGTTTTTAATCACTGAGCCCTCTCCCCCAGCCCCTCCAAATTAAAAAGAATTAAAAAATGTTTCGTACAAAGTAATAAACAAATACTGGAATTCCTACTCTGTTGCTTACCCCTGCATATCTTTGGGCCTCTCAATTGACTGCTTTCTGCACTGGTTTTCTTTCCCCATTAAATAAAGGCCCCAAAAGAGGCTGAGTTGATGGTTCTCTGGGCTGGAAAGATGGGTCAGCAGCTAAGAGTCTGCATCACTGTTGCAGAGCACTCCAGTTTGATTTCCAACACTGACCTTAGATGGTTTAAAACCACCCATAATCTCAGCTCCATGGGATGTGATGCTCTCTCTCTTCTGGCTGCCGAGGTTACCTGGATTCACATGTAAATACATTCACTCATGATTAAAAATAAAAATCCATCTTTTAAAAAGAGAGACCAGGCACAAGTTAACCTTCTCGCTGAAGAGCTAGCCTGAAATCAGTACATTCCAAAGAACCATCTAAGCAATATGTGCTCCCAGTAGTGGAGGTAGAATTTGAACCCAGGTCTGTTGATTCCTAACTTCATGCGTTTCCCACAATTTACTAGGTTTTTGCCATGATGATGACATGATTAAGGATGTGAGGCATCAGGAGGAAAGAAAGGAGAGAGGAAACCACAATCAGAGAGGGAGGAGGAGAAGGAGGAGGAGGAGGAGGAGGAGGAGGAGGGAGGACAAGAGGGAGAAAGAGGAGGGGAGGAGGGAAAAAGGAAGCAAAGGAAAAAGGAAGAGATCATACCCTAAAGATCTATTTCCTGTCTGATTATCACCTTTTTGTAAACATTGTTTGTTACCACCAAAATGACTCAGAGAGCAGCCAGCCTTGTGTCTTCCTGTGCAAATGAGAGCACAACCAAGTGTGTCTGCACAGGTGACACCTGGGACACGTTACATACCCCGAAGGTAGAGCTCATCGGGTCCCCTGCTGCTGATGTCATGTACTTGCCATGTGTCCCAAGCAGTAGTCCAGAAGCAAGCATCAGGAGACCCTGCTCTTGTCCAGTGGTCCTTACCCTGTTAATGGCACATACAGGTGTGTTGCTCTGCATGTACAGACCCCAGCCATTTATTTTACCACTACAAATCATCTCTAAGGCTCCTTAATCTGGGAGGTTATTAAGTTACACCCTCCCTACACAAGTCACCATCTGCCTGGGGGATTTCCCTATGGTTTGGGTCTCCTGACACTCTTAAATTACATCAGTGTGGATGGATGTCAGTCCCTGAAGACACAATTTCAGAAACTCCCTGACTCTCGGCTTTACCCCAGCCCTCCTTTCCCCATTCCGTAGCCACTTTTCTGGTGTTTTTAAGGAAAAGATACTAACGGTGGATCAGGAAATGAAGACACAAAGGATAATCCCTATGAGTCAGACCTCCTTCTATGCATGTCTGCAGTTGGCTCAAATAAGTTTCATAATAGCATGTAGTAGATACAGTAGAGGGTCTGGTCCTAGCTGCATCCCCAGGAAGCTTATGCCCATGATGCAGATTGGTAAATAACTGACATAATCAGATGCTGTTGCTTTTCATTTTTAATTATACACATGCCTAATTGTGTCTCTGTATAGGTATAGGCACATGAGTTCTGGAGCCATTGAAGGCCATTGACTAGACCTGGAGTTACAAGTGAAGATAAGCCACCCGATGTTGGTGTTGGGAAATGAACCTGCAAGGGCAGGACCAGTTCTTAACGTCTAAGTCATCTCTCCCGCCTCACTCATGACATCTGACAGAACCAAATTAGGGGATCTTAAAACAAGACTGTCTTACTCCCAAGAGATGCCCGTCTCGGTAAAGCCTAAGACCCTAACACTCTTGACTTTGCTCTATGTGGCTGCTTGTCTTGGCCAAATCTCCCCACAGCTGCTGCAAATCAACAGCCTCTAGGGGCTAAAGCATCATTGATTTGTGTGTACAAAGGCTCTTCTGACAACCTGGTCCCCAAAGCCTCCCATCCCCCCAACCCCCTTGAGCGTGATGGCAGTGGTCCATGCTAGTGCTTGGACTCAGCCTTACCCTGTGGCCTGTTGAGCCCTGGGTAGCCTTTGCTTCCCATGCACTTGTTTCCCAGATGCTGGTTCTTTGCTAACAGATCCACATTAGACTATCTGATCCTCACCTCTTGACTCAGCTCCAGGTCCAGTTTAGGGACCATACCTAGACCACCCTTTGCCCAATGCCACCCCCTCTGTGCCTCCAGGAAGGGTTTTGGCCAGTGGAGAAAAAAACATATCTGTTTGGAAGCTCAGCATCTGGAAGCTTCTGGGCAGGATGGTCTATGGAAACTTCCTGGGCAGCTACACCAGGGCACACACACACTCCCTGATACAAAGCATCCCAGGAAACGAAGTGGGAGCCCTGCGTACAAACTGGAGACCCATAAAGAAGGTAAGACGGTTCCACACACACAGATGAGGAGCTTGTTTCTGCAACAATGCTCAGTGGATACAAGCAGAAACTTCTCTGTGAGCTCAGAAAAACTTCTCTGATGCCCAGGCTTGGATATGGGCTTCTCAAACTCTGTTCAAGACCTACGTGTGGTTCACAAAACCACTTTGCTAAGTTCTAACCTATGTGCCCCATCCTGCTCAGGCATAAGTAATTAATTGGAAACACAGTACCAATTTCCAAAGATATATGCAAGTGTGTGTGTGTGTGTGTGTGTGTGTGTGTGTATGTTTTGTAACCACTATTTTGTTTTAAATAATGTCATATATGCATATATGTAAGGCTCACTTAATCTCCAAAGAGTGACCATGTGCCAACAAGTGTTTTAATCATTTTATATATAGATGAAATCTCATGTGTACATGCATGTGTCTCATTTAAATATATTTGCATAAATTTACATAAATATCAATACATAAGCCCTCACACACATATATGTAAGTGGCATTAAGTTATAACATAGTGACTATACTAGTAACTGTCATAAAACTACAATAATGACATATATAATTAAGTTACATGTGATACAGGTAAGGTCTCAAACATACATATATAAATATATATATATAAATATATATATATGAAAACTTCATTAAATCATTAAACAGTAACTAGATGTTAGCAACTGTTCTGAATATATTTGTAGTCATTATATATGGATCTCATATTTAAATGGCATTTAATGGTTTAAAATTACTAATGGCTGTTTCATATATGCAATTTAGTTTTCCATGTTTATGCCACATATATTAAGTACATATATATCATAGATATGCATACCTGTGCATGTCTGTGGATACACGCCTCTGTGTGTGTACATCTGTCTGTCTGTCTGTCTGTCTGTCGAAACCAGCAGCATTGCTGCTCTTGGGCTAAGCAGGATCACATATCCAGTGCCTGTGTGGTTGGGCTCAGCTGAGCTCCTGGCAGTATCACTCAGATCTATGAATAACCCTCCCCCACCACAAGTCCTAGAGTGTTCCCTGTCTCAGTCTAACTAACTATCCACTGCTCAAGCCCCAGACATCCCTGAACTTGACCCCTCTCTTTGTCTCCACAACTGACTTGCTTGTAAATCCTTGATTCAAAACTCCTTCAGGGGTGCAGAAAGGCCACCCTAATTCTCCTACTGCTGTCCTTCCTTCTGCCCTCTCTGCTTTTTGTAAAGGAGAAAATCTATGAAACCACAAGCTGGTCCAGACCAAGTCTTCCGGAGCCTTCCAGGGTTTCTGACTCATTTGAAGTGAAAGTCTAAATCCTCATTAATCTCCAAAGCCTTCTGAGGTGTCTCTTACAGGAGACCCACCCTCATGTAGAAATCACTGCTTGAAAGAGTTGGAAGAATTCATTGGCTTGGGTACCCAATACCAATGGCAAGGGTGTTAAGTGGATCTCTCTATCGAGAACTACAGAACACACACACATACACACATACACACACACACACACACACACACACACACACACACGGCAAGGAAAGAAGGTGAGGGTTAGGGAGGGAGGAAGAAAGGGGAGAGGGAGAGACTGGGAAAGAATAATAGAACGTCTTTCTGCCTTTCCTGTCATCTTGTGAAGAGGATTATATAATTGGAAAAGTTTGGAGTGGACAGACTCCCGATAAGAGGCTGATGAGAAATGGGGAGTTAACAACACAGTCCACCTGGAAATTCCAAAGGCTTCTAAAACTCCATAAAATTCCCTGAGAGAATACAACATAACCATCTCTAAGGTTCAAAGAATAAAATCCCCATTCACGCACATTGCCAGTTCAGTTTGTAAGATCTTTCCTGCTTTCTCTCCATTCAATTAGACAAATCACAGGCCAATCAGTGATGGTGGGAGACGTTTTAATCTTGAACCAGTTGGGAGCAATACATCTAAAATGCTTGATAGTTGATTATCCATCAGTTCATCAGTTGATGAACTGATGGATGGATAGTTGATGGCAACTGAGTTTGTGTTTATGACTGTAGAACTACCATCCATGAGACAGGAAGGTGCTGAGCCCACCTGGATTTCATCAAGGATCAGAGGACTGCTCTCTCATTAAGCATAAATAAAGAACCCCCAAAAGGCAATAAAAATTGCTTTTACAGGGGCAGGGGCTATAGCTTAGTTGGGAGACTGTTTGCTTTGCATGCAGGAAGCCCCAGATTCAATCCCCAGTTCTGCATAAAGGTATGAAGGTGCATGTCTGTAATCCAGCACTTGGGAGGTAGAAAGACCAGGTCATCCTTGTCTACACAGCAAATCTGAAGCCAGCCAGGGATACATAAGGCCTTATCTCAAAAGAAGAAAGGGCCTTTTATAGTCTAATATCTGTTTATTTGCTGTACTGGCCATCTTCCAGTTGATATGTGTGTCTGGGGAAGGAGGTACAGCTGCATTACTCTCTCTTCCTCTGTTAGGGAAAGAAGCTCTTTCCATAAAATATCACATTGGAGTAACCCAAGAGACAGTCTGAGTCACCAAGTTTTCTTACAAAACTTCCACTAAGGTTTCACCATCTTCCAGCAGAAACACAGAAAGTTGAAAGCACGGAACTGTCCAGGTTTGATCTTGATCCTTTACTGATCATGAATAGTATTTCGAACTGAGAGAACTGAGGCGCTCAGACCAACACTGATCACCATGAAGAGGCAACACTAAACCAAAGGGAAGGAGAAAGTGACTTTGGAGGCACCCTGATAGCCCCAGACTGGCTAACATGCTCACACTAAAAAGCAACATCATGGAGTCTGAATACTGACTCCAAGAATGTTTGTGACGGTGCAAGAATGGCCCTTCTTTACACCAGGATGACCTTTCAGGACAGAGGATCTGAGTCATCTACTCAATTACCTGTGCAGTTCTCTACACAGAGTGGGTAGGGCTCTGGCTGTAATGAAAGCTGAATGAAAAATTAATGGATTGCAGAAAGGTGGATAGTAGAATAGACAGGTAAGTAGATAGATGGAGAGACAGAAATGTGAGTGGATGGATAGAAATATGTAAGTGAAAGTGGGTTAAACCAATGGATAAACAGATGAATTTGTAGACAGGCAGATGAATGGATGGGTGCTTGGATGAATGGACCGATATGCAGATGGATGAACTGATGGATGGATGGATGGATGGATGGATGGATGGATGGATGAATGGACAGATGGACAAATGGAAGGGTGAATAGATAAATGGATAAAGAGCTAGGAGAGTGGGTGCATGGATAGATGGGCAACTAGATGGCCTTATATAAATCCCTTTCCAAGAATTCCATTATCACAAAACCCTCGAAGACTTCAGATACTATGTCGTTTCTGTACCCTTCTCCCACATGTGAGGTCATGTTCTGGAGGGACCCTCTCCATCTGCCTCTTCCAAGAGTCATGCTGTAATAGATAAGCAACAAGATTATGGATATGGAAAGACTTTATCTAGTGACAGACACCACTGTTGACCATGTAAGGCAGCAAGAGCTGTATAAGACTGAGTTCTGTGGATATTTATCTGCTGAGGATGGGGACCATGGTAGTATAAAGCATGGCAGGCACATTGAGGAAGAGATAAATGTGACGTCAGCTCCCTGGAAAAATATCCCCTCCATTCTAAGGTCCTCTGGTATCCAAATGTTGCCCCTTTATAGAAGTGACTACCTCTAAACTTTAAACCAGAAACTCCAAGCTGCTTAGAACCCTGGCACAACCTCCAAGGCCTCAGAAACTTCTTTACTTTGAAACCACAGAACCCATTTGTGAATTCTACAGATGGATCACCAAAGAGAAAGGGGTGAGAGGGACACAAACAAATGGAGACAAAGTTTCAATCTTTTTATTCAAAGCAGCTTCTCACAATGTATAAATACTGCATATTAGCACACATGAAAAATACAACTTCTAAGGCACCCAGAAATATGTTCATATACGTTACAGGACCATTCACAAAGAGTGGACGATTTGCTCCAGACAGTCAGCATTTGATAAATCAGAAGATTATTACCCTCAGTACTGCACCCAGTTTGGGAAAAATATTTACAGTGTGGAGAATGGACCAGCTATACCTGCATATGATGCTATGGAGGACTCATACTTACAAGGATCCAGAACTAAAGACCTTCCTGTGAAAATCTAGCAAAAAGAAAATGAGCAACCTAACCTGCAAAGGTATTCATGGATTTTGGTGTGTTTGCTACGTCCATGATCCAACCCAAACACTCCCAGGGTGAGCTGGATATGTTTTTGGTAGCTGGCTTTAGTATCAGAAGTTGGGTAATAAGCCTTACCAGTAGAATACCCCTTCTTTAACATTAGTCTTCTGGATTAGTTAGAGGCCAATGGCATCATTGTGAGTGAGGATGAAAATGGGGAAACCCCTGGTGGGGGCACCGGGAACATTCTTGTTCTACCAAGCAGGAAGTGGGATGGCTCGATGAGGAACTAAAGAGATGGACATCTGGCAGTCACAGGATGTACCACTGAAGACCTAACTCCTAACTGCAAAACAGCTGGAGGCCCACATGCAAATGTAAGAGTTGACCGTGGTTAGAGACCCAAAGGGGAATCTCTGACCTCCACTTTATAATGGGATAAATGAAAACTTGAGGCTATACAGCGGAAACACCCACCTGAGATACTAAGTTCCCATCTCAGAAACTCTTCCTTCAGAGCCTTTTCAAGAGATATACAACTTCTCTGCATGGCCAGTCAGGGAGCATTGGTTTGGTGGTAGGAGGAACCAAGGGTTCCTCTGTGCCGTGAAGCTCACACATCTGAACCCAGATGTGCCTGCAGCTTATGAAACTCAAGCTTGGTTGGAATAATGGAATCTTTGGTCCTTGGTTTTATGAAAGGCAATTATTTTTCATAATCTTGTTAATGTAGACATTAGAAAAATAACTTCAAGCTGGGACTAATGGCACGATGGCAAGTTCAAGACTAGATGGAGAACTCACAATCATCCTCTGAACTTCCTGGAGTCAACAATCACCCTCTGAGCATCCCAGAGTCAACAATCACCCTCTGAACATCCCAGAGTCAACAATCACCCCCTGAACTTCCCAGAATTAACAATCACCCTTTGAACATCCCAGAGTCAACAATCATTCTCTGAACATCCTGGAGTCAACAATCACCCTCTGAGCATCTCAGAGTTGACAAGCTCCTGCATCAGACTAGATGTTGGGATAAAGAGGTGAGACAAACCCAGAGATATAAGGCTGAAGCTTAACTCTAGACATCATGTCTTCTGACTGACATACATGCCAATCTTAATCCTTAAAGGCTGAGAAAGTGACTTTGAACACTTCGTAGAGATGGACCTCATGCTAAGTCACATAGCCCTAAATGCAAGTTCCCATTTCAAGGGTGGGTAAGGAGAGTCAGCTGGTGGTGGCTGGAGTATCACTGGCCAAAAGACATTATAACTTGATTTTTAAGACCTAAGTCTATTTCTGAGATTTTTGCACCATCGAAACAGCCCTGGACATACTCTATCACTTACTGTTCCCGCTCTGTAGCTACAATACCTTCATCCAGCTACATTCCACTCTAGTATAGCTTGACACACACTTCCTCATAGAAACACCAAGGACACATGGCGATGCTGAAGATGGAACAAAAACTGACTCCAGATTGTCTACACAGCAAGACTCTTAATGTAAACTTTGCTAACATCTCTCAGAGAGCACGGACTTTAGCTACCCTGGGATCCCCAACAGGGTCAGGAGCAGGAAATGTCACTTGTTGAGAACAAATGATGATTTAGCAGCCCTCCCTGTCACCATCCCTCAACCATACTACTAGAATGAAAGTGGCTTAGAAAACCTACCCTTGGTCCACTCTTATGGCCAAAGACATTCGCCGAGGATGCCACCTGGTCCCTGGCGCCATCAGCTCCTTCCACTACTCCCTTCAGATTAGCCATGAATGACTTACAGACTGCACTGAGCCCACCAACATGGCTTACATGGAGGAAACAACCCGTATTACCCTTTTAATTAATTTATTATTATTATTATTTTGCAACAAGCTTAAGGCTCTTTTCTGAACTCCATCAACTGCCACACAGTGAGAATTTATGGGGGGGAAGGGGAGATCTTGAACTACACGTGTAGTTTTGAAAGGTCAGAAGGATTATTGAACCTAATGGTAAGGCTTATTCACAGATTCAATACATTTTCAAATTAGATTTCAAACGCAATGACTTCTAGAGGAAAAGAAAATTGACTTGATTTCTTAAAAATGTAAGACTACCTGATTTTAAATAAAAGAAAATTAAGAACCAAAAAACAAAACATTGGCACCAAACCAATATGAGATATATATTTTCCCCCAGAAGGAAGAAGTGATAGTAATGGAAAAGATTGCCTAAAACGCATGTCCTAATTTACCACAGAAATATAAAAGTTTATATTCTGAAAATATATTTACTGTATTAAAGTCTATTAAGCATTTCAACCAAAGCCTGCAGAAAGGACAATGTAACACTTAGCTACAACAAAAAACACACATGCAAGACAACCTCCCTCCCCAAAGATATATATCTACAAAACCAAAGTG
This sequence comes from Rattus rattus, assembly GCF_011064425.1. NCBI lineage: Eukaryota > Metazoa > Chordata > Mammalia > Rodentia > Muridae > Rattus > Rattus rattus. The sequence continues at coordinate 36,209,052 of NC_046170.1, forward strand.
TAAATTTCCAAGATTCTACAAAACCATGTACAGAGAATAAAATAAAATACTTAAGAAATCTCATTTGGAGTCTTAAATACTGTGTATATTAGTGAGGGCATCTTGACTCATATATACAACAGATCTAAGTATATTAATACAGAAACACAGGAGAGAAGCAAGCCTTTCTTCAAAATATCCCCATAGGAAGATTTGTGGATGTCTCTATTTTTTATTTTTATAAAAAACAAAACAAAACAAAAACCTTCTACAGAAACTAGATTTTAAAAGTGTGTGGATAGGACTAAATTCCAAATTAAAAAAAAAAAAACAACTTTTTTTAACAAACCATTTAAGAGGCTCTTGAAACCAGCAGTTGGTAATGAGGGAGACAATTCAGTGTTCAGTAAAGGCTGTTTGTAAAAGAGGGATTCGGAGATATAATTGTGTTGTCCAAAGTCTCCTGTCATTATTTTCCTATCCCCAGGTTGAACTTCACACAGAGAAGTCATCTTTTCCCGCTTCTGAGAGGACAGTTCCCAGTTTGGTCTATGCCACAGAACAAGATTTTTCTGTCAGTTCCCTATTTCCTACAAGTAGTCCCTGCCTTCTCAGCATACGAGTTTCCTTCAGATTTTGCCTCTATGCAGTAAAGGGTCACCTGAAAAGAATACCACATTAGGGGGTGGCTTCCCAGTGCTGAGGTGATCTGGCCATCTTAACCATAATGCTTCAAAAGTCACCTGGGATTGGAGCAGTTAACCTCAGCAGTGTCGTATGAGATTGCTGGGAGTTGCCACCACCAAGGTTTTGGTAGACAGAGGAGAGTCCCAATTGGCTTGCTAAAGGGAACCTTGACTCAGAAGAGGAAGTCTCCACCTCTTGCCTATAGCTGTCTCTCCAATGACCATCTACAATTCCACAAAGACTTACTCAGAGTCTAGGAAAGGGGTACGTGGAAAGGAACAGGGAGAGTAATGGGACAAGCAGAAGGGCCTCATGGGAGGAGAGGGGACACCGGGGTACAAAGTAAAAGATGGGAGCCAGCACCCTACCTCAATAAAGCTTTTAGGATAACCTGGACACAACCACTCAATGGGTATTTTCCATCCCAGCTCAATATACTGTTATGTAGGTCATCTGGATTTCAACCCGACGCTCTCCAGACAGACAGCCTGAAAATACCAACTCTCATGATTCAGCCGGCCCAGTAGGTTGACTAAAAAGACTTGTGCCCATGGGACAGAGCTACCCCCTTCAAACAGATAAAACGCAGTCTTTAAAAAACAAGCAGTGTGAATTCTACCTTAGAAATAGTCCGTGTCTGTCTACCCAAGTCATCACGGGTTCTCTGCACGTTCGCAAGTTTGGCGCTCGTCCAACACCCAAAGAGAAAGCATCTCTGGTTGTGTCAATGGGACTCAAAGATGCATCCTGTAATGTTTCTAGAAAGAATCTTGACAACTTGCTTCCCCGTGGACAAAACTGGCTCGATCAGAAGCTAATCAGAAAGCATGGGGTTGGGGGAGGGGGCTCCTACAGAAGCAGCAGTCAGTTAAGAGTTTCTCAGACACCTAAAGAACAAAAGCTGTTGTAAGGGTTTGCAGGAAGTGTACATCCAATGGAGAAGGGACAACAGCAGACCCAGGCATTCTCCTGCGTTAATTCTCTATACCCTAGTCCACAGTTCCTACAGTATTATAGGGACTCCAGGGAGCTACGTGCTTCCATTCCATTTTCCTGTGACCAAACACAACCAAGGTGATTATATTCTCACGCTCCTCATGGCCAAGGCGGGACAGGCTGGTGGTGAATAGAGAAGTAAAAGTCTTCTCTTCTCGAACCCTTCTGAGCTCTAAAGCATTTCTACAGAGCTAAGCAAGGTCATTCTAAGGCCCACAAGGCCAAGTGCATGTGGGAACCACTATTTAGAGGGTCACTTCACTAATCATCATGCAAGCATCCAGCCACCTGGGTCATTCAAAGCTTAGGGCCATGCACCCCTTCTACTTGTGACTGGGGCAGCTATTCCCACTCAAGGGCAGGCAAACAACCATCTCTACTTTTTCAGCCTACCTTCCCCACCCCCTCCACAAACTGGGCCGACTCTGTGCTGTACCCCATTGTCCCTAAGGAAGGGTTAAGAAAGGCTGGAAACTCAGAGGGAATTGAAGAAAAAGAACAACAGTCAAGGTTGTAGCCCATCTAGAGCTAGCCTGGCCCCTCCAGCCTCCTCCATGGTCTAATTTTCTCTGAGCAAATAGGTTTAAGGCCCCAATCACAAGGAGCCCCTTCCAGTTCCTGTCTCTTCACCAACTCAAACTGAAACTCTCCCCCAGTGCCGAATCAGGGACTTTGATTGGGTGACATAAAGACAGCTATTGGAGGCCTCCAGTAGGCTAGGGCCAGTGAGGCAAGGAGACCGCCCTGCTAGTTAGAGCCATCCTTGTTTTTGTTTTCTCCCAGCTTAAAAAAAAAAAAATTAAAGATTTAGTGTTCAGGTTTGGACCGTGAAGAAACGCTTGAGACTGAGTTCTCTTCCTCAACACCCCCAGAAGGCCAACCAAGACATTCACGTCCACATGGAAGGAAAGGTCTTGGAAATCCAAGTTCACTTATTTATCCCAGAGCAAAAAAATGTCTCTCCCTAGGCAATGTATTATCCTAAAGATAAGCTGCTCCCATCCCTTCTGAACATCATACACTTAGGGATGGGTCTAACAAGAGTCCTCCATTTCTCCTGAATGATAGCGACTGAAAGAAAAAAATGCCACCATGACTTGTCCTCAAAGATTAGAGAACTGGCATTCTGCCGTAAGAGCGGCACGCAGAGAGTCTGAAACAGGCTTGTGCCTCTTTAATCCGTCCTTATCTCCTTTCTTTCCACGTGGCTCATCGTGAGAACGCACCAAACGGCGTGCACCTCGGATAGTATTTGGTCCAGGGTGGTATGAAAATAAGATCTGTGTGAACAATAGACTCCACAATATATAAACAACAAAAATAAATAAATAAAATAAACCCAAATAAAGAAAAAAATTTCCTAGTAAGTCATGTTTCTTTTTTCTTTTTTGCAAAACTAGCTTTACATATAATACACATAAATTATCAGAATTTCCACTTACGTTGTTTTAAAAATATATATTTAACAAAACATTTCTAAAATGTACAATTATCTGGGTTTGTAAATCACTCAGTTGGGTTTTAAGACCAAGCCCTAAGAGTCACGCCGAGTTGCATTGGAGAGAAGATTGAAGCCAGGCCTATGTAGTTCAGTGCTTGCCACACGCTTGTTGGTCTGTGAATTCCCTAAGATATTGTCCCCTGGTCCCAGATCACATAACCAGAGAACTGTGATGGCCTCATCTCCTCCAGGTTGGAGGCACTGTGTAGACACAGCCTGAGTTGGGAGGATGAGGGAGGTTGGTCTTCCTCTTCTGGACCATGGTAGGTGCGGGGAAAGGTCAACAGACAGTGCCTGGCGGAGCACTGGGAAGATGGATCCCTGGAAGGTTCTATGGCTGGCTGGGACAGGGACACGGGGAGGCCAAGGGTGCTACGTTTCCCACCTTTACACAAAATCAAACCAATGAGGAACAACCGAAGGGCACGAGGAATGGATACAACCGTAGGTGTAAAGACACACCCTGACAAACTCTTGGCTAGGGTGGACCCTGGGCTCCGATGGTAGAAACACAGGGCCCGGCTGGAAGTCAGAGACCCTTTAGCAATGGGGCGGGTGGGCTGGGGCCCTTCAAACTTCATATATTTTGTCCTGTAGGTAGCTGAACAGGGAGTCCAGGCCTTTGGAGGAGCTCCAGAGCTGCTTCAGCATGAGACACTCCTTCTCGTTCACATCTTCCAGTACTGACTTCAGGAAGCTTCGGACCAGGCATTTGGAGTCCTCTAAAACCTGGAAGGAAACACACAGTGGTTTAGACAGCCTGGGGCTGAGCTCCACCTCTGTGGCCCTGCAGTGCCCACAGCCAGGGAGGGGCTTAATCTTGAGCCTGGGTCTTCAGGGTCTTAGCAGCCATTTCAGGTGGTCCTGTAACCATGAGATGGCTAGGGGAGAGAAGCATGGTACTCAGGACCCTTGCCTGTGGTGACATGTAATCAGTACCATGTGTGTGTGTGTGTGTGTGTGTGTGTGTGTGCGCGCGCGCGCGCACACATGCACATGTGACTCAACTGCTCTTCATAGATTTTATGAGACAGGGTCTCTCACTGAATCTAGTGCTTACAGACTGGGTAGACTGGCTACCTGGTGAGCTCATGGGTCCATCTGCCTCTGTCTTCACAGCACAGGTTCACCTATATATACATACACACATACACATACATATATCCTATACATATAGTTTCTGGAATATCAATCGCAGGTCCCTATTGTTGGTATTCTGTCTAAGCTCCACCCCCACAGTTACCTGGCAACAGCCAGGTATGCCTGACTATAAAGGAGGCTGCTTGCACCCTCCTCACTCTTTTTGCTCCTCTCTTCTCTTCTCTGCTCTCTTCCCTTCTTCCCCTTTGTCCCTTCTGCCCCATTTCCCTCTCCCCACTTCCCTCCACATGCTCATGGCCAGCCTCTATTCCTCTCCTCTTCCACTCTTCTTCTCTCATTAAACCTTTCCACATGGAACGATGCTGGCTTTGTGTGGTCTGTCCAGATGTGAGCTGAGAGTTAAACCCCAACACCCATGCTTACATAGCAAGCACTTTACCCACGGAGCTGAGTCCACAGCCTCTTGGTGCTTTTGCCTATGGGTTTCATGACCAAATTTGCAGACTATTCGTTTGACCTGGCCCCACAGATGAATAGGGCCATCTGTATGACCTGTCAGGAAGAACACGTAACACAAGGGTCCCCCATGAACAGAGAATGAGGGGACGAGCTGATCTAATAATGGTTGTCAGAGTATCCACAGGACACTACCTACAGCCATGCCTCTCTTAGGCTTGGCGGTAACAGTGTTGATTGTTGTAGTCCTGGGTAACAAGAACCGTTCGCAGTTGCCACCATAAGAATGGTTGCAACCTGCAACTATCATGGCGGTGAATAGTAACTACATACGTTGTGGGGATGAGCAACATTGCACCGCAGTAACCATTCGCAAGCGCTGTAACAGTTGTGGTTATGAGCAATAAACAACTTAGTAATCAACATTAATACCCACAGTACCAACAAGCAGTGATACAGTAAGAGGGCAGTGAGTAACCACAGGAATACTAGAGTAATGAGTGCTACTAATTGGAGTACCGAACAGTAGTAACTGCAGTACTAAAACCGAACCATGATGAACAGGCCCCACGGATGTATCTTTTTTTCCTGGTCTCTTTCTTTTGCTTCTCCAGTTCGCACCTTAACCACCACCACCAACCCCGCCGGCACCCCCCATTGTAGGTGAAAGACCTTAAGAAAGTAACATGGGCCCGTGATCATTCAACAGTGGCACAACAAGGAACTTGAACCTGGCTGATCCTCAGACCGTGACAATAACTCCCCAGGGGTCAACACTCAGATTCTCATTGTTCTAAGCACTTTGAAAGAGTCAAACACAAGGGCCAGACTGCTGGGTGGTAGGAGGCCCTATATACCTCTCATCCTGGAATCTTTCTATCCTAGGGGCACCGACCTCCAAAGGCTGAGGGCTTCACTCTGAGGAAGAGTCCTCTCTCAGGAAGTCGCCTCTAGTTCCTGGGTCCATAGTTCTGGTGGAGAGCTTTCTCCTGAGTTGGCCACTCCTACAAACTGGTCCCGTGGGTTGTCCAGCTGCCTCACCTAGGTGTTTCCCTTTCACAGAGTGCAGACTACACTCCTCACAGCAGCTCAGGCCTTAGATGCCTATGGATGCCTAGACTTCCTGACTCCTGTCTCCCATATCCTCTGTTTGAGCTCTCCTCTCCCCCTGCCTCTCTGTGAAGCTGACCTTCAGGAGGTTCAGCATGCCTGTTTACTTAGGGACATAAGGTCTCCTGGCAAGATTTTCAGCCCTGAAACACAATGAATCCCAGGGAAAGAGGGTGAGTAACCAACCCAGCCGTGAGTTAGAAGAGCATTACATAAAATCGGTAAGTTACAGAGGTCTGTATCAAATGCTCGAGTGTCCACCAATATGGAGACTATCATGACTATCATGGGCAGCATTCCTGTTGGGGTGCACACACACTGCAGGTGTACAATAATTGCGCGCGCACACAGTAGGTATACAATAAATGCGTGCACACAGTAGGTGTACTGAGAAGAGGCTGCTGAGAAGAGACTGAGCAAAGGCCCCCATCACCGGAATCTGGGTATCAAGGTGGGATGTTTGTGGAGGGAGAAGGCATGTGATGTCACGGGTATGGCCCACAGACCAGATCAGTACCCCGCTTCTTAAGGACAAGAGTGCAGGACCTTCTCCTCCAATGTCTGAGTCCCACTGGAGCTGGCCCTGAGGCTCCACGTTTTAGCCTTTCTTCCCTCTCCCCTCTTATGCTCACTCTAGTCTCTGTCAAAACAAAAACATTAATTTAATTTTAATTAATCCCTGGCACCTCAGTGGAGGCGTGACTCATCTCTCCTTTCCTGAACCTTCAGAGTCCAACGGGGATATTTAGATGTGTCAAGTTGGACGGAAGAAATCAAACATGGTGGGTGGCGGCATCCTCCAGTCTCTTGTCTCGGGCTGGTCCCATGCCTTGACCTGTGGCTTTGGTGATGCTGTGGGTGTTCTGAGCTTTCTCTTAACACCATGCTTGCTGCTTCGGAGTAGAAGCCTTTCCCGTGAGCCCCTTCTAACTGGGCGCATGGATGAGACAACGCAGTACCCTGGGCCTCTTCCTCTTAGGCTTTCTATACCAAGAAGCGGTAAGTCCCACGCTGCAGAGAACCACTCACTGGCTCTGCAGGTCCTTGGGGATGCTGCAGGGATGGCTCAGTGGCCGCACAAGCATGGGACCTGAGTCTGATCCTCCAGAACCCATGTAAAATGATGAGTATAGTGGTGGACATTCACAATCCTAGCACTGGGGAGGTGGAGACAGGAGGATTCCCTCAAGGCTCACTGGCCCACCAGTCAAGCCAAAATTGGCAAGCTGCAGGTTTTGTGAGAAGTCTCGTCTTAAGAGAAAAGCTAGAGGTGACTTAGAAAGTCCTGGCTAGCCTCTGGACTCTACCTGTGCACACTCACACATGCACATACATGTGCGTGTACACACACACACACACACACACACACACACACACAAGTCAACAACACAGGGACTCACCACAGCACTGCAAGATGCCATCTCCTTCACCCGCAGCATGACCTCTTGGCTGAAAGTCGTGGGCCAGAAGACCTGCGACACAAGGCCCCGGCTACATGCCTCTTGGGCAGTGAGTTTCCGCCCACAGAACAGCATTTCATTGGCCTGGAAGAGCAAAAGTGGGAGAAAGCTGAGGGCACAGAGCTCAGCCGATGTCCTCTAGGGAGTCCTGGACCAGCTGGGCACCAGTGCCTCTGCTCTCTGTGGCATGATTCACAATCCAGGGTCAGATACCCTGTATGAACCGCATACAAACATCTGTCCTGGCTTTTATTACATTGTCAAAAGAAACCAACGGGCTTGCTGAAGTTCTGTGGATCCGACAGTACCCGCCGCCAGCTGCTGAACCTTGGGTGGGTATGCATTGCCTTGGACGTTCCTTTTAGTGGGAACAGCCCGGCCCTGCAAAGGCTGGTCCAGGAAGGAGGGGATGATCTGACCTACACATTAGCGCTTTCCAACTGAAATGTGAGACGAGTTCTTCCTCTCAGAAGACAAGAAATTTGTGAGGGAAGAAGGAAGGTGTGGAGATGGAGTGAGAGGGGGGAGAGAGATGGAAAGATGGAGGAGTAAAAACTTATTAGAAGAATTGTTAAGTTTTTTTAAAAAAAAAATAAGCCAATCAAAAATATCTTCAGTCTTAGGAACCCAAAGACCATCTCACCAAGACAGAGAAACGTCATCCAGTGGTCTGGGGAACAGACACTAGGCAGTTATGGTGGATGGAACACACCTTCCTTGGCTGGGCTGCCTCTGCACCCAGTTCTTCAAAGGAGGTCCCTTTGCTTCGAAACAGACGGCTGTCACATGAAGTGACATGTTCCATGTTCCCCTTACATGTTCCCCGAAGCTCACTGCTCATGGACTGGTCTCTGGCTTGATTCTTTGGGGGAAGTGGTGAAGCTTTAAGAAACGGGGCCCTTGATGGAACAGTTTAGATTACCGAAGGCGAGGTGTGCATTTGAAGGAGACCATGGGACCCCGATGTGTCTTCCTCTCCCTCTCCCGCACCGGGACAGAACTCCGCCGAGAACACGAGTCCCTCAACACCGTTTTAGAATCACAGACTGCAGGTGGGAAGGCAGAGATGATGCCAGACAGTTTGAACGTCTTTATGGCCATAAAAATGGGGAACAGCTGACGTGGGTGGGGGCATGGGGCTTGTGTCAAGAGTAAAATGTCACCTCTCAGCTCTGTGCCACAACCAGGGAGACCTAAGAGCCATCCTACGGGGCTGGAGTCCAAATGGCTTCTAAATCCCACCTGTTGATCTGCTCCGTAGAAGATGTGGTGTCTAAATGAGGACAGGATTAGAGATCGGAACTCACCGGGAACAGAAGGGTCATCTTCCGTGTCCCCAAAGGAAGCTGGGGAAAGTGGCGTCTGGCTGGGATGGTGATACACACCAGCCTGCACAACATGAACCTGTACGATACTATACCATGGTGGATCTGAGGCACGTGGGCCCAATGGTGTTCTTCCAGTGCACTCTTTGAAGAGAAACATGGGTCCTATCTAGAAGCCCAAGGAAGGGACTTCTCAGGGAGCTGGTTAGGCCAGTGAGCCACCGACAAAGACTGGTAAGAACAAACAACCCAAGCTAGGGCTAGGGACATATCAGCATAAAGTTTGGTCCTGATTCAGGCTCTGGGCAAGTCATTTAAACCTCACGGGCATCTCCACCACCCCAGAGGCACTTGGCATCCATGGCTGTGGGCTCCCAGCTGAGGCTGGCTCATTGGAGATGGTTCCGGAACAACACCTGACGTGTGGCTCAGAGGTCAAGAGGAAGGGACCTTGTTTTCATCACTGCTGGTGGGATGGCTTTTGAAAGGAACAAGGAAGGACACTAATGAAGCATAAGGGATACGGCTACTCAACCTCTCACAGTGATGGCCAAGGCAGGCTAGGACACCTCACCCCAGCCCCACCCTGCCATTATGGAAATGGCGGGAGATGGGACACAAGAAGAGAGAAATGGAGCAAATGGAGACCTCTCTGTGCAGCCCTCTGCCCAGGGATCCCAGAGCACCTAGATGGATGGACGTCATCGGAGTTCACCTAGTGTGCAGGCTGCCTTGGGATAACCTGGGCTTGCTTAAAGGCAGATTATGTAATAAGTATCCTCCTGTAGCCTGTTCCAAAACTGAAATGGTTAGCGAGAGAACCATGCGACAGGCAGGAGAGCACTGGACGGTGTACTCTAGGCTCTAGAGCTGTGGGGTTGTCTCTTTTACTCGGGTTATACAGCCCTAGAAGATTATAGGTGTCCCCATAACCTGCAGCACCTGCTTGTAGGGTGCCTCCTGCAGTCACTAAGCAAGCCTCCTTGAAGCCTGCACTACACCAACATCCCAGCAGCCTCCCCAATGGTTCTGGGTTAGCCTGGCCGCCTATGCCCCCTTCTTCCCACCACCTTGCCTTCCAACGCCACCTCTAACACTGCCTGGTCCAGCTGTACTGTCTGAAGCCCCAGCCTTGACTGTGCTTCTCCGAGACTCACTCCTCCTTTGTTCTTCTGCTTTATGAGAGCACAGACTGTGTGGCGAATCACAGAGGTACAAACCCTAGGACAATGGTTCTCAGCCTGCGGGTCGTGACCCCTTCAGGGGTGTTGAGCCACTCTCGTAGAGGCTGCGTATATCAGATATTCACATTATGATTCGTAACAGTAGTAAAATTATGAAGTGCCAACAAAGACAATTGTATGGTCGAGGGTCACCACAACGTGAGGAACCACTGAATTAAAGGGTCGCAGCATGAAATAAGGTTGAGAACCACTGCGCTAGGACAACCGCTGCACCATATGGCTTTACTGATTCTATCGTATGTAGGTGCACGTATACGCACGTATGTGTAGAGGTCAGAGGTTAACCTCGGGTGTCATTCCTTAGGTGACATCACCTTCTTTTTTGAGACGGGAGTCTCACACTGGCTTAGAAGTCATCAGGTAGTCTAAGCTAGCTTGACTAGCAAACCCCAGGTACCTACCTGTCTGCCTCCTCTGTCCTGAGATTACAAGCATCTGCTATCACACTAAGATTTTTTTTTTTTAATGTGGGTTCTGGGGATTGAACTCAGGTCCTCATGCTTATGAGGCAAGCCCTTGAGACCAACTGAGCAAATCCCTCAGCCCGTTGCAAAGCTCCAGATAGCTTCCTTATCCATCGGAGCCTTGGTCTGTCATGCATGTTCCCTGGTAACAACAACCACCGTCCTTGTGGGGCCGCATGTGGTCCCAACGTATAGTGAATGTGCTCTATGTCCTGTGGTCACTCCTGTGACTAGACTCATCCTTCCACCACCCTGTTAGACTCTGACAACTGTGGTGGTTGGTGCCAGCGCTCAGCTCTCCCAAAGACACAGCTTTACCAGAGTGTAATAAGGAATAAAGGGGACACTGTGCGCATGGCGCCTGGCACACAGTAGGTAAATGTTATCTTAGCTCACCATTAGACACCAACGGCTTGAAGACCTTGTGGTCTGGCTGAGATCAGCCTGGTTTCAGTCACAGCAATTCTGGGACATCCGAGGATGCCAGTGCAGAGTCACTGGGTCTAATAGACACCTCGGTTTCACTCACAGGACACTGCCATGTTCTAACTCCAGGAAAAGGGTCCTGTCGAGACTCAGACACTTGCATCTTAGACTGAGAAGTTGTGGAGGAAAACAGGAGGCTTACCAGCGCCACACCCAGGATCTGGGGGAAGGTGTAGGAGGAACAGCCAGCCGGGGTGAGTCGGATAGTCGCATATGGTGTCTGAAACCAGGCCTTCTCACTGGCCCATACGATGTCACAGAGGGGTAGAATGGAGGCTCCCAGGCCCAATGCTGGCCCATTAATGGCTACCACGATGGGCTTCTTAAACTGGATAAAGGCCTTCACGAAGTCCCTGGAGAAAGAGAAGACCATGTTTAACTAAGGGCTCACATTTGCCGGTCTCTGGAGTCCCCTGATTCTCCTAGGAGACACAGCACAATTCCTTCCTGGTCATCAGAAGCAGGTGGGGGCCAAGCATAGGTCACGTGCCCTACTCACAGAAATACAGGGCTACCAGATCCTCAAGGGCATGAGTGGGGTTGGTACACACCTTGTTGGCCTAGTCTTTGCCTGGTATGTCAGCCTCACTCTCAGTCCTCGTTACCTCTCCTCTAAACTCAAAAACCATGCCCTTGACAGCAAATTCTATGGGTGCCCTAGATGCTGAAAACTTGTATACATTAAAGAAAGATAAGGAGAACATCACAGTTCTACACATGAGCTAAAGGAAGGCACCCTTTGGAAGTATCCCTCAAGGGTGATTCCACCTCAAGGGGAGAACAAATGACCTAACACCCCAGACCAAGATGCGGCGGCTGGAGAGGAATGACTTCACTGTTCTTAGAGGAAATCTGGCTTTGGCTTGATGATCACTTTAAGTGATGGTGAAAGTGGAATTCAAGCTTAACATGGCGTACACGGGCAGGCCCTAGTGACATCTAAGATGCCTTCCAATCGTGGGAGGGTCTATCTCTGAATTACCTACAGTGATGCCAGTCATCGAGGTTGGTTCCCCAGTGCTTATGAGGGTCTAATGTTAGCAGGGCCTTGACTGAAAATGGGGAAGGATGCTGGGCCCCCATCCAGAAGCTTCTATATTCAAAGCTAGGGAATAGTGTGATGTTTACTCTGCCGACATTCTGTATCAGGGATATAGTATGTGTACTTACTATAAAACAGGGCCACCAGGAATGATTTCTCTTCCCCTACTCAGCGTGTGTGTGTGTGTGTGTGTGTGTGTGTGTGTGTGTGTGTGTGTGTGTGTGTGTGTGTGTGTGTGTGTGTGTGTGATGGGTGCAGGTACCTTTGGATGCGAGAAGAGGGCAGTAGATCCACTGGAGCTGGAGTTACAGATGGTCATGAGCTGCCTCCCATGGGCACTAGGCACTGACCTCAGATGCTCTGGAAGAGCTGAACGGATTCTTCACTGCTGAACCATCTCTCCAGCCCCCAGAAATGACTTCTGCTGCCTTTAAGTTCTCTTTGTCTTTCCTCTAGCTGCTACCCAAGATCTATAAAATGTTAGAATTCATCTGGGAAATGCAGGGAAGTTACAAGATGTCTAGTGCGGCTAGCATTCACTGTTCTTAGAAGGAAGACTGGGAACTACCAAGAACAACCTCAGTCTGCCCTAGCTTACCTCTCTGGGCTTCTCCTGCCACTCTTGACCCCACCTCCTGTTCATGTCCACAGCCCAACATCACAATTTTCAATTACCCTACTGACAGTCTGATTGCCTTTTTATTATCCTTCTACCCTCTCAGCCCCAAAGGGCACTCACGGACCTTCCTGTGGCACTGCCTGTCTCCCATCAAGGTGAAACTAGCATCCCGTAAATAGCCAATGAAGAACTATACTGTCTCCTGGAAGGGATACGAAGGCTGCCTCTGTTACTTCTTCCTCCTGGTCTACCAATAGGCCACATTTCTCATGCTTCTTTGTGACTGGCCATGGCCAAGTCACCAAGGGCTGGCCATGAGTGTAGAGTACATATATCCTTGCAAATGAGCAAAGCCTCCCACCATGCAAATCTCCAAGCCCCGTCATTTAACTGAACATGGTGACACCACTGGCACCAGGATGGAAAGGTCTGGATTCTTAAGCCACTGTTTGGAGGACGGCCATGGAATGGATGGTACATTTATTTACTTTTCCAGGTAGAAGTAAATTTCTGGTCTCCCCGACCCATTATGTATTGGGGATTTATTATATCGGCTAATGCTTAACTAACACACACAAAGAGCTGAGTCAATTTATCCTGCTACTATCTCCCCTCCTAACACTGATTAAAACCAAGTCATTGGGTTGGGGATTTAGCTCAGAGGTAGAGCGCTTGCCTAGCAAGCGTGAGGCCCTGGGTTTGGTCCCCAGCTCCGAAAAAAGAAAAAAAAAAAAACAAAAAAAAACCCAAGTCATTATATACTGGGAGTTTATTTGTTATATCAGCTAATGCTTAACTAATACATACATGGAACTGTGAGTCAATACTGTCTGTTGACAATATTCCCCCATCCTGGCATTTATCAAAAGGAGCAAGTACAATAGCATAAAGCTGGAATCAGATCCTCTTGTAAGAAAGACTCTTTTATACTCTGCTAAGGTAGGGGGACCTTAAGATCTATGTAGCCATCAGGGAGTACTCAGCTTTGACCCCATTTTGCATATCGCACTGACTGTGATGACAGATTCACTGTTAGCCCTGCTTCAAAGAGAGAATTCCAGTATCATCGCCTTCTGGTGACTGGTTTTGCAGTGACCGTCTCCTGGATTCTCCCTCCCCTCAGGGCTGGGTTTTAGGTTAGATCACTGACTTATGCTTACTAATGCAATTTGAGCCTATTAAGGATTTGGAATGCTCATGGATAGTCCAGGGAAGCCAAGAGTTGGGTGAATTTCATCAGACAACCCATTTTGTACAAATCTAAAAAAAAATCTAGGATCTGAGACCCAGCAAGACTTTTAGACTCCTCAAGCCACACCTTCCCCTCAGTCTACACTCCCTCTGAGGACACCAAGGGCATCAGCACAGCCATCCTGACGCTGCCCCATATGGGTTAGATGCTCTCAGCTACAGAAAATCCATGACTATTAAACCGGCCTCCAGGCTGTGGGTCTTGGGTAGACACTGCTAATGCTCTCATGCTTCCCATGAAACCATTCAGTGACCTATTGGAAGCCTCATCTCTTCCAGAGGTTCCCACATCAGGACCCAGAGACTTGTTCTGTGCATGGGTAGTAGGGACCCTGAAGAAGGTGATGGGTTTGAAACCCATACAGCCCCGGTCTTCTACCACCAGCCGCTCCAGCCTCACTGCCCTGAGGTAATTGTGATTCGTGGGACCCTCCCCCACCCCTTTCCTCTTACCTCAGGTGTGAGGTCTCTGTCACAGGGCCCCCAAGGATGCAGAATCCAAACAGCAAACAGGATATTGCATTACAGACCCAAGGCTCAGATATCTGATCCCACTTCAGTGGCAGGGCTGGGCTCGGAGGAGTGCTCTCTATTTTCTCCAGCGACCAAGACCGTGAGACTGACTCTGGTCTTCTACAGATACCACTCTCTGCTCAGCCCAAGCCCTGTGTCTGTAGCCTGACCAGGCAAATGGGATGCGTGAAAGTGGTGTGGAACATCAAAGGAGTCATTTGACAGTTTAGGCCAAATCTCATCTCTGTCCCCCAACTAACAGTCCGATCTTAGACAAACTGTCTGGCCTCTAGAGATTTGTTTTTTTCTCCCTCTGTAAAATGGTAAGGCCAATGCCGGGGACCCACAGAGCTAAGTGAGACGTCAACGAGAGTAGCAAGTGGCCAGCAGGAATAATGGCGCAGACTACTATGATCAGGCCTATGTTTCTGTGTATAGCTCTCATCTGATTCATGGTGGTCTGTGGTCCATTCTACTCTCTGCCGACCACCTCTGGTTAACAACAGGTTTTGTTTTGCTACTCCACTGCAGAAGAGTTCTCAGGATCTCCTCGGGGCATCTGAGCTTGGGAAATACTCCGGATTCCCTGTCTCTCCATGTTGTCAGGTCTGAGAATCAGTGAGGCAAAGGATGCTGCCTCTTTCTCACTCCTAGGTCTGCCTCTTGCAGCCCACAAATTATTAGCAAGTTCTACTCCTTCCGTGGCATCTTAAAGAGGTCCTCTGTTCTGCTTGAGCATAGCAGCCCACGGACATGGCACATGTCTGAGCTCTACAAACTACCTGTCTCCGGAGGTCAGCATCGCCTCTCATCCCCTTAAGCCTATTTTGGGGTTCCTTAGGTTACTCTGCCTGGAAAGTGGGGAGCCAGTTTAGGCCCCAGATTCCACCATCGTTTGTTCTGCTCCAGCATATTTGTGGCCTTCATCCCCATCCCCATCTGACCCTAAAATCTTACTCTTGACATGGTCTTCAAGAGCCTAGAGGGAATGCCACTCTCATGACTCCAACATGTCAAGGGGCCTGGGCAGAAAAGTTCTTGACCCTCAGCTTTAATAGATCAGAGCCACACAGGGCCAGGCCAGAGAGATGCTACTCCCACCTGTGAGGCCAGCTGGGAAATGCTGCAGGGACAGACTATGAGGTAAGGGTCCCCTGTTCAGGTTCCCTCCCATGGTGACTCAGCCACAGGTCTTTTATTCCAGTGACCCGGGACTGACTGATCTACTCCACCTGAGCCCAAGGCTGACCCAGAGCAGTACCTTACTAGGATCTATCAGAGGCGATCTGTTCAGTCTGGCAGACATTACTAATCACCTGTCAGAAGAAATGGCCCTAAGGATGCTCGAGTGAAGGATGGGATGGACCTGACCCGAGAAGTGAGCCCAGGAAGTTGGGGGCATTCTGAATGCTGATGCCTCCCTTGAGAACTTAAGGCTTCTATGACGGTGACCACAAACCGTGGCTCAAAACAACAGAAGTGAATTCTGTAGTGTACTTGGAGACAAGAAGTCCAACGTCCAGGTCCTGGTCCACTCTGGGCACCGAGGAGGAGCTTTCCAGACCCCTCTTCACCTGCTGATGGGGCCAGCATTCTTGGGTGCTCCATGGCTGGCAGCTGCCCTACTCGATTCCCTGTCATATCCCCTTTCCTGTTTTCACACCCAGCCTCATGCCTCATGCCATGACCTCCCTCAATCTCAAATGCAGCTCTCATTTAGAGCCTACTCAAGCCTCGGATTCTCAGGACTCTAGGCTCCATTCCATTAAGATTCTTTCCCCAGATTAACTCAGCTTCATGGGTTGAACATGGCTCTCTCTCTCTGGGACAAGAGGCCCAAGGGCTAGTTAGCTCTGCCTGCATGAAAGAGAACCCTGGGCCAGATCTGAAATGCTTGCCTTGGCTGGAAATACCACAAGCACCACACTGGGATCAGTAGATCCAGGTACAGACTGTGAGCTAGGCTTTCTAAGGTCACCAGTGGGTTCTTTGGTCCCTAGGGCATGCTCTGGTAGCCCCATCTTGATAAAGAAGGAATCAGGCTGGAGGCTTTGCTGCTCCTTCAACTCATGCAAAGCCAGCACTGAGAAGATACGGCTGGATCAAGCAGGGCAGAAACTGCAGGTCACAGCCTGCAAACCCGACATCAACACCTCCGTCCCTCCACAGGAATGGGTCCAGGCTTCTTAGTTCCCTCCTGGGGGGAATGCTGCACGGGGAAGCACACAGGCATTCCTGAGCAACGCCTCACGCAAAGTTGGACCTGGGATTCACACAAAGAAGCATCTTCACGCTCTCCACCGCATCCACCAGTTCCCCGAGTGACAGCACAGGAGTCAGCCTCTGCTGGGAATCACCTCCCAGGACAGTGAGGCTGGAGGCCCTGAACAATCCGGAGTCTGCAGCCTGAGGTTCCGAGACCCCACATGGTCCTGGCCTGAAACGGTGCGTTGTGACTCAGCTGTGTCTCCACTCTGTTTCCTTGAGCAAGGCACAAGAGCAAGGAAGTCTGTCCTGGAGAGGCTTAGTGAAGGACAGCCTTCAAGCAGCTAAATGACCTGGCTGGAGAGCTCATTCATTCATTCATTCATTCATTCATTCATTTGCTTTTGCTATAAATAATTGGAAGGGGCTAGGGAAACAACTCAGTGGGTACAAACAAAAAAAGTGCCGGACCTAATCCATGTTTTGTTTGTTTGTTTGTTTTTAAGCAGAGCTTTTTGTGGCAAATGCTATGATCCCAGAGCTGGGGAGGTGGTGACAGGTGAGCCTGGGGCTCACCGACCAGCCAGCTTAGCCTGCTGGGCAAGTACTAGGCTAGTGAGAGGCCCTATCTTAAACACCAAGGTGGCAGCGCCTCAGAAAGAACAGTTGAGATTGACCTCTGACCTCTGACCTCCCTGCATGCATGCTGACCTCTGACCTCTGACCTCCCTGCATGCACGCATAGGTACCCACACATATACCCAGGGCACCCATACCCATGAAAATAACACAACAAATAGACAATCAGCCTGTGTCCTGGAGGGTTACTAATAGTCCTGTGTGTCACCATTAAGACCCCCACACTGGACCCACAGACTTTGAGAGGGGCAATCTCCACCCACCATGTCTACCAATGCATAGCTGTATAGTATCTTAACCTCTCCCTAGTAATTGAGTCACATCAGGTGCAGGACACAGACATGTCTACACAGCCAAAGATCGTACCACCAGGCAGAAGGCGGAAGCAGAAAGCATCACGGGCATTGCCAAGGTGGGCCTTAATGAGAAGAATAGGTATGTCTTCTCTTAAAAACCGAAAGAGAGGAGGTGGGCATGCAGTGCAGGCTAGAGAGCAAAGCATCTCATTGGGACCATAGACAAAAGGAAGGCTGGCCGGCTCATGGCCGCAGTTCAGAGACGGAAATGGAGCTGAATGGTAGAGCATTTGTCCAGCATGTCCAAGACCCTGGGTTTGATCCCTGGCATCAAGAAGCATCAAATTCCAGATAAATCAACAGTCCTTTTTAAATAAGTATGTCCCAGTGTCCTAAATGTTGCCAAGGATATACTCACACTAAAAATAAACCCCACACTGTTCAAAGTCAGTTTATAATCGGGCAGCCTGTACCTTTCATTTGCTGTGTTCAGTCATCATTGGCAGGCGCCCAAAGCGTTCATTCAAAGAGAGGCCGGACTCACCTGATGGCCTCTGCGATCCGCGTGCTCTCCTTCCTCCGGTCGCTGGACAGACGGCCGATCAGGTAGGAATAGTCTAGGCCGCTGCAGAATACGCTGCCCACGGCACTGAGAAGCAGCAGCTTACTGTCGTCTGTGGCCGCATTGCACAGCGCTCGCCGGACTTCCTTCATGATCTGCAGGCAGGGGTGAGTTTGCAGAGCTTTGAATGTCCGAGAGACTCCCCTGAATGAAAGCCCACGCCCAGCTCCAGGAAAGAAACTTTACTGAACCAAAACCTTCAAGCACCACCCTCATTATAAGAAGGGTCAGCTTGGAGCTCCTGGGGTTACTATGCAGACCTGGGAGCCTGGTGTGGACTCAGTCTCTGTGAACTTCCTCAGACCAACTTTAGGTATTTGCTGTTTGAACCCCTTTGCAAAGCATGAAAAAAAAATGATCCTGTGCACAGCTTTGGTGAACCACATAAGCCTCTGGATGGCTCAGTTAAAATGTTCTCGTTTTATCCCCCAGACCCTTGCAGCAAGCTTGAGCATCGGGACATGACCGAGCAATAAATGGCAGGCCACCTGAAAGTTGCCATTTCTCAGGGGGATAGTGAATTCCGGATTGTGAATATCTTGTTCTCCCTTGTCATGTTACCGCAGGGGAATTTCAATTGTTGGTCCCAGTTGGACCATGGTTTGAATAATAATCAGAAAGCTATCTTCTTAGCCCCTGCCGTATTTTTGAGACTATCACAGTGCCTCTGTGGTAGACATTCGAGAGTGGCCTGTGGCAACTCGGTAAGTCTCACAGCTTTTGACTGGAACCTCAAAAGCAAACTGGAGGTTGATGTCATTATGCAAGTGAAGGCAGGTATGGGATAGAACAAGGCCTGTCATTGGAAGAGAAGGAAGGATGGGCGGAAGAAAAGATTTAGAGAGGGGATCAGAGCGAGAGGCGAGAGGAGCAGCCGATAAAACATGGAGGCGGATGTTAAGATTTCTCTCTGCACATTTACAGGTTGTGATGATTATTCTTAAGGGATGGATGTGTACAGGATTTTGTATGTCTAGGTGAACAAATTATATCTTATCTAGGTGGGCGGTTTATATCCTTATCAATTGGTTATAAGTTAATTGTGCAGATGTATTTATTGTACATGGAGTATTTAACATATACATCAGGTTGATGGGTTACAACTTGGTGAGTCATGTTTTCACTAGTCTGTTGGGAGTGTGAACAGAGTCCGTGACAGGAAGCCGTGCTAGGCTATAGAATGCTTGCTAGTGTGGCGTGGGGCCCACACTAACACGGGCCCATGGAACCGGATGTGTGTGTCAGGCATAGCAACCCACCAAGGGGGCAGAGTGTGAAAGCCGTAACAGACACAGCAAGAGCGCGCGGATCTGCGCAGACACAGCAAAGAGCGCGTGGATCTGCGCAGACACAGCAAGAGCGCGCGGATCTGCGCAGACACAGCAAAGAGTGCGCGCGGATCTGCGCAGACACAGCAAAGAGCGCGCGGATCTGCGCAGACACAGCAAGAGCGTGCGGATCTGCGCAGAATAGGAACTCTCAGAACCGGTCACGCGCTTTATTAATTATACCACAACAGCCAACTGCTGTGTCCTCACACTTAGTGGCATCAGCTGAAGGTGAGGACACCTCCTGAAGCATCCTGGCTCTGATAATTGAACCTCCTGTTTGGCTGAGGGGCAGTGAGGGAGTGAGCAGGGGAAAGCCTCTCTCCCAGGCTTCTGAGGGCAGCATGGAAGCAGCAGCTGCAGCTGATGCCCTGCCTCGCACACGCCCCACACACCGAGAAGCGGATGTAGCACACAGGACTTCAAAGGCTGGCACTGGATGAACCCATGCCTGTGGCCCTCCACACTCCAGTTCATTCCAAACACAGCCCTGTCACAGCACTATCCATGCAACCCTACACGCCTTCTCCTGAAAGCCTGGGCATTCAGGATGACCCACAGCAGTGTGGCCAGGATGCAAAGTACAGGCTTCCTGGACAGGAATCTTGTATTGAAATGGAATACTAACTAATATAGCCCTTCCTTGAGCCTCTCCACCACACGTCCTCCAGCAGTCGGAACAAGCTGCCTCAACTTTTTCTGTAGGTAAAACCTCCCACGAGAACTTAAAATCCAATGCCAAGTTGTAATACCACATGGAGAGAAACCTTCAAGTTAAAAAAAAAAAGCAAGAAGAAAGGGCTATAGAGACCGCCATCTCTACAGTAGACAAGAGCACACGCTGCTCTTGCAAAGGACTCAAGCTGGGTTCTTGGCAACTGTGTCAGGAGGCTCAAAACTGCTAACCCCAGCTCTAGGAGCAGGGCCTGTGAGGATACTGCAGTTGTGCACAAAACCACACCCAGATATGTGTGTGTGTGTGTGTGTGTGTGTGTGTGTGTAATAAAAGTAAAGTCTTTTAAAATTTAATTAATTGACTGATATGGAAATTGGATATGAGGTAGAGATATCCCTCAGGCATTTCATAAAAATGAATACAGAAGTGCTTTCGAGAGAAACCGAAATGCAAGCCACCAGAGAACTTCGCAGGGAAATAATCCCCACTGCAGATGAGCTCACGGGGAAATGACAGAGCATTTGAGAAATACGAACTGACATACACATGTGGAGGACAGGAGGACTTTAAGTTGATATTGGTCTGAGAGTCTATAACACTTTAAAGTACGTTTAAAATGGCCAAACGGTGGGGGGGGGGAAGGGGGCAGGCAAACAATGACTAACAGAGAAGGAAAGGATGTGAGGGAAGAAAACGCATCCCATGAACGGCAAAGTCATGAATCTCTGGCTAAATTCACATTCAGACTAAGTGGAACTGGAGAGAGAATAAGCAAACTGGAAAATCTGAGCCCAGATCAGAGAAACAGACAGAAAAGCCAACTAAGAGAGGGTGAGAGTAAGTGTAAGTCATGAAGGGGAGAGCAGAGGCTGAAGGAGCTGCCTTCGGCTGTCAGAGAGAGCAGGCAGCGCCATGTTGGAGATAGGTTGGGAACCGATGGGAACCGATGCAGGTGGATTGCATCCCTACCTGGAGGCCGTAAGGGAGAACACATTGCCCAAATTTTCCCTAGCTCCTAGCTCCACTCTTCATCTTCCAAACCAGCAAAGGCCACTCACTGTCCACTCTGCCTCTCTCTGACACCAACTCTGACTTCCTCTTCTGCCCTAAGGACCCCGTGGTGACACAGAGACCAGGGGCACCTTCCCTTCCAAAACCAACCTCATCATCTTAAAGCCAGCTGAGGAGCAACCTTCAGTCCTTCAGAAATCTTAGTGCCTGGACATGTGACTGAACATCATCGTGGGATCTGGAATTAGGACAGGAGCATCCTGGGGGTCGGATGGGGGATCTATGCACATTTAATACTGATCTGAATTCTGAACAGCACAGAAAGCCCATATAAAGCAAATATCAAACTTCAAATATCCAGAGGCAAAAGGAAGCTTACCTTGAAGGTAGACCTTTGACCAGAGGGTAGTTCTAAAGGAGACTAGCAAGCACGGGAGGAAGGCAGTGGGATACAGTGGTCGATGCACTGAGAAAAACATGTGTAGAACAATTTCTTCACAAATCTAACTGGCCATTCAGAAGGAAGGGCAAAAATTGGGTATTGTCAGTAGGAGAGGTTTCTCACACCTAAGACTCTTGAAAAATATAACTACAAAGGTGTGGACTTTAAGCAGAAGAAAAGTGTGTTTGGAAAGAAAAACATATAAGCAAATCTAGAAGAAATTCGGTCCGCAGGAGATAAGTGCACAGCAGAGATAATGAAGGGGACAGGCTTTGAGGAAAATCCGAATGGCCAGATATGACAAAAGGGCTGTGTCCTGTTCCTATGTGTCCCTGTTACCTTTAGATATCAACTTGACCCAGCATAGAGACATCTGAGAAGAGAGCAGCCTCAAGTGAAGAATTGTCTAAGTTAGCTGTGGACATGTCTGGTAGAGCAATTAGTGTGGTGTGTGCGGGCACAGCCCACTCTGGGCGGCACCATTCCTAAGGTCAGTGGTCCTGGGTTGTGTAAGAAAGCTAGCTGAACAGGAGCCACAGAGGGCACAGCCCACTCTGGGCGGTAACATTCCTAAGTTCAGTGGTCCTGGGTTGTGTAAGAAAGCTAGCTGAACAGGAGCCACAGAGGGCACAGCCCACTCTGGGCGGCACCATTCCTAAGGTCAGTAGTCCTGGGTTGTGTAAGAAAGCTAGCTGAACAGGAGCCACAGAGGGCACAGCCCACTCTGGGCGGTAACATTCCTAAGTTCAGTGGTCCTGGGTTGTGTAAGAAAGCTAGCTGAACCTGAGCCACAGAGCAAGCCAGAAAGCGGCATTCCTCCAGGCTTCCTTGATTTCAGGCTCTTGCCTCAAGTTCCAACCCTGATTTCTTTCAATGACTGACCTGGAAGTGCAAGGTGAAATAAACCCTCTTCTCCCACTAAATTGTTTTTGACTCAACAACAGAAAGGAAACCTGAAACTGTGTCTTCTGGTGGTGATGCTGGCTGAGGCCATGAGCACTGGAAGAAATCAGAAGCTGGCAGCCAGCACTTGGCCCCTCTCCTCACAGGAAAGTGGACAGGCTTTGAATTGTGGAGCCTTGTTTACTAGCTCGTTTCAGAGGGGCTTGCTCCTACTCCTGTGCTATATTCCTGACACAAAAAAATATTACAACACACCTTCTGGTCTGAGAATCTAGTCAATGCATCTAGTCATGAATGAATTTTTCACTTGTATGGTCAATCCAACCAATGACACATGCACAGCTAGGAGAAGAAATTCAATGGTCACCAAGGGAGGGTCCCTTCCAGTCGGTTCACTAGCTAGCAAGGTAGACCTGCTGGTGACACTGATCAGCCTTGGCTTATCCCAGTAACAGCGAGAGCCCACATGGGCCACCCCTGGGTACAAGACATTCCCTGCTTGCACTGTCTAATCTTACAAAGAAGATGAAATACCATTTCTGTGAACAGGAGGTGTATCCAGGCAGAGTAATTTCCCCTGGTAACAGTGATGGCAGTTGAGGTGGGGTCAGGTTGCTAGACGCCCAAATCTACATTCCTCCTCCAACCCCGCCTCTTGGATTAGGTGCGCTCTTTCTTTAGGGACTACTGTACCCAAGGTGTCACCTCACTGAAATCACCGGACCCATAACTCATTCTTGTAACTGATGCAGACCAGGAATGCCGGCCATCATAAACCAAGCCCACGGCTCAGTAAGCAGTGCCCCCGGGTACCTTAGATCAGTGAAGCACGGTCGGGCTTCTGGGATGAGTGGGCGCCCATTACCACACAGAGCTGTTCCACAGACACAGAGTGAACTGAGAGGTGTCACCTTGATTCGATTTATGGAAGGGAAATGATGTGCCTTTTCAAAAAGCTTTTGAAAGGTAGTGAAGTGGAAAAGAACGCAGGGAGAATGGGTCTCGTGTGGCTGTGTCACAGGGAGCTCAGAGTAACATGGATTCCAAGTGTATGTGTACATGAGGAGCCATCCATCATGGGGTCCCACAGTCCAGATCCCACAGAGAAGCCCTGGGAGCCTCTACCAAAGTGGATGAGAAGGGCCCCCAGATTCTATGCAGAGAGGGGGGTGTTTTGCTGAAATTTCCAACCCCAAGAAGCCCATATAAAAATATACACAATCCAGTTATTATGATTATAAGCTGTATGCAGATTGGGCAGATACAACACTATACTAATTGGCCAGGTATAAGACTCTGTGGATTCTGGGGGTGATGCTGGCCATGATCACTGTGAGACCCCTTGCTTCTTTTAATTTCTCCTGGCTACGTGGTTCTGGTCCATCATGGCTTCCTCCTCCTCTTCCTCTGTCCCCTCTCCTTCCCCTCTCATCCTCTTCTGCCTCCCTACCTGCCCCCACTCTCAAACCTCCATTCCCACCTTTCCTCTCCACTGCCCAATCACAGGCTCTGGTCTTTATTGACCAGTTAAAATGGAGAGAAGGTTCACATGAGATCAACTCAGTACATGATGGTGATGGACAGCCCTCTGAGGGCAACCCCTTTTGAGGAAGCAGAATCAACACCAGAATAAACTGTGTCAAGACAAGCCACAGCAGAGGGGCAATTTTAACCACATGCCTATAAACCCCAAAGGCACCTGCCAGCTCATCCCTCACAATTTGTCAACCATTCTGGGCTGCCATACCCACAATGCCACAAAAGAGCCACTGTCTATGTAAATCACCTAAGACACATGGTCACAGGTTCAAGGATATGACACCCCACCACCACCACCACCACCACCACCACCACTTCAAGGGCATTCCTGAGGGGGCCAGAGGCACCAGGGATACCAGCCCATCCTAACAATTCCAGCCTGGATGAACAGGCCCTCTAGAGCAGTGGATTTCCACCTAAGAGTCATGACCCCTTTAAGGGTTCAAACAACCCTTTCACAGGGGTCCCCTAAGACTGTCAGAAAAACAGATAGTTACATCACAGTTCACAACAGTGACAAAATGACAGTTATGACGTGGCAATGAAAATAACTTTACGGTTGGGGGTCACCACAACATGAACTGTATGAAAGGGTCGCAGCGTTAGGAAGGTTACAAACGGCTGCTCCAAGCATGCCCACACCCAGACATGTTGCTAACTGCCCCATGCTTCTGTTGATATTATGGACAGGCAAGTGTAGGACAAGACAAGGCCAGGGGATGGAGGCCTGAGATCAACTATCTCCTCCCCCAGAGCTCTTTACCTCAGGAGTCAGTGCATTGTTATCCGAGGTCTGGCTGGACAGAAGAATGTGTGTGAAGCCCTCTTCCTTCCGCACCACGATGTCACGAAACCGACAGTTGCTTTCATTCTGGCGGACGCTGTACCTGAGCCTTTTGTCAAAGACATAGTCCTTCTCCGTCTCCAGCTTCCTCTTCACAGGGCTGTGTAGGTTCAGGCCTCCGTTGGTCAGAGCAGAGCCTTCGGGAATCAATGAGAGCCTAATCAGAAACTGGTTTGCACTATACTACAATGTAAGTCAACTAGAGAGAGCCTGGATTTCCAGTGGAAAATCCCAGAATGCCCAGGGGCCTCCCATGCTCTACTCTGGGAGGATGAAGAGTCCAGGAGGTAAATAATCCGTTTTCAAATTCAGAAAATAATCTGGGGGACATTTTAGCAAAGGACTGGTTGTGGGGACCTGACATTATTGTAGAATGAATACATGTGTCAGTAATAACTCAGCTAATGCTAGAATTCTTAGCAATGAAGAATCTACTGACCCCTAGGGAGGCAGTGTTATCCAGTGGTGGACACAGGTGACTGACAAAGAATCCTCATTAAAAGCAGTACTAGCCACTGGCCTGGAAGCAACGGGTATCGACTTCTACCATGTGCTAAAAGCACAATACACCAACAATATCCCATTCCATATGAAAGCTAGAAACGGGGCTTCGAGTGTCCAGTACTTAACTTCTGATGGTAAGGACCAATAGGCAGGGTCCTCCTGTTTCCACCTCTCTTCTCCCAGATGATTCATCTATATTAATACTCATAAATGACCTGAGGATTATTTCACTAAAAAAAATTGGTTTTGTTTACTTTCTATTGCTTTTATTAAGACCCCATGACCAAAAGCAACTTAGAGAGAAAAGGGTTTACATCAGTTCTAGTCACACTCCATCGATGAGGATACAAAAGTCTTTAACAAGGGTCAGGCATAGTGGCACATGCCTTTAAACCCAGCACCTGGGAGGCATAGACGGGTAGATCTCTGTGAGTTCAAGACCAGCCTGAACTACATAATTAATACCAGGCCAGCCAGGACTACAGAGTCTATGTCTGTAAACAAGTAAGGCTTTGATGAGATACTAGCTAGTCACTTCCAACAATACAGATGCCCTGAATGGATGTGTGGCGCTCATTCAATATCTGAAAATCGGTTGGTGTAGTCAGACACACAGGGAGTCTAAAGATGAAAATTCAGATCCATTAACACACAAAAGGCATCTGACAAAGTCCCACAGAGGAAGGGTGCATGTTCCCCTTCATATTGGACCATCGACAAAGCATCTACCTCTTACATCAGCCCTATCTGGGAAAAAATGCATTCTCCCTTTTAACACCCAAAGTCATTAAAGGATAATCTTTCTCCTGTTCAACTTGATCCTAGAAGACCTAAGAAAATGCAATAAAAATTATAGCCATTGAGAGGGAAGAGAGAGAGGAAAAAAGACTATTTACAGATACCGTGGTTGTTTATATAGAAAGCACCAAAAATAAACCCAGAAGGCCAAAGGAACCAACCATTCCTGGAATTTGTGAGCAAACTTAGCAAGGTTGCAAGATATGAGGTTAATAGACCTGTTTGTTACCATCCAGTGTACCGGTAATGAACAGATAGAATTTGATATTTAAAAAACATTAGCCCCCCTCCCAATGAACTATATATAGTCCTAATAGACTATGTATGGGACCTGTATATAGAAAACTGTAAAACTCTGTTGAAAGACACAGAAGTAGTTCTAACTAAATGGAGACGCATCATGGCTTCAATGAGAAATATCCTCCACAGACTCACGTGTTTAGACACTTGGTCCCCAGATGGTGGCGCTGTTTGGGTGGGTGGGACCTTTAGGAGATGGGGCTGGAGGAAGTACACCACAAAAGGTGGGCTTTGAGAGTTTATATTCTGTCACTATTTTGAGTGGGCTATCTCAGGCTCTTGTCACGATGAATTGTGATCAGGCAGCTGCCTGCTCCTGTGCCTGTCTACCATGCCTTCTTCCTTACCAACTCCTCTCTCTAGAACCTGAGGCCAAAATAAACTCTCTTTTTGATATGTTTGTCTTGGTCATTGAACTCTGTCACGGGGATAAAAAGTAACTAATACAAGAACAACCCTGGGCTGGTGAGACAGACCCCTGAACATTTGTAAGGTGTCAACTCTTATGAATTGATCTCTGAGTTCAAAGCAATCCCAGGCAAAAGCCAGAAAGCTGGATCATAGTGTCAAACTAGTTCTAAACTTTCTTTAGGAAGAGTAAAGAATGTATAACAGTCAAAAGACAAGGCTTCGATATAAGAAGAGAGTAGGTACTTGCCCAGACCCAAGCTTTAATAAAAAGCCATAGTGGGGCTGGAGAGATGACTCAGCCGTTAAAGGCTAGGCTCACAACCAAATATATAAAAAGCCATAGTGATCCAGTATATAAACTTAGATCAATGGGTCAACAATAGAGAACACATAAACAAATGCTTGCAAATATAGTATTGGGACCGTTCAGTGGGGAAAGGGACAGACTTTTCTAACATGTGCTACTGAAACAAACAGGTATCTATTTGTAGAAAAAAAAACTTGATATAAAGCTAGAGTTACTTGTAAAGAGAGAATCTCAACTGAAGAACTACCCAGAACAGATTGGCTTATGGCCAAGTCTAAATGACATTTCCCTGATTGATAACTGATGTGGGACTCCCAGTCCTCCGTGGGCAGTACCAACCCTAGGCAGATGGAGCTTGGCTATATAGGAAAGCCAGGTAAGTAAGCTAGTAAGTGATGGTCCTCCAGGGTTTCTGCTTCACTTTCCCACCCTGACATCCCTCACAATGGTCTGTAATCTCTACGATGAAATATAAAACCTCTTTTCTCCAAGTTCCTTCTGGTCATGGTGTTTATCACAGCAAGAGAAACAAAACTAGGACATTTTTCACACACATATGCGCACACACATACCATATACATCATACACCACACACATCACAGCCCCCACACATGCATGCACACACAAACATACACCGCACATATACACACTTATACACACACCACAGTCAAGCATACACCACACACACACACACACACACACACACAGGCACTACACATATCATAATACCCACTATACACACACACGCACACACACATACACACACACACACCACTATACACACACCATACACACACATTACACACAACATATACACATACACACATACCATACATACACACACACCCCACACATACACACACACCAAACATACATACCCATATCATATACACACACCACATACACTGTACACACACACACACACACACACACACACACACACACACACACACACACAGAGAGGCATGCACACAATTGATCTCAGAATGGAAGACAGACCTAAATGCAAAATGGCCAAATGTCTAAAAGGCAACCAGATAAAGCTCTAGGAACCCTGAGCTTGACAATAAACTTTTATATTCAGCATCAAGAAATCAAGTTCCATGATTTAGAAAAAATGGGCAGAGTGAACATTATAAAAATTAGAAACTCTCTTCTCTGGAGGGCACCATTGAGAGACTGGAGAGACAGGCCATACTCTGCAGGGAAACAGTTTGCCAAATGTATATCTCAGAGGTTCTGTATCCAAACTACACAGAACAGCAGTGAGGAAGCAAACAATCTCATTTCACTTCGGATCTAGAGAGCTAAAGCACCCCACACACACACCCAGGGAGATCCAGGAAACCCCAGGACATGCAGGGTGAATCTATTAACATACAGAAGAGCAGGGAGGGGAGGGAGGAGGAATCCATGGTGAGGGCAGAGAGCTCACAGCATGATGTGCTCCCTGCTGATGGCCACACAGAACTGCACAGCACTGTGGTGGGCAGGTCAGGCTTGTCTTTTCTCTCTCCTCTAAACAGATCTCTTTAAGCTTTCCTTAAATATCTTTTTCCTTGAGAATGCCCTACATATAAGCAATGAAATAGTCATATCATTTCCTACCTTATCCTTGTCTCCTGCAGCATTCTCTCACCTGACTTCTCTACCTTTCTAAGTTAGTTTTGCCTTTTGTTTGAGAATTTCCTATGTGCACATCATGTGTTCTGATAGACCCTGCCCTCATTCCCCTCCCTCCAATGTTCACCTTTGTCCTAGTTTCAGAATAGTGCCACTTCCTGCCTTCCCTCCTTCCTTCCCTCCTTCCTTCCTTCATTTTCCTTCCTTCCTATATTCCTTCCTTCCTATCTTCCTTTCCTTCCTTCCTATCTTCCTTTCCTTCCTTCCTATCTTCCTTTTCCTTCCTTCCTTCCTTCCTTCCTTCCTTCCTTCCATGTGAATGTGTTGTTGTTGTTGTTGTTTTGCTTTCCTTTGTTTTTGAGACAACATCTCTCTGTGTAGCCCTGACTGTCCTGGAACCTGCTCTGTAGCCCAGGCTGCCCCTTGAACTCACAAGGGTCTGCCTGCCTCTGCCTCCCAAGTGCTGGGATTAAAGGTGTGCACGGCCAACGTCTAGCTTCCGTGTGGTTTTTAAATATCCACTGAGCCCAGTCACTACTGTTGGAATGGATACTGGTGTGAGACCACTGACCAGACCGTGTGAGACCACTGACCAGACCATGGGAAACCCAGCAATGGCTGTACCCTCAAAAGAGAAGGAAGTCCCAATGACCTGCGGACAGCCCACCTCTGCAGCCTTTGTGCTCTCCCAGGTGTTCCTGGAAAATGGCAGGCTCCAGTCACTATCTGAGAATGACCTTAACGGGAAATACCAAGAAGGAAATGTGATCTCAACGCCGGTCCCAATTATAGAGGAGCCTGCCACAGAACATCTACTGGATGCAAACACTTCTTCAGCAGGGTGCAATAAACATCCGGTTCATTTTCTGCACCTGTGAGCTAATCAAACCTCAAAAACCCATTCATTAGGTGACAGCCCTTACCCTGCCAGGTAGCCTGCCTCCTGTTAAAAATGTGTCTGGAATACTCTGTGGGGCTGGTGTCAACAATTTAACTTGAGTGTGTTTGTCAGAGGTATGGCAAGAAAACAGGGGTACATTAGGGACTCCAGAGACATATGTACCCTTGGCAAATACATGCTATTCAGAGCACGTCACGTGAGGTCAGGCTGTGGCCTGTGGCTGGGTTCCAGGAAATGCAAGGAAGTGAGCAAGGAAGCAAGGCCATGAGCGAGTGCAACAGGTGTGCAAGAGAGAAGACGGATATTGACGTTGTAACCTCAGTGCAGGCATCTGTGGTTGCCGGTTGGGGAAGAATTACCTACCACAAGAGCCCTTTGGCCTGGGGCTATAAATTGCTGTCCTATTTCTGAGGAGACCTTTTTGCTACAAACTTCTAGTCTCAGGCAGTGGGTGATCCATGGCAGACTGACCTCTGCAGACAAGATAGGCTTGAAGTTTCACAGGGGCCAGACCTGGGTCCTCAAGTTTCCCCCAGGAAATGATTTCATTCTGTCCGTTACCATCCTGTATTTTCCCATCATTCCCAGGAATGGAAGATAATATGTTATATCCTGAATGTGTTCAAAGGAATAATAAGATCATGAAAGAAACATCATGGGAGAAACACCGCAGAAGACGCCAATATTCTACCCACAACAATGTCAAAGGTCTATCCTGATCTGAAGACAGACTGAGAAGACGCAAAGAGAAAGTTCCCGCATTTTCTATAAGGACTTTAAAAAAGAAAGAAAGAAAAAGAAAGAGAGAGAGAGAGAGAGAGAGAGAGAGAGAGAGAGAAACAGTCTTCAGAAGCCTCTCCTCCTGTTTCTACCAGGACAGATGCTGGACCCTCTACAGACATCTGCTAGGAGCATGCTGAATCCTGTCTTTAGTGACTCCTGAGGTCCCGAGTTAGACTCGTTGAATACTCAAATATCTAGAGAATGATTTTGTTGTAATGGCTGTGCTTTGTTAGTTTGTTTTCATGGGTTTTGTTGAACAGATTTAATATAGGAAAGTAGGAAGAGCTACTATGTAAGTCCTCTCCCTCCAAGTTTCTTCTCTTAAAATCTTGTTATGATACAGAGGAAGGTGGGGGAGAAAGGAGGAAGAAAAAGAGGAGGGGTGAGAGGAGGGGAGGGGGAGAGAAGAGGACAGGAGGGGAGGGGGGAAGGAAGGAGGGGAGAGGAGGGGAGAGGAGAAGGAGAGGCGAAAAGAGAAGGGGAGGGGTGAGAGGAGGGGATAGGGGAGAAGAGAGAAGGGGAGGGGAGAGAAGAGGGGTAAGGAACGATGGGAGAGAAGGGGAGAGGAGAGGATGGGGAAGGGAGAGAAGATGAGGGGAAAGGAAAGGAGGGGAAAAGAGAAGAGAGGAGGGGAGAGGAGGGAAAGAGAGAGGAGAGGAGAAGAAGGGAGAGGAGCGGAGGGGAGGGGAGAGGAGAAGGGGGGAGAGAGGAAAAGGAGGCTTCTCCCTCCCCTGGCAGCTAGCACCTGCCAATAGCTCCTCAATAAGGAGAGGAAACTGAAGAGCATCTCTCCATCTATCACCTTTATAGAAAAAATAAAAAATAAAAAAAAAAGGAAACCAAAGCACAGGAAGATTCACCATATCCATTTGTGAGCTAAGTCTATCTGGAAATCTTACAGCTACATACTACTGTGCAATGAACAAAGTCGTGGCTTTCCCCCAAAATGCCCTTGGAAGCAACCAAGTCATTCTTTCGTGGGCGAATGCATCAAGGAAACGATACACCCACAGAGTGGAAAATTACTCAGCAGTAAAAGTAAATTAGCAGCAGTTCTCATTTTATCTCCGTCACTGTGACAAATAACCCCAGCCAAAAGCAACATGGAGAAGAAAGGGTTCCTTTTGGCTTACACTCGGGGTTACAGTCCATTATCATGGGGGAGTCAGAGCAGAAACTTAAGCATCGTGTCCATGGTCAAGGGCAGCAGGAAAAGAAATGAAAACAAGTGCAAGGATCCTTGTTTGCTTGTCTTCCTACTCTCACACATTCCAGGGTCCAAAACTAGGGAATGGCGCTGCCCACAGTGGGCTTGGTCTTCCTCTATCAACTAACAATCAAGACAACCCCAACATAGGCGGGCCAACCCGATCTAGATGACTCCTTAATTGATGGTAACTCTAGATTGAGTCAAGTTCCCAAGGGAAACCAGCCAGCACGGTTACTGAGTCACAAGGGTGAGTTTTAAACACGATAAATGACTGTGAGCAACTCGTACATTACGTGACGCTGATTAAATGACATTCCAGAGAAGGGGAAGCAATGACCGACAGTAAATAGATCAGTGGCGGCCAGGGGATCCTAACAGGAGGGAGGGGGCAAAGGTGAAGCAGAGGCGACATTTAGTCTGATTCTGTACAGTACAATGGAGGCTGGGTGACATTAATCATTTGTCTAAACCAAAAGAACGTCACAGTATAGAGAAGTTCAAATATGCAAAATTTGGAGTCTCACTAAGAGGTCCTGAGATCCCAGGATGAAGTACAGAACGTCAAAGGGAATGTAAAGATGTTACATGTTGAAGAATTCACCCCACTGACGGGGGAGACCCCAGGAGCCTTAGAAAGGCGAAGAACCTGAAAACAGAAGCAGGAACACATGGGTTGCACACATCCTCAGAAACAGCTGGTTCCTATGCAGGGAAGGCGGGACATTCTGCTGCTGTACACACACCAACAGAACTGAGTGACGTGGCAATGGGGCGGCAGGTGGGAAGGACGGGGAGTTTACAGTCTGGCAAGACAGAGGGTCTAAGTCACCCAAGGTGACAGCTCAGATTTCAAAACATCACGGGCAAGCGCGGACACTGCCTACCGAAGAGTCTGTGCACATGTGTGCGCTCATAGGTTAGTATACATGTGTATTTCTTTCACTGTGACCGAGGGAGGCAGGAATCAATGGCGCCCTAACAGCAAGCAGCACCCCCTGGAACTCTCGGGCTGACTCCATCACGGTAGCAAGACTCGCCCAGGATAACCTTACAGGGTCCGAATGGGATGAAGTACTCAAATGAAAGCGAACCCCAACAATGATTGGGTTTGTCTAGAGGACACAGAAACCAGACGGACAGCTCTCGTGACCAAAGCTGCAGCATGAGCAGCAAATAGTGCAGAGTTATGAAAAATGAGAACCATCCGTGATTCGACACGGGTGTGTGAATGAACGTCAGAGTGAATAGATAAAGGCAGAGCAGATACACCTCCAATGTAGAATTCCAGTTCAATATTCATAATATAAATTCTCCAACCTGTCAGGGCTGGATGGGTGGCTCAGTGGCTAAGAGCATTGGCCGCTCTGGCACAGCACCAAGTTCCCAGCACCCGCATTGTGGCTCACCACTGCCTTTAACTCCAGGTCTATAGGATCTGGCACCCTCTGCTGGCCTCCACGGGCACTGCACTTACATGCACATATCCATACATAGACATATGATTAAAGCCTATACATATACTCTGCAGTGGACCTTAGAGGAAGGTCTTCTACTGGCACTTTGCGAGACCAGCATAGTTCCTCACTGCATTCTAAGTCAGTGGTCCTCAACCTTCCTAATGCTGGGACCCTTTAATAGAGTTCTTCATGCTGTAGTGACCCCCACCCCAACCATAAAATTCTTTTCTTTGCTTCATAACTAATTTTACTACTGTTGTGAATCATAATGTAAATATCTGGTGGTCTTAGGTGGCCCCTGTGAAAAGGTCATTCAGCACCCAAAGGGGTCACGACCTAGTTTGAGAGTCACTGCTCTACATCTATCCTTATATCCATGGGTAAGCGTAGCCACCAGCCCTCATCAAAGAAGCCTCTCTTTACAGCAAATTGAGATGTTCACAGGAAAACACTGTGATTTAATAGAGAGATCAATGGACTTCAGGGAGCCCAGGTTCAGTGGTTCTATCTACGCACATCTTTGTCTTTGGCTCAGGGAACATCTCAGGAGGAGGGGCAGGAATGTTGTAAGAAGGATCAAGAATACAAGGAAGCCTGCTGTGGAGCGGTCTGTCCTAGAAATAACTGCACCAAGAGGACTGGGATAAAATGGTAGCATCAATGGGCATTTCAGCATGATCGTTTCAACCCTTAGACAAAGAGCTACAGGGAACTATTGACTTCTGGGAGAATGAGCCCCTTTATCAGTAGTTCAATGCAGAGTGGTCATCCTTAGAACCACACACACACAAACAAGAGTGGGGAGGGCTTGGGACAGGTTTGAGAAAGAGTATCTAGAAGGGGCTGAAGGAATGAAAGGGCGGAATTGATATGATTTTTATGTCAAGAGACAGTATTATAAAAATACTGGAACCTCAAGAAAATGGAATATAACTTTATTTCTTAGATGTGAGGTTATGTGTGACGACTTCGTTTGTGGGGCAGAGGCAGTGTGGCAAATAGAAGTGAGTTGGGACCATATAATGGATAATCCCTACACTAAGCAGAGTATGTCATGCCCACAGCATGGCCCTTTGGGATGATATGACCGTAAAACACACACCTGGCCTCTGGGGTCTACCCCTCAAAACATACAACCCCAGTTGTGTCCATGAAGAACCATTAAGCAAATCCTACTGGAGAATTATCTTCCCCCATCTAACCTCCGAAGGCCACTGAAAAGAAAGTCTGCGAGACTGCCACAGCCGTGAGGCACCTAGAGAGTTCCACAGTGACTGGACACAGAATCCTGGACTCTGGAATGGCACTAGGTAAAAACAACAAAGAAAGCCTGAGTAAAAGTGTGAGATTTCGCTCTTAATTATGTATTAACACGGTGTCTTAGTTGGGGGTTTACTGCTGTGAAGAGACACCATGACCAAGGCAACTCTTATAGAGGGGAACATTTAATTGGGGCTGGCTGACAGTTACAGAGGTTCAGTCCATCATCATCACAGTGGGAAGCATGGTAGCCTGTAGGTAGACATGGTGCCAGAGGAGCTGAGAGTTCTACATTTTAATCCACAGGCAGCCAGGAGGATGCGCTAAATCCTTACTGGGCAGAGCCTAAGCATAGGAGACCTCAAAGCCCAATTACATAGTGATGCACTTCCTCCAACAAGTCCACGCCTACTTCAAAAAGGCCACACCCACTACAATAAGGCCACACCCACTACAACAAGGCCACGCCCACTACAATAAGGCCACGCCTACTGCAATAAGGCCACACCTACTACAATAAGGCCACACCTACTACAATAAGGCCACACCTCCTAATAATACCTCGCCTTACACTAAAATACATGAATCTATAGGGGCCACACTTATTTAAACCACCAAACACGGCTTCATCCATTTTGACCAAGGCACCATACTAAAATAGATATGAAACATGTGAAAACAAATAGGGCTGTAGGGGCTGTCTGTGTTAGCGCTCCAATTTTCCTGGAATTCTAAAGCTATATTAAAAGTGAAGCTTATTTTACAGATTCTATGTCAGTGTGAAGAGACAGTTCAACAGTTAAGAATATAGACGGATCTTGTTAGGAGGCCTGGAATAAACTCTTAGCGCCCTGTGTCAGGCACCTCACAACTGCCTGTTAACTCCAGCTCCAGGGGATATGGTGCCCTCTTTTGGACTCCCTGAGCACCTGCACCCACGCATGCACGTACTTACATACAGACATGCACATACATATGAAACTCAAAATAACAGATCATCACAGCCCCGCTCAACACTAAAATTTCCTGGCGATACTGACCACTGAGTCTTGACTCTCTGAGGACAGCAAGGCAGCCTTAGCATCCTGCCTAACGGAGGTCATTCCCCAGAAGCCTTTGGGACTTGTTCATCGGCACCCAGAGCTCCAAGTCTATCTCTCGATAATGCCACTGTTTCCATTGGACCCCAGCCAAAAGATTGAGAGGCAACATGGCTCAGACCTTTCATCAAGAACTCTTGGAATCTCAAGCTGGAATCAAAAGGCACAGACCAGAACTGCTCTCCTGGGTCCCCAGGACGTGGGCAGTGGGCCCAGGGGATGCTGTGGGTATCAGCAGAGCCAGGCACTGAGGAACTGTCTATATCGTCCTGCAGCTTCTGTGAAGCCACCTCATTTGGTAATGTTCTGACTTGAAGCCACCTGGCTTTGTCAGATACAGAGATACAGCTCCCGACGCCAGCACTTAATGCACTTCAGAAAGTGTCCGAGGGTGTTTAATTAAAGGAACGGCACTCCGGGAGCTGTTTCTCCAGGGTTCGTCACGTGCACTTGACATCCGAGACGGCAACAGTTTCTGCAGCAGCTGCCCATTCATCCTGCACCGGGCTGGTAACCAAAGGTTCCGGTATGGGTGCTGCATTCAGTGGGCCTAGATCCCACCCAGAGATAGACACTGAGCATCTGTGTCCGTGCTTCTAGGACAGCAAGGGGGACGGGAGGTCACCATCCTGTTTCCTAGCAACCCATGACCCTGTTCTGAGTGGCTCTGACTTACTCAACAGTTCTGTGGAGTGGCAACTGGGGGTCCGTCTTACAGATAAAGGTAAGTCACTTGCTAGACACCACACGGATTTTATATAACAGAAGCCGGATTGGGGCAGCAGTTGGTCATTTTACCTCACTTATTTCTTCTAAATCTAACCAGGGGTGTTCAGGTGTCAGGGCTTCAAAGTCTAGGAATAGAATTCCTGCTCCCGGGACTTGTTGGTGGCAACTAAAAGTTAAGCTGATAATTGATGCCTGTGGTAACAACAGGAAATGTGATACAGGGTGAGGTGGGCGTTCCCGGACTCCAAGGCCACGCCCCTATGGGAGTCCCGGATAGAGGTGGTGCTGACCAATCTCCCATGATGCTGGATGCACGTGACTGATGCTGATTTGGGAATAGGCAGCACTGTTGACCCTGGAACGGTCAGGAGCCCCTGAGAGCGCCTGGTGCACATCCCTGTGGCTGCAACATTCTTTCTGAGCCTCTCCCACCTCAGAAGACATGGTAGGGAGCTGCGTCCTCATCCTAGCCCTTCAGTCTCGACCTCAAGGAACTGCTTTTGAGCTTCTCAACTCCCTCCAGAGATGGCAACAAGCTGACAGGGAGAGAACCTTGAGAAGCACGGAAGCACAGGGCTCCGTGGTTAGACAACGGCAGGGAACCGTCAAGCCGGAGTCTAGTAACTGGGGAAATCCTATAGGACCATCTGGCTCCTGTTCCTCGGATGAGTGTAATGAGATATATTCTCTAGGGTTATTCTCAACTATAAATTAAGGGTGGACACTAGCGTGGCCAGGACACTCTAAGCTCTTCCCTCCTGTTAGCTGGAGGATACCATATTCATTATCTTTCCCCTTCCTATGACCAAATGCATACCCACACTTCTCCCACAAACACAGTCACTCAAACCCACATTAGCCTAATCAGCAAGTTCCAGGTCCCAGGAAGAGACCCTGCCTCATAAAAGAAGGTAAATAGTTCCTGAGAAATAACACCCTCTGTCTTCCATATGGAAATGAACATGTATGTGTACCCCCAACATAATAAAGCATGCACACATACATAAATGCATGCATGCACAAACATACAGGCATAGCACACACACACACATATACACACATATACGCATGCATACATGTATACATACATACATACATACATACATTACATACATCAGCAACTAAAAGAAGTTTTTTCAGGAGGTACATGATAAAGGAAAACAGTCCATTGTAGTAGACAAGGCCTATCATCAGAGCCAGCCCCAGTCTGGCAGGAGGCCACTTCCTCACATGTTGGTAGAGCGGGAACTGGGGTAAAGAACTCAGCAGCTCTCAGCTGGCTTCCTCCTTTACCCCCATTTTTATTCCTTCAAGGCCACCAGGTCAAATGAATAGTGCCACCACCCCAGTGAGACCTCTCTGGACATGAGCTTCAGTGCCGATGCAGACACCTGCCCAACCAACGATCAAAATTAACCTGCAGATGCACCAAGATGTTCAGAGCAAAGGAAGGAGCAGTGAAGTCCTAAATATCACACCTCCCACCTCCCATGTCCATCCCATACCCAGGCAGAAGTTAGGGCAATCCAGGGCCACAGGGCAGGATCCACCCTGCTGAGCCCAGCAAAAAATGGGAAGTCACCACTTGCTTCTAAACCCTGCCCAACCTCTCAGGAATGCAAGACTGGAGAGTGAGCTCACCTGCATGCTCACCTGCATGCTCACCTGCATGTTCACCTGCTCACCTGCATGCTCACCTGCATGATCACCTGCCTGATCACCTGCCTGACCACCTGCCTGACCACCTGCTCACCTCCATGACCACCTGCGTGACCACCTGCTCACCTGCCTGATGACCTGCCTGCTCACCTGCATGACCACCTGCATGACCACCTGCATGACCACCTGCATGACCACCTGCATGTTCACCTACTTGACCACCTGCATGTTCACCTACTTGACCACCTCTGTGCTTTTACTGTCATACAAAGGGAATGGGTGGCACCACCCCAGTCTCATAGGATTGTGAGTAAGGACAGGAAATGATGCCCATTCCATGTATCAGATAGAGGGACCTCCAATCACACTAGCTTCCTTCCATCCGGTTCCACCAAGCATGTTGTTATTGTTGTTTGTTGTTGTTGTTGTTGTTGTTGTTTGGGGGTTTTTTTGGATGTATGAATGAATGTTTTCCATTAAGATGCCTAGGTAAACTGGGGCCATACCCCTGTTAAATGGAGAGACGTGGCAGAGAAAACACAAAAGATGAAGCTGGGTTCACAAACAGTTAAGAGGAGCTGGAAGTCCACAGGGAGAAGCAAGCAGGACTCAAGCAGGGCTCCGAGAAGGGAACCTCCGGGATGGGACCTTTTTGAGCAAGAGGACACAAAGTCTTCTTTGCAAGATGGGAGAAGGGACCTCAGTCTTGGGAAGTCAGTTAGGCTGGGCGTAAGACTCCCTCCCCATCTCAGGAAGGAAGGCTAAAGGACAACAGCCAACAGACAGACTGCCTTGTGAGAACTCTGTGCTAGCTGGGGGTAAACACAAAATGATTGGACATTTAGGGGGAGGGGGAGGAGTAAACACAAAGTATCAAAAAAAAAACAAACAAAAAAAAAAAAACAAAAAAAACAAAAAAAAACAAAAAAAAAAGCAAATACAATCTTCTCTGCCCAAAGGAGCCAGCATCCCAGAATTCAGGAGTTCAGGCTGGAAACAAGAATTATACCAAGTGCAAACTCATTATCATGAAACAATCTGACAAGGACTTTAAGAGAGTAATATTTCAAAGGCTCCAAGTGAGAGATACAAGAAAAATGCGCACTTAAAGGGAACTAGAAAACTTCAGACAAAGGCAGAAGAAACACAGGTTGTCCAATAAGCAGAATAATGAGCCAGTTTAAAAGCGTGTGTCAAATATTTGTGTGTCGCAGATAAAGGACCAATAATACCTCCAAGTTGCAAAGAGCTTTGAAATGCCGAGGATAAAGAAAATAAAGACACCGTCTGGAACAAAGCAAACAAAAGACGCAAACAATCGACACTCATCACGTCGGAGTTAGCGTTTAAGTAGGAAAGACTTTCACTCCAAAAGATAACATAAATTAAGATTCATAAAATGGGAGATGAAAATTAAACTGCGTTGAAATACCTTTCCCTTCTTTCCTCTTAGCTTGGTGGGAACTCACCGTGTGGATAATACTCTGTGCCGCAGAGGATGATGGGAGTTGGGATTTCTCTCCACTTTAGGGAGGGGATATGAGAGGAATCGTAGTTATGAAAGGAGGTGTGCTCTCTGACAAAACTGGTTCTACACCCACTCTCAAATCTTCCTCTAGAAATTGACATGGAACTATACCTCCAACGGCACAAAATATACATGTGTAAGGTTGTTTATAATCAGAAGTGATAGAAACTATTCAAACAATACATAAGCAGGTGGAATACTGAAGGGGGCGTTTACATGATCGAGTATCACAGTGTCACACAGCTGTGAACGGAAAGCTGTCTCTCTGTGTGTCTATCTCATCTCTCTGTCTTGTCTCTCTCTCATCTTTCTTTCTCTGATTTTCTCTGTCTCATCTCTCTCTATGTGTCTGTCTTGTCTCTCTGTGTGTCTCTGTCTCTCTCTCTGTCTCTCTCTCTGTCTCTCTCTCTCTGTGTCTTTCTCTCTGTC
This sequence comes from Rattus rattus, assembly GCF_011064425.1. Taxonomy (NCBI): domain Eukaryota; kingdom Metazoa; phylum Chordata; class Mammalia; order Rodentia; family Muridae; genus Rattus; species Rattus rattus. The sequence goes on from NC_046170.1 coordinate 36,248,790, forward strand.
TTTCTTTCTCTCTCTCTCTCTCTCTCTCTCTCTCTCTCTCTCTCTCTCTCTCTCTCTCTCCTATCATGGGAGAAGCTAAAGCACAATTACATGGTGGAATATTATGCAGCAGCTGCAGGAATACAGCGGAGTCTGTATAAACATATATGGTGATTAAAAGAAGACATTTCGACTGATCAAAGAAAGGTCTCAAGAGTTAACTTTAGAATAAGAGAGATGAAAAAATATAGGTAAATCTGACAAACCCTCTACTGGGGAGCTACCAGCAATTGACGGTGGCTGGGGAGGGGGAGAGTTATTCTTTTATGAGGGCATCACTAGTAGGGGTTTCCCAGGCTCCAGTGGATGCCCCATACCCATGCACATATGAGCGGTACTAATTAGCCTTAGTGGGTCATCAAGAAGAGGAGGAGGAGGAGGAGAAAGAGAAAGAAGAGGAAGAAGAGAAGGAAGAAGAGGAAGAAGAGAAGGAAGAAGAGGAAGGGGAAGAGGAAGAAGAGCAGGAAGAAGAGAAAGGGAAGAGGGAAAGGAAGAAGAGGAAGAGGAGGAAGAAGAGAAAAAGGAAGAGGAAGAGGAGGGGGAAGAGGAGGAAGAAGTATAAGCAAAGAACATAACAAAACTGACTATTCATGCACAGTTGGCAGAAAGAAGAGGTGATAAGAAGGAGTGGTATTTCTCTGACCTTTGTTTTCAACTTTTAAATGTGTTGAAGCACATTAGGATACAAAATAAAATCTACTAATAAGAAGACAAACAGACTAAATACAAATAGAAAAGAATGAGCTGTGTGGGATTTCAAATGAACCACGTAACTTAAAAGAGAAATGGCAGGGCAAACAAAACTGGGGTTTGGACCCAGTGCCAGGACTGTCCCCTTCGGTGTTATGTGACCCTGTCCCTTTCAGTATGTCACTAATTCTTCATGGATTTGTTTGCATAGTGATCAGCAGAGTTTGCCTCTAAACCAAGGAAGAAGACATCTAAGTAAGAAGGAACTGGAGAACTCTGCCCAAAATAACTTTAAGATGGTCTGTGCTTGAGGGCTGGAGAGATGGCTTGGTCACTAAGAGTACTTGGTTTCACAAGGGGATGTGGGGTTCAGTTGCTAGCACCATGTAACAGTACACACTACCTATAACTCCACTCTCAGGAGTCTGATGCCCTCCTCTGACCTCTGAGGGTGTCAGGCACATAAGCATGTATTACACACGCACATGCAGGCAAAGCATCCATTCACATAAAAAATTGCATAATTTTAAAACTTTGCTTTTAAAAAATTGCATATTCTCCCTAACTCTGGCAGCTGAAAGGCCTTAAACAAAATGAAATCAAAACACACCAATGAGCATGCCTAGATCCAATATGCTGGCTGCTAAGTAATCATTCTCACTAAGATAAACCGGGGAGTCTGGAGAGAGGACCGCTTCTGAGCCCTGGCCAGAAGAGACATATAAATGGTCTAGAAAATCTTACCATACCAGGAAGAAGGAAGTTTTAAAATTTTAATTAATTAAATAGACAACATGTCAAAAGGTCCTATGAGGATGTTTGAAGAACTCTAAATTCACAATGTGAACATCAAGCTAATCCTCAGAACAAATTTTTAAAAAGAAATCTATAATTGATAACAGGGAAGACTGACAGATGGAGGGTGGTGCACAGAGAAAAACAAAACAAAATATACGAATGTACACATGTAAAAAACATGTGTAAAGGAAAGTAACACATGTAAAAGGAAAGTCAAAATGCTGAAGTACTGAGCCTGAATAGAGTCCTTCATAATATTTTCTGTACACTTACAATCACTTCAAAATAAAATTAAACGAGTTTTTAAACATAACTATTCTATACATAAGAGTAAATTAAGACTTTACCCAAGGAATGAATCTAACAAAATATTTCTAAGAGTCCTATTTTCTAGAAAAAGATCTTATTTTGACAGAATACTTTGACAACTGAAAAGGATAAACAGACCAGAATGAGAAACTAAAGGATGTAATAGGTCTTAAAAGTTCTTAAAATATAGCATATTAAAAAAAATAAAGGGGTTGAAGATTTAGCTCAGTGGTAGAGCACTTGCCTAGCAAGCGCAAGGCCCTGGGTTCTGTCCCCAGCTCCTAAAAAAAGAAAAAAAAATAAACCCTTGTCAAGATGGACTGAAAGACTAGTAACAGCAATGACATAGGGTTGAAGAAAACGATCTGCTATGATCAAAATGCCAAGACTAAATACCAACCTGGAATTTTTATACCCAGCTAAAATATCACCTAAAGTATCATATACTGGGCACTTTCAGATACCTTCCACAATAAGAGATATTGTCTAACATAGATTCTACAAGATATATTCAGAGAGGCTTTGGAAAATCAAAAGGTCAGTTGAGAAGGCATGAAAATAAAAGAAAATAAGATAAAAACTTTCCCATTAAATTCAATTATTGGGTATAAAACTAAATTTTAGTGTTTAACAACATTGAGTATACGAGACAATAACAAAATATGGGAAAGGTAAGTTCAAAGACAAAGATCACAGTGGGGAAAGGATTATAGTGAAATATATACACTAAATATAATTCAAAGCTACCTTCAAATCAGCCTCAGAAGTGGGAATTACAATAGATAAGAATTGGAGAGAAGGCATATAAAAGATTTTAAAATTAAGTGCAAAATAAAAAATAACACAATATAGAAACAAAGAGATCAGTAAACAGATTAACTAGTAAGATAGAGATCATAATATGGGATAAATATGGTCTGTTGAATATTCTCCAAGAAGAGAATTGGAAAAATAAAAAAAGGAACCACAACTCAGCTTCTAACAGGCTCAGTGGATAGAAAATCTAAAAGAAGCCAAGCCACTCTGTCAATGTGCAGGTAACATTCACAAAAAGAGACAGAAACTTGACATGACAGGCTGGGGAATATCTTCCCTAAATCTAAGACAAGCTGTCTAGAGGATAGAAGGAAACATGTTGGGGACATTGGCAGTGGAAAGAGGTGATAACAAGCTAGGGATAAGTGAGAGAATGCTTTTCCCATGCAACATCAATTCTCAGAAATGTCACCCCTGGCAGGACTTGTGATCCATGCTCAAATGCTCCACCAAGAGCCCATCCAACTCCAGGTACAGAGGAGTACCAACCTCCCTCTGGGCAACGAGGAAGGACAAGTTTAAACATCGCTGAGAGATGCTACTTCTAAGAGATGGATAAACTAGCCATGTCACCCCCATGGCTAACACAGGCATCCCTCAGTTCTAGGGCAGTACTTTGATGATTATGGTAGCTGGACCAGGAGCAATCTATTCTCACTTAGAGACTTGTGTCACTTTTGCTCAGTTGTTCACTATGATGCAGTACTCCTGATATTCTCAGTATTTACTGTGTGATCTATATAATTTGCCCCATTCAATCCTCATTGCAATCCTGGAAGATACTGTTCTCACCTTCCATTTACAGAAGAAAACAAAAAACAAAAAACAAGTACCCTAGTTTCACTCCTGCTGTTGAGATAAAATAGACAAAAAGCAACTAAGTGGAGAAAGTATATTTCATATTACAATTCCAGGTTACATCATTGTAAGGAAACGGGGGCAGAAACTTTAAATAACTAGTCAATCACATCTACAGCCATGAGCAGAGAACCACAAATGATTGAGTGCTTGCTGGCTTCTGGTGCTTAGCTAGATTTCTCTACTCATACAGTTCAAGATGACCTGTCTAGGGAATGGTGGCACCCAGAGTGGGCTGAATGTTTCCATATAAGAACTAGTCAATTAAGACAATCAACAACAGAGATGCCCAGTGGCCAAAATAGGCAGTCTGTTGTTCATTATAACCCTCTTCTCAGGTAATTATAGGTTGTGACAGGTTAACAAAACTAGCCATCGCACCAAGACCATACCAGTGCAAGGTATCAAGCATCAGGCAGGATTCAGGCTGAATGAACAAAGCTACCGCCCTGGGGATGGAGGAGCCCAGAGATTTCCAGCTGCAGTTCTTAGTAAAATCGAGAGCAAGTCATAGGGGAAAGCATTTTCAGGTCTGTGGCTGACCCTCAGGAGATTTGTTGAATACATTGGGCTGGGTGGGGTGTTGTGGAAGAAAAGGAGTAGACACAAAGGGGTCAAGATCTTGTTGAGAAATTACATTAGGATGCAATGCAGGCTTAGTGGCTTTTCTTCAGTATGGTGGGACCAGCAGCAGGTCTTTGCAAGAGGCAGTGGAGAGGAGGAAAAGGAACCAGAGGGGATGAAAGGGGAGGAGCTGAAGCTGGAAAACCCCTCTGATGGCTCCACCCACCATATCATGGGTGGTCTAGGTGTAGGACTGGAGAGCTATGTGTGCACCCCTGGCCTTGTACTTGAACATAACTTTATTCACTGCATAACTTGTTCACTATAGAGGCTCATGACTGTCCCCACACGCAAATCTCTGGCCTCAGGGTCTGAGGAACTGCAGAGCTCAAATCCACAGGTACAATAAAATCCTTTCAGTCATAGCAGCCGTCCTCTGACACACTGTGATTATGCCTGAAGAAGTCTACAGTGGATCTGGAGGAAGTTGAGGCCTGAGATTATTTAGAAATGCCAGGAGTGATGAAGATATACATCGTGCAGGGTTTACTGTCTGACGTCTAAACACCTTAACCGCGGATTCGAAATACAAACAAACAGCCTGATTAAAAGGCCTGATACCACAGCATGGTGTGGTGGGTGGGGCGATCAGGGAGAGTTTCCAGCTCCAACTCCTCCCTCTGCAAAGGAACTACATCTGTAGATCCAATCATTTCTCCCATGTCAAACCCCCAAGGCTCTCTCCGTAAGCATCGTTGTAAAATGTTCCCTAAAGTGTTCAACTTTATGCCAACCTTTGAAACTCCCCTGCCTCCCTGCTCCTCAGAAACAACTCAAAGGCTGTTCTCTCCCCTTGCTTTCCACCCCTGCCCCTTAAGTGAACTATTCGAGATTCTCATTCATTTCCCTGACCCTCAGACATGGCTTCCGTGGTCCTCTTGGCCGGAGAAGCCTTCTCTATCCACCACCGGCCTCAGTTTCCCTGCCTTGTGAATGGGAAGAGTAATGGGCACATCGGCTGAGATCAGAATAGGGAACCGCTCTCAGGCTGCGCTCAGCAGCACTGGATACCCAGACATGACACCGTCTCCTGACTTGCTGCTTCCTTGTTTGTTTTCTTCCCTGAACTTGGAACACCCTGACTTACCCATCACCATGGACTCAGGAGGGCCACACAGCAGCCAGCTGCATGGTGCCTGGCCCACAAGAGTCCCTTAAAGAACGCCCATGGAAGATAAAAGAGGAACTCATTGAGGATGTCTGAGCTCCATGTTCCTTACTTTCCACAAATGTTAATAAAATATCATTTCCATTGTCCGGTGCAATCTTCTCTCTCCTCTTTCCCTGTCGGAGCTCCGGGAAACCTTCAGAGCTCAAGTCAGTCACATGCTCACTTGGAAGTCACTCCAGCAGGCTCCTCTTTCTAGAGGCTTCCAGCTACGTGGGTATACTCCCACACCAGCACGCTAGTGCTCGGTGAACAACAGGACTAGGGGCTTCTCTCCTACCAACTCCAGAGTGTACAAGGTGTCTCTGGTGGAAGCTAGGCCAGTGACAGGGACAACTGCCTGAACTCCAAGACCTCTCCCTGTATGCACAGAAGTAGAGGAAAGCAGGAGTGAGGCTCAGGGTGAAGCAAAGCCCCAGCGTTCTATGGGACAGAAGAACAGAGAGTAGGGTTATAGACAGGAACCCCAGTGCAATGGCTCTGTCGCCAAGGTGGCAGCAGAAGGTAGACAGAGAGGGCATGCAAGACTTTCTATAAGGAAGCCTCAGAAGTGATAAACACCCATCACCTTCAAGTACGGCTTTTGATCTCTCCGTGTTCATGACATTGATAAAGTGAAATCAGTATTCTTAGTGCCAACAGCGCACACTGGGGTGGGATAGAAACACAGCTTTTCCTGAAACACCGCAGTCTACCTAATAAATGGGGAGGGGGGATTGCAGGTTCTAATGCAGTACTAGGTCCCATCCCTTTTTTGCAGAATTTTGAGCTTAGAAGCTTTGCCTAGAGGCTGAGAATATAGCCCAGTGAGTGGATCACTCATCTAAGCATGGCCAAAGCCTTGGGCTCGATCCCTGATTCTCCATAAACAAGCTGTGGTCTTAATCTTACAGCTTGGTAGGTAGAGGCAGTTGGACCAGGAATTCAAGGTCATGTTCAGCTACATAGTAAGTCTGAGGCTGGGATACATTAGACTATATCTCAATAATAAGAGAAGGAGGGAGGAAGGTTGGAGGAGGAGGAGGAAGGGTAACGACCATGAAGAATAGTTGAGTAAGGGAGAGTCTGTCTGAATCCGAACTCACGATCCCTGTGGTCCAAGTTCCCACCTGAGCTTCCCAGGTTCTCATTCATTCTCTCTCTCTTCTCCCTCTTCTCCTGCTTCTCCCTCTTCTCCTGCTTCTCCCTCTTCTCCTGCTTCTCCCTCTTCTCCCGCTTCTCCTGTTTCTCCCTCTTCTCCTGCTTCTCCCTCTTCTCCCTCTTTTCCAGCTTCTCCACTTCTCCCTCTCTCCTCCCCCTCTCTCCCCTCCTCTTCCCCTCCTCTTCCCCTCTTCCTTGCCTCTCTCTCTCTCTCTCTCTCTCTCTCTCTCTCCCTCCCTCCCTCCCTCCCTCATCCCCCTCTCTCTTCCTCCCTCTCTCCCTCTCTTCCTCCCTCCCTCCCTCAATGTTTCTTACCATTTTCTAGAAGTTACAGACTCATGCACCTGGGGCTTCTCATTCAGAAGCCCACTGATTTCCCATCATGCTTTGCCACCCAGACAGGTCCTAAGTTTTGGTTTCGGCTTTTATTTCTTCAACAGCAAAGGGCTATAGGAAACCAGACGCCAACTCAAAGGAAGCTCACTCTGTTGGGAAGAGCACACCATACTTGCTGTGGGGAAGGCGCCTGATGCTTCCTGAATGGTCATCCATGACTAGGTGAATATGGGAGGAGGGTTGGCATGGGGGATGACATAAATGTCTGTAGATAAAGGAAAGAGAGCTCTTAGCTGCATTAACTCTCTGATAAGACACCACGGGCAGGAGGTATCCCATGAGCAAGTGGGGCACTCAAGGATGGGGAAGGATGTGGGGACAAGGGCTGGAAAGTTTTGACAGATGTTAGCATGGCTTTCTATAGAGAGATGAGACCTCCCAGGCCCACATATTGAGGAGAAATGGCTCCATGGTTCCTTTCATCTCCTAGTCCTCCCCACTTTCACCCAGTGTCTGCTTTGTTTCTTAAACACCTGATAACTAGGGGTCCGGTGAGGGGGAACTGCAAGCTGTTGGAGATCCAACTATAAGACAAGTGGCTACCACTCTACCATCATGGAGATTTTTACTGAGCATGGAATTGTACAATGACACAAAGAGATTTGGTCTGACTGGGACATTTCCCCAACAGGCTCCTAGGCTGAATGGTCCCCAGCTGGCCCACCGCTATTCTGGAAGGTTCCTGAAACTTTAGGAAGTAAAGCCTGATTGAAAGAAGTAGATCATTGGGTACATACTTTTCAAGATTATACCTGGTTCCCCAGCCCCTCCACTGCTTCCTCAGTTTCCTGTCCATCATGAGGTGAAGATGTTGCTATGGTGCCGTGTTTATCCAAGCGCATAGAGTCAACCATAACAGACTGAACCCCCTGAAATCCTGAGACAGACAGTACATCCTTCTTCCATTAATTTGCTGTTCTCATGTATTTGGGCTCACTGACATGAGTAATTTATACAGAAATAATCGAGCTATGGGTACTACAAGAGGAGTCATGTGTCAATGAAGAAACTGAGGTCTCTGCGCACAGATAAATGAGAACTGATCCAGGCTGGCAGTCAGGGAAGGTTCCCACGGGAGTCACTCCCTGAGGGAGACATGCGGGATGAGTGGCAACTACTACGCTAAAGAGGAAGCATGGAGAAACCACACATGCAGAAGACAGAGACAGGTAGGTCTACAGATAGTTTTCAAGCCAGTGCTGACTATATAGACTCCCCCATCCAGCCACACGGTATTCCTTGGTCAGAGTCCTTGTCTCACTGTCAGGATCTCCAGCCATCCTTGGCTTCTCCCTCACTCATTCAGCCATCTTTAGCCCACATATCACCTCCTCCAAGAAGCCACTTCCCCTACACTGGCTTTGACGTCTCACCTCACAAGAGATTCTTCCCCAAGTTCCCCTTAGTGCCACCATATGTCTAACCTGTAAGGTTGTAGTCAGTCAACGTATATGTGTTAGCTTAAGTGCTAAGGAATCAGTATACAAGATATATAAAATAATGTTTAAAATGAAGAGGAAAATGGAAAAATCAAAACAGAGAAAATACAACATTGAAAAAAAAAAGGGTTAGCTATCACCAAACATCCATCACACGGCAGGTGGTATTCTAATGGCTCTATAAATTAATTCAATTAATTTTTACCCTGAATTATGAAGCATGAATGTATTTCATCAGTGATCCCAGAGAAGCAAGGCAATCTATCTGAGGCAGCAAGTAGATGGCTGACTGCCCAGCATCCTCTGTGTTGGCATATGCCTGTGCCTGGGCAGTTCTTGGGGCCAGACACACGGGAGCAAGAAGAACATATACTCGGGCTGACAAACTAAAATTAAACAACCAAGATTGGAAGACCAACACAGAGACTGGCAGTGGCCAGGGTTATCAAGAGTATGTACCTCTGTGGCAGCCTAAGTGTCATCAAAGAGAGACACTTACATCCCTGCATGCTGTAAACACCTTTGTGGCTAAAAGGCAGAGAGTAGCTTTACATGTCCTTGCCCAGAAAGGGGAACAGGACTGACTCAGTTGGAAGCCTGTGACAGAACAGGTACAACTGCCACCTTCCTAGTTGCTGTGAAAAATGCTGGTCAACAGCAACTTGGGAAGAAACAGGCTTATTTTTGGCTTATGTGTCAGCGTCCTTCATCAAAGGAAGTCAGGGCAGGAACTCAAGGAGGAACCTGGAGGCAGGAACTGAAGCAGAGACCATGGAGGAGTGCTTCTAAGTGGCATGGTTCACGTATCTTGCTTAACTAACTTTTGTGTACAGCCTAGGGATGGTTCTACCCACAGTGGGCTGGGCCCTCCTACACCAATTAGCTATTAAGAAAAATGACCCGACAATCTGATCCCCTCTTCTCAGATGATTCTAGGTTTGTGTCAAGTTGATGCCTGAAGCTAACAGAGTAAATAGACAATGGGTAGGAAGGAAGGAACAAAGGAAGGCAGATAGATAGACAGACAGACAGACAGGTAATACATAAACATGGTATATAGACAGATACACAGACATAAAGATGATATGTGAGACTGATAGATATAGCTAGCTTGGTGGGTAGGTAGAAAGGAAGGAAGGAAGGAGGGAAGGAAGGAAGGAAGGAAGGAAGGAAGGAAGGAAGGAAAGAAAGAAGGAAGGAAGGGAGGGAGGGAGGGAGGGAGGGAGGGAGGGACAAAGAAAGAAGGAAAGAAAGAGATAGATGGAGTGTGCATGGTTGATTACTACCAATCAATTGGTAATAAGTAGAAAATATTATTTCATGGCTCAATCAACCAACATTTGAATAGCTACTTAATAACTATTACATATATGTATAATAAATTCCATAAGTTAATGAATAATATACCTAGAAAATAGTCCAGAAACCACCATAAAAATATTAACATAAAGGGCTTAAATGCATCCATTAGCACCAGCTACTTGCCACACTTTGTAAGATAAAGCCCTTATGTTTTTGCATCACTGGCTTTGAAAACTCCCCACCTCTGAACACCAAAAGGAATGGTCGGTGCTGGTTTCACATATGTATCTGGTATTGGGCAAATGCAAAAGGAGCAACTGTGGTCCATGTTTCACAGGCAAGTTTAGGGCCAACACTCAAGATGCACAAAGCCATCCTACATCAGATGTCCTGTTCCAGGACAAGCCCAACACTCTGGGAAGTAACAGTGACCGAGAAAGCTAGGTTTCAAGATCAAAGCAGGGAGTAAGAAGCGCCCAGAACAGCTCTGAGCCAGTACTGAGGGAACCAAGAGAAGCCAGAGGGTAACTGAGGGTGGCTACTGACCGCTGTGCCCAGAGTGAGACCAACAGACAATTTTCCTTGCTTGTTTCCCTGACTGGTTTGGGACTCTGCACTGTCTGAGACCTGCCAGAGCAACCTGGAGTGTTCTCTGGTTCAGTTCTCTGCAAAGTATGCAAGTCAGGGGCAGCGGGCTCTAGAATCCTTCTCACTTACATTACCTGTTCTATAATATGATATACGACCACTCCAGCCTTGTGCTCCTGCTGGCGCTTTCCAGGCATGAGTTCGTCTTAAGTTGTATTTATTAGAGTTTGTGTGGGGGAGGAGGGAGAGAGAAAAGGATAAGGGGAGGAGGGATGGGAGGAGGAGGGATGGGAGGAGGGATGGGAGGAGGGATGGGGAGGAGGAGGGATGGGAGGAGGGATGGGAGGAGGGATGGGAGGAGGAGGGATGGGAGGAGGGATGGGAGGAGGGAGAGAAGGAGGAGGGATGGGAGGAGGGATGGGAGGAGGAGGGATGGGAGGAGGGAGTGATGGGAGGAGGGATGGGAGGAGGGGGATGGGAGGAGGGGATGGGAGGAGGGGATGGGAGGAGGGATGGGGAGGAAGGGAGGAGGGAGGGAGGAAGGATGGGAGGAGGGGAGAAGGAAGAGGGATGGGAGGAGGGATGGGAGGAGGAGGGATGGGAGGAGGGATGGGGAGGAGGGATGGGAGGAGGGATGGGAGGAGGGATGGGGGAGGAGAGAAGGAAGAGGGATGGGAGGAGGGATGGGAGGAGGGAGTGATGGGAGGAGGGAGTGATGGGAGGAGGGATGGGAGGAGGGATGGGAGGAGGAGAGAAGGAAGAGGGATGGGAGGAGGGATGGGAGGAGGAGGGATGGGAGGAGGGATGGGAGGAGGGATGGGAGGAGGAGGGATAGGAGGAGGGATGGGAGGAGGAGGGATGGGAGGAGGGAGAGAAGGAAGAGGGATGGGAGGAGGGATGGGAGGAAAGAGGGAGGGAAGAGGGATGGGAGGGAAGGAAGGATGCATCTCCAGTTGTCCCTGAACTTGTTAGGTAGCCAAGGATTATCTTGAATTTCTGATCCCCCGCCCTTGCCTCCGAGCTCAGAGCTTTACAATTACAGGCAGGCAGCACCACACTTGCTGAAGCTCTAAATCAAGACTTCATTACAAGGGTTGGGGATTTAGCTCAGTGGTAGAGCGCTTGCCTAAGCTTGAAGGCCCTGGGTTGGGTCCCCCAGCTCCAGGGGGGGGAGACTTCGTACGAACACTCTGACAACCATCTTTAAGTGTATTTTTTTATGAACTTAATTTTATCAAGGTTTGCAAATACCAAAGAAGTGCACCCCACCCCGGGCCCTAACAAAGGTATGTTTCTGGGTAATCAGGGTTTAACGAGTTGGTTTTCACTGCCCTCGAAGCCAGGTGGGCATGACTTCAGAGGTCAGCTCTGGGGTTAAGTTGCCCGGGTTTGTCTCCTGAGCACAACCTGTGCATCTGGGACCTCCCTGTGTTTTAATATGGGTGTAACAGCTTGCCTCATGGGGCAGCCGTGAGGACCACAGAGCATCCTTTTACAAACGTCAATGCCGAGTCTCACAACAGCTCCTTTACCCTGTTTCTCCCATTCCAAGTTTCCCCTCACACTTTAACACGTCACAAAGCCACTGGAAGGTCCCAAGTGAAAGCCTACTCTTCAGTGAGGCCCCCTGGCTTTCTCAACCACATACATTTTCACCTGCCACCCACAGCTTGTTAGTCAATGGTGGTGGCTCCCAAAATGGGGTTCCTGGGCCAACAGTACCAACTTGGTTCTGTTGGGGTTCCAGCCCACACCAGGCTCTGACCCACACTCGGGGGGTGTTGAGTCCAGCTCTGCCTTTGACAGGTCCCACGGTCTCCCCTTGACACTCAGCGTGAGTTGATTTTAAAACGTGTGTCTCAGTTCTGGTCTGCGGAAAAGGAAAGTGATGACCGCAGGGAGAACGTGTGGGTTGAGACGAACATTCTAGAAAGGGAGGCTAGGATCCTTTCAAAAGATCAATGGACAGAAAATGGCAAAGGGTGCCCGTTTGTGGGGGAGGATATACGCGGGCAGGAACAATGCTGGGTGAATCATGGAAAGCCTGGGAGACAGACGACAGTCATCAAGCTGTGGAGAAACTATGTGTAGAAATCAAAGAACTGTGGGTATGGGGCTCAAGGGTTCATGGGCACTTGGACTGTGCTTTGCTCTAGGGCTCAAGGGGAATGAGGACACCTGCCTGGGGATGTCCCCAAAACTTAATGCACAAATGGGTCTGTGAAAGAACCAGGTTATGGCTTCTGTGGATAGTCAGGACAGAGGAATTCTCCTGGCCAGAGCAGGAGGGGGAGGGATCCCCCAAGTGGACGGCTTCTCAACACAACTGAAGCCCATCTTAAGAAAGAGAGACAGACATGGAGATAGAGACAAAGGCAAAGACAGAGACAGACAGAAACAGAGAGACAGAGACAAAATCCTTACGTGGGAAGCGCACGGTCAAGGGAGAGACCTTTTTAAAAACCTCGCTCTTCACAAGTTTAAAATGCTAAGAACAGCCCTAGATGTAGCAGTGAGGCATCTATGAGCCATCGCTCACAACCACACACGTCCGTGGGGGCGGCCATCCACACTCAGCTATTAAAACTCATCGGTTGACAGGAGTGACTCACACCTGCCCCCAGTCCCCATTCATCCGGATGGGGCGGAGCTCATTCTAACAAGCTCCCAAAGGGATACTGAGGCAGATGGTCCCCGGACCACAGAGTCGTTTGTCACCTCGGGGGAAGAATCAGAATAGAGGTGGGCACTGAGCCATGGCATAGTCATCACAAGCTTCAGCAGGGAGAGGCGAGGTGTGAAACCAAAGTGTGCCACCCACCGAAGCCCTAGGTTTTAAACTGTTCTATACCATAAGGAAGCCCTATTATATAAGCTACCTTTCTGTGCAGAAGTTAAGTCACCAAGAGAGGTGGGAGGGGACAAAAAGTAATGCCCCACCCTAAGCCTGGAGCCCTCTGGATGCTTCTGCAGGGCAAACAGAGGGACCCCTAGGTCCTGCATCCCACTGTTTAAATGGCACTAGATCCTTGGGTTTGGGTTAGGGAGAGCATAGGAGGAAAAAACTCAATGCCCAACCTTTATGTGGGCACTGCCCTCGTCGCAGCTTCCCTCTGGTCAGAAGCATGAACAGAGACATGTCTGGCCTCACTACACATCTGAATCGCAAGACTATGCTCTTTCACCAGGATTCTAATTCCCCTTTCCCAGGCTCTTGACAGACCTGGGTAATAAGCTAGCTAGAACCAACGTGCTAGAGGGTGATTGAAGCTGGGGCCATTGCTCCCGATAGTGACTACAGGAGACCTGTATGCACATGTGGTAAAGCTATTCCATGTGTTACACAGGATGGAGTCGGCCTCTGGTGCCCACTCAACCTCGCAGCCACCAGCTTAGCCGAGGGTTGATTGTGAGTCCCAGAAGATGAACCCTTATCCCTTCTTTGCATTTCTCTATTCTCGCTAACACCCGGCAGGGCCGTGGTCTTGAATGGGAGCTCCAAGAATCAGACCTGAATTAAAGGATGTTGGTGTCCAATGGCAAACAACATGGCCCAGTCATCCTGGTACAGAGTCTGAGAAACAGAAGTCGCTGAGGTACTGGTCAAAAGTCAGTCTCCTGGACCCTCCCCATCTAAGACTCAGTCCGTCAGATACTGTGGGATCTACCTACGTTTGTCACAGGTATCCAGGGGATATTACGCACATGAAATACGAGCCCAACAGCCTTATCCTCCTGGGAGCTTGTGGGCGCCAACTCGAAAGGAGGTAATTAAGAAAAAAGTTCGGGACGGCCGCAAACACAACAGAGGTGGGCGGCTTCTTCCTCTCCGTTCCAGCTGGGGCCCTGGGATGTGTGAATAGACATTATCTGGAGAAGATGGTAAGAAAACAGACCGAGGAGGAGGAAGAGGAGGACGGTCCAGAATCGCTACAAATGCCCAGAGACTTGAGCAGGTCGGCTGACTAGCTAATTTCTCAGGTGATGGGCTATCTGGCCCCATTAGCAGGTCGCATTCAAGGTAGGTCAACAGAGCAAAAGGCTAACAGTTCCACTCCACTTTAGAAGGCAGCATAGGGCAGGGGGAGAGAGGGGGGTGGGGAGAGACACCCACTCTGCGGATCACACTGCTGTCTGGCAGTCAGCAAACCATCCTCCCTAGAGTTCCTCCTTACTCTTGGGGAAGCTGCAGGTCTGGCAGGGGGGTGTTCTCAGCTCAGTTACCTGGGTCCTTCCCAGGCTCCTGCTCTGGTGTACCCCCATGAGCCTAAGAGGCTTCCCCTTACCGCTCTTCCTGCGTCGACCAACTGGGGACTCTGCAGCTACCAGCAGCTGTCACGGGGAACATCAAACGAGGATGTTTATGCCAAGCCCCGTTTACACAAGCTACCTCTCCCCCCAAGAGATGAAAGCTTAAAACAAACAGTGCTTCCATATGCTAGGAGCACAGGCGCATCAGCACCGGGGATCCCCAGACGGAAACATGAGTCAGGCTGGGGCAGCTGCCTAAGTAAATCGCATTTGGGTGAAATTCCTCTCTGGAGCAGGAGAAAGCTCTGAGCAATTGCACGGGTTCCCCTAAAGATGGCAAGCTCTCCACAGTGGTCCAGACCCCGCACTCAGCATCATCTAACAGGCACTTAACTCATTTCAGCATCCACATCCGCTCTCGCTCCATCAGGGGTATCTATTGGGCATTGTGGGGGGGGGTTGTGTGCCCAATAAGCATTTCCTGAAGCCCCTGAGACTTCAGGCTCTGATCTCCAAATACATAGGCACCTGCGGGTGCGCACAAAGGTGTTTGAGGACGGAGGGGGCATGAACCTGGAACACACAGTTTGCCCAAAGACACAGGCCGCCGAGGTCTTTTCAAAGGAGCAATCTGGCCACTGAGAAAGTCACAGCACGGGAAGCTGGAGTGGCCCAGGGTCACTGCCTCCTCCTTTAATCCTGCCCCCAGAGACTGTAAGAGAGAGGAATTCACGACCCAACGTAAGCTATACTCAGTCTACATTGCTTCCAGGACAGGGCAGAAAGGAGCAGGCAAGAGAGCTGGTGCAGGGTGGGATCGGAACTGCAGTTAGGACCCACCATGGTCTGGGTGTTAGGGTTCCCCCTCCCCTGAGACTCGCAGCTTGAAACGGTTTCCCATTTAGCTGTACCAAGACCCCATGTCTTAGTACCAAGCAAAGCCTGTAGGAAAGATATGATGAGAACTGCACCATCTTGAATGGGATTCCTTATAAAGGAAGCTCTGCCCAGTCTGGGCAACAGTGAGTCCAAGGTAAGCCAGGTCTGGGCATAGAGACTGTATAAAGAAATTAAAGAAGCATGATGGGAGTTGTACTATCCTATCCCCACGTATGGACACAGCCGGAATTCAGGCTTTACCTACGAGGAGCAGCCCTCATCAGCCCTGACTCTGTTCTCCCTCCACCCTGGATCTCCTATTCGCTAGGACTGTGAGAATTAAGTGTCTGTGGTCTCGGGCATTTTGCAATAGCATCCTGACTACACTGAAGCAGGACATGACACAGAAGTGAAGACCACCACCTACGCTGGTGACACCAGAAGAGCAGGCATCTCCCATTGTGCGCTGGCTTGGAGAACTCCATCTGTAAACAGGGTGGACAGAAGGACAGCCTCCAGGTAGTCCCTCACTGGGCACTACAAGATTGCAAGCAAAGGCCGTGATTGAGACTCAGGGGAGGTGCTGTCCCTCTGGGGATGATTCCTGTGTCCCGGGATGTGAGAATTCTTAATCTGCCCACAGAGATGTGGATCTGGTGTGGTGACTATGACCTGGGGTACCCCACACTGTAGTAAGGAATCTCTCTTTTTCTGTATTTAACCATATGGGGGTGGATGTCCCCTTTACATTACAGGATCTCAGCACAGTGTCCCAGGCTGGCCATGAACTCAACCTGTAGCCCAGAGTGACCTTAACTTTGCAATCCTCCTGCCTCGGCCTCCCACATAGCTGGGATGACAGGCCCTTGTAACCTATCACTGGCCTCATGTGAGCACATGTGGCTTGATTCCCACATGCTAAAGTGTCTAGTAGTTGGCACGGGCATGAAGTCAAATTTCCATGGCCCTGAATTAACAGGTAGCTAAGAGTCGAAGACAGAAGGTGGGTAGCAACTTACATATCGCCCTAGGTTGAAAGAAAAATCAGACCAAAGAGCTGAAGAGGTGGCTGGCTTGGTTGGTAGAGTCCTTGCCTAGCATGCATAACACCGTGTTCCACCTTTACCTAAGACAGGATACATCAGTGCCTGCAAGGAATCCCAACACCCAGGAGGCAAAGGCAGGAGATAGGGAGGTCAAGGCCACCCTAGAATACTTGGTGAGTTTGAGGCCAACTTGGACCACATAAGATCCTGCCTCAAGTAGCAACAACAACGACAAAACAGTTGGCCACTAGACCAAACCAACCCAACCCCGAGAGAAAGAAAAGCCACAAACCAATTCCATTCTCCACCAGGGCAGAGTGGGTCCCATCGCAATCACTGGTCTCCTGCTCTCCAAGCTGGTCATTCAACTCCAAATCCGGCTGATGGGACCCGTTTCCAAAGTGTGATTCATCCTTCTCTGAGCCAGCGTCTCCATTCTCCAAGCCGTTCTGAGCCTTCTTCAGCGGCATGATTTGCAAGCCACTGGGGGTAGTCCTATAGGACACGGTCTTGGTGGCCCTGTCCGGAGCCTTTCCTGAAGACCCCTTCTTGGATCTGGACAGGGGAGAGTTGACGCGCTTCCGCTTGTGGGAAGTTGATTTGCTCTTCCCGGGTTCCAGCGGCCGATGGGAGAGTCTTTCCACTGGCAGACTGCGGGCATCGCGAAGGAGCTTGGAGGCTCCCGCCTGCTTCCCTGACTTCACCTTCTTATCCTTGGGCAAGTGAAGCCCGTTGAACTCATCAATAAACTCCTCACAGTGCAGGAGGTGGTGTTCCGGCTCCCACGTGTCCTCGGTGCTGCCGTAGCCTTTCCATCGGATGAGATATTCCCATTTCCCCTTCTTGTTCTTCCTCTTGTCCACAATCCTTTCAACCTGGGGGATGCAAGATGAGGCAGTGAGAAGAAAAACCCAAAGATCATTTTCCAAAGGGACCCAAACCACCTTAGGTCCACCCGCAGACGGACAAACAGACTCAGAGAACCAGCTAAACATCTGATGGACTAAGTCATCAACACCCAACCTAGAGATTCAGAGTGGGAACAAGCTCATTAACAGTCAGGCTTGCTTGCAGCCTGCGGATGTGCTGTGTACTTGACGAGCTTTAAGACAGACAAGGATGCGACATGTAGAAGGGGAAGCCATCTGCACTTTCTGTTGAGAAACAGACAAGTGTAAAGTGGCAGGGTACATGCAAGATTGTGCCTCCCTGGTGTTCAAGGAAAGCCTTGTGTCCGGGTGTACGAAACCACCCCATGCACTCCTGCAGAACTCACTCTCTTGGCAGAACTTTATCTGGGTTGCCGAAGGACCTCATAAGGTCATAAAATAAACCGCCTAGCCTTTGCTACCCTGAGGCTCTGGTGCTTATTATTTTTGGGTAAGGGTCTTTGTTCTAGTCAATATCAGGCAAAAAAAAAAAAAAAAAAAAAAAAAGAGCAAGGTAACGCTCCAGGAGAGCTATGGAGGGATCTGGCTTGTTTGGAGCTCAGCTTAAGGCACAGGGTCTTAGCCTAGCCTTGCAGACATGAGGCCCTGTGTTTCACTCTCTGACCCTCCCACTCAAAACTAAAGCATCACGATCACAATCGTGTCCATGGTGTCCATATACCCTGCTGGGCGCACCCATGCTCTTGTTGAAATCCCGCTACTACAAAGCTTTCTCTAGGGATCCTTATTTTCAGGGCTGCAGAGTAGACCCTGACTTTGAAAACCCCTTCAGACAAAGGTTCCTAACTCTTATAAAAGTAATATTAACTGAGCCACAATATAGATGGCATCATACTAACTTATCTTCGCGATATCGCCGTTATTTTTATGTAATAACTCCTCTAAGAAGACTTTTGTATTTATGCACAGGAGTCTGAGGGGTGAGTTAGTGCCTGGGTAGAGCACATGGGTAGACCAACAGAGGGTGTCAGATCCCCTGGAGCTGGAGTCACAGGTGGTAACGCCTGATCAAGTTTTAAGACCCATACTCGGGGCCTCTGCAAGAGCATGGCACATGCTCTTGACTGCTGAGCCATCTCTCCAGTCTTTGCATAATAAATCTAATGTACAGCTTTCATGAGCATACGCTAGGTATTTGAGGCCGATACTGTACTGGACGATGGCCTGAGATCACATTTTCTCCAGACCTCCCCATAAGCAAGCATCTCCTCTGTCGTCGCTTTACAGTGAGGGCTCCAGGGCACAGAGAGATTGAGTCACTTAAGTTCCAAGGCTGGTGACGGAAGACCTGGGATGGAACAATTCTCACCCTAAACTTCGTCTCTCAAGTGCTATGTGAGGCCAACTGTCTCAGCTGCACAAATCTTTCACATTGGACAAAACGGATCTGCATCAATAAAACTGGGCTCTCCCTGATGCAGCCTTCACCCCACCCCACCCCCTGCTTCCATGCAGGAATGCAACTTGGAGACAGAGGGGGGGTCCAGCATTTGTTGAGAGGCTACAAGGGGCCAGGCATAGCACATGGGAGTCACCGTCATTCTCCTATCAGACAGGTGACGGGACCGTGTACATTAGTTAGGGTTTCTATTGCTGTGATTAAAAACATCACAACCAAAAAGCAACTTGGGAGAGAAACGGTTTATTTTAGATCACAATCTCTGAGGTCACACTCCATCACTGAGGGAAGTCAGGGCAGGAACGCAAGGCAGGAACTGAGGCAGAGGCCATGTTGGAATGCTGATAATTGGCAGCAGTTTTGCTCTCTATGGCTCCCCCAGAACCCATTCCTATACAACTCCAATTCATCTACCCAGTGCGGGTACTGCCCATAGTGGGCTGGGCCCTTCTACCCCAATTATTAATCAAGAAAATGCCCTAAGGTTTGCCTATGGTCCAATTTTACGGAGGCATTTTCTCAACTCAGATGCCTTCTTTCTAGATATGCCTAGGTATATGTCAAGTTGACCAAAAACAATCGGGACACTGTGCACGAGGCCACTTGCCCAGGAGCGCAAGCCACGGTAGAGTAGAGGTAGGTGTGAACCTCTATCTATGTCTAAGCCATGTGACACTATGAAGAAACATATCCCCTTCCATTCCAAGGACAAATACATGCAAGGTAGCGCTAGGTTTGTGCTAATAGCTGATGTATCTAAGAGAAGGGTCATTTTTATTTAAAAAGTTAAACATTTATTTATTATGGCGGGGAGGGTGCTTATGCCATTGGGCACTTGTAAAGACTAGATGTCAGCTTACAGGAATTAATTCTTCTTCCACATGTGGGATCCAGGGATCAAACTTGAGTCATCGGGTTAGGTGGCAAGGGCCTTCACCTGCTGACTCATCTCACATGACCTAAATTCATTGGCTAGTCTTGTTATTGATTTGAATTTGTATTTTTGCCAGTGGTGACTGGTCAGAGAGCAAAGATTAAGTGTCTACAGACTGCCTGGCTCTCAAGGAGACTTCTCCGTATCACGGTTCTGCAGCCTACAGCTCAAGCATCGTTGAGGAAGAGGGGGCAGAAGTAAGAAGGAGAACTTGAGAGAAACAGTGTCCTCTGGACAGGACGGGGCCACTGCACTTAGGAGCTCAGAGGAACTGTGGCTGCCTGTGCAGTACTTGTATAACAAGGCAATCAACAGTCCAGTATGGAGGGAGAAGGGGTCGCGAGCCTCCCCCAGCCTTCCCCCGTCACTAATGGCATTCTGGGAGAAATCCACATTCATTTACATATGGGCAGCACAAACTGGACTCTGCAGGTTCTAAAGAGGAGAACAAAAAAAGTACAAAGTCTAGAAGGAGAGAGGACGGACGCTGGATCTCGGAGAACTTAGGGAAGTAGGAAAGAATGAGGGTGTGATGGAAATATACTTTATTATTGGACAGAATTTAAGAACTCATAATATTTTTTTCTAGAAATGTGCTGGTGCATGCTTTACTCTTAGTGCTTGGGAGGCCGAGGCGGGCAAATCAAGTTTGAGGCCAGCCTGGTTCTACAGCTCCAAGTGGTCGATTTCCATTAAGGAAAAACTTTAAAAACACAGCATTCAAACATATTTGTCTGTTTCCTTTGGTGATAACTGAAGACTGAACCCAGGATCCAGGACCTTATGGAATGCTAGGTAAGTGTCCTCTCATGATACGTCGCTACTCTTCAACTAGGCGTTTCAACGGCCATACGATATAGTTACAGAATGAAATTCCGATTCGTCGACGTTGAGCTACAAAGACTGTGCTCCTGAAGCTTACAAAAGAGCACGAAGGAGGTAGAGGTGGGCGCAGCGAGG
The DNA here is from genome assembly GCF_011064425.1 of Rattus rattus. Taxonomy (NCBI): domain Eukaryota; kingdom Metazoa; phylum Chordata; class Mammalia; order Rodentia; family Muridae; genus Rattus; species Rattus rattus. The sequence continues at coordinate 36,269,376 of NC_046170.1, forward strand.
GTGAGAACTGTTGAAAGCTAATGGATGTAAGGGGCCCCTTAAATGACCCCACTTATATGAGTTTGACGTTTTGTCCACTGCGATCACCTCCCTGGTCGTTAACTTGCAGGAGAAGCCATGAGAAGTAACGTGGTGGCCTGGACTGCTCTGCCTTAGTAAATATAAACCCAGCTAGCTCACACTTCCTCTTCATAATACTGCCTCTCAGTCAATTATAACGGACTCCTTAATTGATTCATCCCTCCTTAAACTGACCCCTTTCTATTACGATTCCCTTCCTCACAAGACTCTGTTTTAGATGCACTGCATAATCCATACCAACCCAGTAACAGTTTTTTTTAAAAAAAAAAAAAACTAGGTTCAATTCATCTTGCCCCCACAACCTATAGTCAAAGGTGATGCTGGACAATTGTAACACCTCAAAGGACCCTGAGGGTTTCTGAAAGGGCCTGCAGCTTTGCTTCCTCTGCAGCACACTATGGGGAGAGATTCTGGGGGCTGAGAGGACCCAAAAAGGGAATACACAACTTGACAGTGCTCAGAATGGCAATGCATGCAAAGAATGCCAGCCTGGGCTGTCAGTGGGAGCTAAGGGGTGTTTGACAGCATGGAGGTCTCTGCTCTAGAAAGGCTCCTGCAGGGAAGAGAGTCCTCCCCTAGATAAAGCAGAAGACAAAAGTCTCACAGTGGGTGGACATGACAGTGGACGGGTGGATACATACTGGTGGATCATGATGGATGATGGACAGATGGATAAGTAGACAGATACAAGGGTGGATGGTTGCATGAATGGATGGATGTCTGGGTAAATGATGGATGGTTGGGGAGCTGATGGGCGAATGATTAAATGGATGGATGGCAAATAGATGGATGTATGGACAGATGGATGCTTGGATGGATAGCTAGCCAGCCATGGCTTGTTGGGGAGGTGGATGGATGGATGGGTGAGTGGGTAAATCCTTGACTGGCAGACAAATAAATGACAGGGAAAAGAATGGGTAGAGAGGGTCAGGCTCATGAAGCGATGAGCAGATGGACAGACGGTCACATTAAAATGAACTTAGTATAATACTAAGAACCCAGGCTTTGGAGCAAGACCATCTTGTGTAAATCCCTTATTATAAACCTTACCTATGTGTTCCTAAGCACATTTATAATTGTCTTTGGGCCTCTGGTGACTCATACAGCAATGAGCAAGGAGGAAGTGACTGGCCCATTTCACTGGATGGCTGCAGATAACAGACAACCCACAATAGAAGTTACTTAATCGTGTAGAGCCTCCTGTGGTCACAAGCTTGCTGGTGTCTATCACCAGAATGTTTCCCTACCTTGCTCAAAGTGATCTCAAATGACAATCAGCTCCCTAAGAGAAGAGAGGGTGTCTATCTCCTTGAATAAATCCTTCCAAGTACAGACAATGGCTGCATGCAGTAGTGCTTGCTCCAGAATCTAGGAGCTGTCAGGAAGGGTGCAGAGTATATAGATGGCTGGAAGCCACACTAGAAGGGAAACCAGTTCTATTCTCTTCAAGTTACTTACAGTTTCAATAGACCACCACTTCTATCTACCCACAGAGCCACTGGACGTATAAACTAACTCAACACCAACTGTCTTAGTGAGGGTTTTACAGCTGTGAACAGAGGCCGTGACCAAGGCAACTCCTATAAGGACAACATTTAACTGGGGCTGGCTTACAGGCTCAGAGGTTCAGTCCATCATCATCAAGGTGGGCACATGGCAGCATCCAGGCACGCATGGTGCAGGAGGAGCTGAGGGTTCTACATCTTCATCTGAAGGCTGCTAGGAGAAGACTGACTTCCAGGCAGCTAGGATGAGGGTCTTAAAGCCCACACCCACAGTGACACACCTATTCCAACAAGGCTGCACTCCTTTTAGTGCCACTCCCTGGGCCAAGCATATTGAAACCCTCACACCATCTATAAGTAGAATTGATAGTAGCCTATCATTCCCAGTAGCCTGCTGTTCAAGGAAGGAAAAAAGAAACCTGTTGATTCTGCCACCCTCTCCCCCTATGAAAACTTGCCCAGTGACTGTAGACCTCAGTTTCTACATGTGTGAAATGGACTTAATACCAGCTACCAGCAGGACTGAGGAGAAGTGGAAGTATTGTAATACAGGAGAAGCATACTCAGTGGACATAACTGCCCTACCTGGCTTTGTCCAGGATTTTAGAACAAACAAGAAAGGTACTTTTCAGACTTTGAAAAATACAATTGCTTTTAGTGAAAGACCAAAATGCCTCCAGGGAACTCAAAGGAAAGAGCATCTCCTGGCACTTCGGTCTCTGTCATCTCCGCTGAGTCACACTCCTTTCCTGTGTCCCTGTGTTGGCTCCTCTCCTGAGAAGGACCTCAAACTAGAGCTGGTGCTTCTTTCTCTGCTGGTTGAGGCTCTCAAGTGATCGGGACTTGATCTTGCCTGTGATCGCAACACTTCTTCCCGTCCCCCCTCTCCCCACACACACTTCTGCCCCAGCTCCCAGCTCCTCACACCTCCTGACAGCAGAGGCGTGGCCCCTGGTCTAGACGACCCCATCTCTTGACACTTCACCTACCCGCACAGGTCACCAGCGTTATCTAGAGCTCGCTCCTTGCAAACGGAAGGACTGTCAATTCATCTTCTGCATGCTTATGTGCGTCCGCAAACACATAAACAGGATTAGAAGAGTTGGCATGCCCACACCCCACGGGCGTCTTTTTATTCAGAGAGGAGCAATATGAGAAGCTGAACTCTATTCCTTGGGGTTCAACTAAATCGTTAATTAACATTTACACTCAGTGATCCCAGCTAACTTGAGATGATGATACTATTATGGGGCACGGGAGTGGGGGTGGGAGGGAGATGGTCCTGATTCGATCATTACCTGTGTCATAGTGACCCCAGGTTGACTGTCTCATTACAAACAATGACGTTGGAAGTGCCAGGAACTCTGTAAACCACTGACAAAGTGTTCAATCGAAAGTGTTCAATTGCATCCCTGTGCCCTGTCTTTCAACAGGGCGTTATTCTCAATATTTGACAAGTGTGGAAGACCGGAGGCTCACAGAGGATGGGTGACTTCTTTGCACCACATATCCTGAAGGTCATTACCCAAGATTTGAACTCAAACTCACGGGACTCAGTAGCTCAACTCCCTAGCTATCTAGCCACACGCCGCGACCTATATAGGAAGCCACCAGACAGGCACCCGCTCTGTGGATCGTCATTATGCAGGAAGAGAGGCAGGAGAACGGGAAACCACTTCACGGATATGGTTCACTGGATGGTCACCGTGAACAGAGACATACCTCATCCTGTAGGAAATCACACAGCATAGAGTGAGTGCCAGGGGAGGTGTAAGGGGGAATGAGGAAAGTGCTGTGAAGAGGAAGGGAAGCAGGCTGGACAAAGACAGAGAGGCAGAGCTGCCTGGGAAGAACAGCTGAGAAAAGAGCTGGGCAAGGCTCAAGGATGCTAGAAGGAAGAGAGAATTTGGAACCATGCCCTGGCCACGAGGCCCACGCCCACGAGTGACCACGCCCACGAGTGACCACGCCCACGAGTGACCACGCCCACGAGTGACCACGCCCACGAGTGACCACGCCTCGTGCTTAGGGGCAAACACAGGAGGCGATGCCCAATATTTACTCAGCCAGCCATTTATGTACATGTTCCCCACACATTAACCCACTTCATCCTCAAAATGATGCAGTGAGGTTATTTCATCTTCTCTTTGATAGAAGACAAAATGAGGCTCCCGGAGGTTTAAGGACCTATGCACCGGGACCTCACCTCAGAGCTCAAAATGGCCCACAGTTCCTCGGCTTCAAGCCCCGCCTTTTCAATGACTGCCTTATATAGGCCCCTTACTGTGCGTCATGGGGCCAACCAGAGAAGGCCAACAGAGCGTCTGTACCCTCAGAGCCTTTCTCTTCACCCATGCTGAGGTTACCGGCACACCTGCGGCCCATTTACATGGTCGGATTACCCTCCCAATGGCCACACTCCTGGGTTTCCCTGTGGCATGCTGGGTAGGCCCCTATCCCTAATCCTCAATCACTTACTTGCCCTATCCCTCCTTCAACCTTCTGCTCCCCAGGGAAAGAAGAGAAAAACCACAATATCTGTGGGACCCGGGACTTTTCAGGCTCTTGAACGCAGTGCTTCTGAGCGCACAGGATTGGGAACTCTGGGCATTGGCCTCGGAGAACAAACAGGAAAAAAAGAAGCCCCCACCAACGGACATCACCAGAGTAGCCATTCCTAGACACAAATATAACTCATTCCCTTTCTCTCTTTTACATTTCTGTGTTTTTAGTTCACATTTAAATACGTTAGAGACCTTTAAGGCACTTTTAAACAAATGCTTTTGAAAGTCTCCCTTCCCCATCCCGAAAGCCCCCGCTGCCCTATTCCTCCCTTGGAGCCCTACCCCCTGGCTCTTTTCCTGTGCCCACTCCCACAATTCCTTATCACCCTCTGTCTGTCTGCTTCCTAGACACATAGGCGTCCCCTAGATGTCTAGAAAGGCCTTACCTACCCCACACTCACCTACAAGCACACGTTATGGGCAAGGCTACATCATAGGCGAGGGTTTTCACGGAAAATACACTGGTTTTGACTTTTTTTTTCTAGTTACTAGTCACCTCGGCTTAATATTATGATTTCCAAATTCACCCCTTTTCCAGCAAAGTTCTTTGTCCTTCTTTACAGCTTCGTGTTAGTCCATTATATATGCATACCAGATCTTCATTATCTATTCATCTGTTGACGTACATCTAGGCTGGCTCCACTCCCAATCTCTTAGGAACACAGCAGTAATAACACGGATGTGTAAGGGTCACTGTGGTAGGACGTGGAGTCCTCCGAGAAACGCTTAGGCATGGCACAGATAGGTCACATGGCTGTTCTATCTTTCTTTCTCTTTTCTTTTTTTATTTTTTGAGAACTCTACATACTGATTTCCATATGGTTCTAATAGTTCCCATTCCTGGCGGCAGTGATTTAAGGGGGCTCCTTTTTCTGGACATGGACCTCTCTTTTTGTTTTTTTTTTTTTTTTTTTTTTTTTCGAGCTGGGGATCGAACCCAGGGCCTTGCGCTTCCTAGGCAAGCGCTCTACCACTGAGCTAAATCCCCAACCCGGACCTCTCTTTTGAATCCTGTCAATATCCTGGAACAGTTCCCTTGGTGTGCAAATGCAACTGAATGAAAGAAAGACAGGCTAGGGAGAGTTCTGGAAGCAACTGCCCACTTTCGTGTGCCCGGTGTCCCCGTTAGAAAGGCAGGAAGAAGGGGGTTCTGCGAAGCAACACCATCCTGGGGACCTGGATGCCACATCAAGACACTTGACCCAGACTTGAATAAATCGGATGCACTTCTAGGTGATGTCTGACTTGGAGATTCCCTGGAAACCTGGTGACAAAGATCAAGACAGGTCTCTGATCTTCTGATGGGAACCCTGTCCCTACAGAAGCCTGATTCCCATCTGGAACACACAGAATCGTCGTAGAAATGTCTACAATATGAGCATGGCCACTGCCCAGAACTCTGCAGAAAGTCACACTAACGAGGCATCATACTATATGCTTTCAAAGACCACAGGTGGCATTTTCCATTTCTGTAGAAAATAAGGTGTCTCTATGCACAAGAGACAGATGATCAGATGAAACCAACAGACAGGGACAGAGAGTGGCATGTAAGGAGCCCACCAGAGGGAGAGCCAGGGACAGGACGGAAGATAATCACACAGGAACCAGGAAAGTCCAGAATCAAGCTGGAGACCGAAGGGGGCCATCAGCCACTGCCTCATCCACTCCCCAGGATGGCAGGGGAAAGGCCACTGATTTTAAAGGAAATATCAGCGAAAATGAGAGTAGGGGTGAGAAGATATCACAGAGATCCAACCAACATTATTGAAGGAAATGGGACAGAGATGTTCATCAAGACACAGCAGAGGAAAAAACAAAGCTCTCTGTTCTAAGTCTGCAAGTCCCGAAAAGCATTCATTGATGGTGACGGGAGGGGCAGGAGGAAGAACACGAAGGCTCTGCTTCTCAACTTACAAAACATCTTCACTCCAGAAAGTTAAACCCTGTTCTGTCACACAACAGCCCTCCTCCATGCGGAAGAGCAGTTTGGGAGACATTAAAACACAATAAATGAAGAAATGAATGTTGTGCTGGGGAGACGGCTCCTGAGACAAGCATTTGTGGGGCAAAGTCGAGGATAGGTTTAGAGCCTTAGAACCCATATAGAGCCAAGGTTCCGGGTGTGGAGGAACACACCTGAACACCAGTTCTGTGAGGTAAAGAGAAAGGCAAAAGAACCCCAGGGCTGGCTGTAAAACCTTTCTAGCCAAAATGGCAAGCTCTGGATTTGCTGAGAAACCCTGTCTCAAACAACAAGAGTAATGAGTGACAAAGACACCCAACAGTGACCGCTGACAGCCACACTCATGTGGCTTATATACTTACATACTTACACACACACACACACACACACACACACACACACACACACGGAGGGGCCAAACGCTGAACTGTCCACAACTACTTACTGGTTAAGTAGTCTTCTGAGGCAGAGGAGGATCTTGTCTCATGTTTTAGGGACCATAACACAAATTACCCACTTTCAAAAACATGGCTCAAACACATGCTTCAAAAACTGATTTGCCGCCTAAATCTTTTAACTTAAAAGGCTTGAGGGTGGAGGAGTGGGGAGCAGCAGGACCAAGTTATATGACTTGAGTTCAATCCCTGAAACTCACATGGTAGAAGGCGAGAACTGACTCTTGTAAGTTGTCCTCTGATCCCCATGTACACACACACACACACACACACACACACACACACACACACACGTACATGGAACATGCACTAACACACACATGAACATGCACTTACATGCATGCATGCACACACACACAAATATAAATTTAAACTCAAGAAGGCAGAATAAGGAGGTGTCCCCAGGTGCTTTCTCTTGTTAGGATAAACACCATGACCAAAATCAACTTTGAGGAAGAAAGGCCTTCCTTCATCTTACCACTGCCAGGTCATAACCCACGGAAAGTGCTGGGCCTTTTCACACCCTCCTTTGCCTTGAAATAATGCCAGGTGTGGATAGCTGATACGTTTATTGATGAGCTTCTTGTATGATATCTGGGCAGGCTTCTCATCCATTCTAACTCTACTACGGTGGCCTGGCCTACTTCCCAGTCATGTGGCCCTACTCCATCTGTCTCCTCCTGGCGACGATCTCATTCACCTCACAACGAATCCCCCTCACTGTCTGGTCCTCACCAAGGACCCTTTACCTGGGATCAGAAGTCCTGCCTCCTCTCCTGCTCAGCTATTGGCTGAGCAGCTCTTTATTAACCAATCTGAAGGAATGAAAAACAAATCTTTACACAACACTGAGACAGGAAATGCTTGTAATATCAACAAGATCTGGACTGCAACCAGATTTCTGGACACAGTAATCAGCATCTGAATACACAGTGCACAAAACCGACCCCCAACAAACTCCAGAGGGAAGGCAGGGCTCTGAACCTGGAGGCAGGAACTGAAAGTCATAGAGGAACTCTGCTCACTGGATGGCTAAACCCCCAACCCCCCTATCCTACTCCCTACTCGCTACCCTACCCCCACCCCACACCCACCCCTTTGGCTTACTCCGCCTGCTTCCTTATACACAGGACCACCTGCCCAGAAATGACACTTCTCATAATGGGCCAGACTCATCTGGATCAATCATTAATAAAGAAAATGCCCCCATAGACTTTCCCACAGGGAATCTGCTGGAGACAATTTCTCAACTTGTCTTCCCCTTCCCATGAGGCTCTAGTTTTTGTTAAGTGGACGGACACTCAACAGCACAGGAGACACACACACACACATATGTGGGCTGAGGAAAAACAGTGAGACTAAGTGAGAATCTAGAGTTCAGTCGGACACGTCCAGAGGATGAGAGAATCAAAAGCAAACATGAGGTGCTTAACCAACAAGGCACAAACAGAGAGCACGAGTGGAATGCGAGTTTAAAAGCATTTCAGGTAACAATTACAGAAAGCACGAGATTAGAGGCTGTGGTCACGGCTCCCTCAGTAAAATGCAGATACAAACCCTGGGAGGGTGGCGTGCTCTTACGCTCTCAAGCACCCAAAGAGGCTCTCATGCTCCTGGGCAAGTGGCAAGAGGAGGACGCCCTGGGGCTCAGTGGCCAGCGAGCCTTGCCAAATCTCCATGTCCCTGTCTCAAAAATAGAGTAATAGACTGGGAAAGACATACCCAACAGTGATCTATGGCTGACACACACGCGCACATGCCTATGTGTGCATACATGCATAGAGATACATGGGTACATATACGCATACATGTATCCATATAAACCATGCATCTACACTCAAATATATAATCGTACAAACATGAATACATATTTGAACACATACTTGCTCATATATATATATACACACACATGCATGCATACATGCATGTTACATACATACATATATGCATACATACATATATACACATGCATGCATACATACATACATACATACATACACACACAGGGAAGGTGGTTTTACATGGAGAAGAGTGAAGGATAGGTGTCTAACTTTTGCATCCTGTCACGGGAGAATAGCCTCTCACCGTTCCTAAGCTGGGAATATAGCTCAGGGGAAGAGCGCTTGTCTAGCTTCTTCAAGGCCCTGGGGTTCCATCTAAGAAGGGTGTTTACATATATTTTGAAAAAGAAAAGAGGTCTTTGCCTTCAGGAAAAGCAGATAGCATCCACGGGAGGACGTGAATAGCCCTGGCATTTTTCTTTGGCGCAGACAGAAAACGGAGCCAGGAAATACTTTCAAAAGTGAATACGCTATATTATACCCACACAAGAGACTTGGCAAAGGGCAGAACAGCGAGAAGTGCAGCCGCTAGGAGCGCGTGCACAGGCGCGATGCTGATTCCAAGCATCTGGGAGATCCTGTACCCGGCAACACGCAGGCCCGGGATCAAAGTCCCACGGAGGACGGAGTGAGTGGGGCAGGTAGCACAGCTGCAGGCTTGAGACAGTGACGGAGCCACCGGCAAAGTTTCTGAGACGTAGAAACATTCTCCGACTTAACCACAGTTGTGAAACAGACATCTGTCAAAAGTCACTCCGACACTTAAAGTGGACAAGTGTACTGAAAGTAAAGGCCCACGGATGTTAGAGAAGAAAATAAGCAATAAGCGGTTTTAAATCAAACATGCATGTGAAAGAAGGGCCCCGGTATAAAAGCAGCTTTAAAAACAGAATTAAGCATTAAGAAATGAAGGGAGAGAGAAAAACAGAAAAGGAAATATAATACACACCGGAAATCAATCAAACCCGTGTGCAAACACTTACAGTGGCCTTGTTTATAACCGCGCCAATCTCGAATTCATAGCAATCCTGCAGCAAGGAAGCAGATGAACAAACTGAAAGGAATCTGCAGAACCGACTCCTGCTCAGAAACGACAGGGAGAGCGAGTGGCCGGCTCGCACACAGCGGCCAGCATGGATCTGAAAGTCGTCCTGCACAGTGGCAGGAGACAGACTCAAAGGCTGTGGCTGCCACACAGCTCCATTTGTATGGTACCCCGGAAAAGCTACAACCACAGAGATGGGCAGATCTGTGGGTGTCAGAAGCCACTTCGGGGGGTGGGGGTATGATTGCACAAGGCTACACGGGGGACTTTTATGGGCTGCGACTGCCTGACATGATGAGGCATGAGCGTGTGACTCTACACAGGTGTCAAAGTCTACTGAACTATATATAGACCACAGTGACCTTTAATATACATACATATTCTGGAAGAAGAAAAAAAACAGCTGGGGGTGGGCTGTGAAGAGAACTCAATGAAATACTTGTCACACAAGTTTAAGGACCTGGCCCTGAATTCCCAGAATCCACATAAAGCCATATACAGTGAGCAGGGGTGGTAGAGACAGGAGGATTCCTAGGGCTTGGTGGGTTCACTGAGAGGTCCTGTCTCAAAAAAAATAATGAGGAACTTGATTGAGGAGGACACCCGACTTTGAGCTCTGCCCTCCAAACACACAATGCTGCCAGAATGCTAAGGGGACCTAGGATGGGATGACAGTTGTGAGGACACAGAGGTACAACAAAGTCTGAATGTAGGGGGTGGGGAATGGAGCTGCCCACTTAACTTCAGGGGACGAAAAAGCATTTTAACTAGATAAAATACAGGCAACGACCACAAAGAATTCGGCAAACACCAGACTGTAGTGGATAAATTTGCTTCTCATAAAGATAAAAAAAAAAAACACAAAAAGCAGACTTGGATACATACACATATACATATACACATGCATATATAGACATATACACGTACATACACACATGTGCATGCATACACATATGTACATACACATTAGGCTTGAACACATAACTGGAAAACTGTAGGCTTCCCCACTGGAGATGAAGTTACATGTAAGTTAAGATGACCCTTTGATAAGATTCAGAGTCCAAAACATTAGTGTGAACTCTCGTTTATCACACACACACACACACACACACACACATACACACACACACACCTATAACACAGAAATATGCTCACAAGGGTCATGGGTTGGTGCACACACGTAAAAGCATCTCCTATACCCACAGTCTGAGAATGGCTAGAAGCAGACACCTGGCAGCCATGAACACACTTCGCTCATTCATGATTCTCCAGCAGAAGGAACCAGGGTCCCCAGAAAATCCTTAGACAGATGTGCACCAAGTGAACCCAGAGGATCTCGCAACGCCCACAATGATGAGGGCATGGAAAAATGACTCAACTGAAGGACCTGTCCATGACCAGAGCTGAGACACTTTCAAGGACCACATCTGCAGGTGATGTATTATGACCTCAAAATGAAATAAATATCCCTAGGCAGGCTAGCACAAATTAATTAAGTGGTCTGTACCTGGCAGAGCACGCCCAGATATGGCTCAATGCTGGTTTAGGAAAATAAAGTTTTATTGGCATGCACCCTCACCCTTTCCTATATGTTAGATCTGTGGTCCACACTGCAGGCACAGAAGTGGGCTTGTGACAGAGTGAACAGCATGAAAGCCAAAACCACATGCTGCCCCATCATAGAAAGGTCTAGAATGAACAAGCAAAGTGACGGAAGGAATTTGAGAATAATGCTTAATAATAAACATTAAAAAAACAAAAAGTGGTCAGAGAGAGAGCTCAGCCAGTTAGAGTTTGTCACACAAACCTGGAGATGTGAGTTTGATTTCTAACATCCATGTAGAAGAAGGAGAGAGCCAATGATACAAAGTGGTCTCCCTTCCCTCCACATGTGCACATATACCCAGACAGACACACAGACACACACACACATATACACACATAATGCACTCTCACACCCTTAATAGACACACACACACCATGCACACAGACACACATGTGCACACTCACACATACACGCTCCCACACCCTCACACACACGCTCTCACACACATGCCATGCACACATACATAGACACCACGAACTCACACGCTTGCATACCACGCATGCTCACAAATACAGTACCGATTCTAAGATGTTCACCATGCACACTCACAAACGCAGTAACAGTTCTAAAATGTCCTTAAAAGAGGGAAAAAGAAAAACGTAAACTCACTGAGAGACACGAGAACGCTGCTAACCTTTAAAGCAATGTTTAACTGCTGTGTTGGTTTCCCCATCATTCAGGAAGAGGGGCACAATTCCTCTCTCTCTGAGTGACAAGACCTATATGGCAAAGCTGAGGAGTTGTGGGAAATATTGGGGAACGAAGTGGGTGAACCACGAGATTCTACTCAGTGATCTCTCTGAAGCCCGCACGAATGGGGGTGAGCCCAGGGTGCTTCTGGGTGAAAATTCTTTCTGTATTAATGCTGCCAGTTTGCAACAAATTGATCAATAAATATAATGCAATTACAGTCAGAATCCCAGTGAGTCCGTTTCTAGTGCACTACAGAATGAGTCTCGGGGAACCACTGGGAGAATTAAACAAAGACAGACAAGAAGTCTTTAAAAAGGCATAGCAGGAAGCATTTCCCCAATTACATAATTAAACGCGATTGTAAAAGCCACGGGCATCGTGAGTATAGCACCAGGGCAGGAAAAATAAGCGAATGGAGAAAGAATGCAAGCCTGGGAACTTCCCTGAGAGTATTAGGGGATGTGACTCACAGGAGGATCCCTGGCGGACGGACGGAAGGACTTGGTAAGGACGGATGGAAGGACTTGGTAAGGGGCATGTCAATGAATCAGTGAAGTAGAGGGGAAGGCCCCTCAATTCACAATGGAGGGAAAGGTGTAGGCTTTTAATTCCAGGTGATTTCAACAAACACACCCAACTCTGTGTGTATCCCTCTCTGTGTCCTCTCCCTGTCTCTGTCTCTCTGTCTCTATCTCATACCCTATACACACACACACACACACACACACACACACACACACACACACACACACACACCTATCAACACTATGTTCTTCATGGTGAATGGACACCTATACCCCTCGGTAATTCCATTTCACACTGCCCTCCCACCAGGGGATGAACTGTATTTTCCAGCCCTTGAATGCAGACCGCTCCTGCGGCTTGCTCTAACAAACAACGTGGTGAGCGTGGTGTCATACGATATCAAAACTGGACAGACCCAGCCCCGTGGCAGCTTCTGTTCTTAACTCCTCGTGCCGAACTAAGACCGCCATTGTCGGATGCCATTCTGGCAGAGGACACGGAAATCCCAACCAACGACCTATAAAGCATGCTATTGGAACGTCCATCCTTGTTGCCTGAGTAGGTCCAGATCAAGACGTGAGGGGAAACCCGTCAGCCCATATCAAATCATAAGAGATGATCATCTGGTGTTGTCTTGAGGCCATAAACCTGTCACTGAGGCACTGTGCTATAAAATTTAAATACAGAGCGAAGCCACTTACGTTGAAGGCAAACACATATATGCTCTACAGAAAAAGATAAGGAATGATTAACCAGAATATAAAATTATCACACACGAACACACACACACACACACACACACACACACACACACACACACACACACACACACACACACACACACACACACACCAATAATAAAATCACTTTAAAGACACAGATCAGGTCCACCTACCAGTTGCCCCACAGCAGTATCTACAGACTGTCCTGATAGCATTGAATGTTTTGTAAAAATCACATTTTTTTTCCCTCAACACTTTCACGAGATCGTGGGTTCGGAACCTAGGAGGTGAAGCCCGATCCTCTCAAAGTGAGAGAATTAAGGGCTGCAGTCCGGGAACAAACTCGCCTGCGCCTGAATCCAAGTTCTACGACTACGATACGTAAAGAACAAGACGATCCATTTCATTCATCCCTGAGCTTCAGTCCTCCCATCTACAGCCTGGGACCACCATCCAGGTTATTGCTTATTTCGGGGATCAAATGCAACGGGGAGAATTCGCAATTGAGCCTGGGATGTTTAACCTCGATTATACAACCTATCCAGACATGACAGGCAGCTCTCGAGGAAGACATCGGTGTGTGCGTGGGTAAAGAGTAATCACTGGGAAACGCTGCACCATGTGCAGAAAACGTAAGGAATGGGGTGCAGTAAGGGGGCGCCTGGAATGAGGGAGACAGCAAGAACACTGCACTCGCTGGTTCTGTGTGTCAACTTGACACAAGCTGACATTATCATAGAGAAAGGAGCCTCCCTTGAGGAAATGCCTCCATGAGATCCGGCTGTAAGGCATTTTCTCAATTAGTGATCAAGGGTGGGAGGACCATTGTGGGTGGTGCCATCCCTGGGCTGGTGGTCCTGGGTTTTATAAGAGAGCAAGCTGAGCAAGCCAGGGGAAGCAAGCCAGTAAGTGACATCCCTCCATGGCCTCTGCATCAGCTCCTGCCTCCAAGTTCCTGCCCTGTGTGAGTTCCTGCCCTGACTTCCTGTGGTGATGAACAGCGATGTGGAAGTATAAGCTGAATAAACCCTTTCCTCCCCAACTTGCTTCTTGGTCGTGATGTTTGTGCAGGAATAGAGACCCTGACTGGGACAAATGCAAGGACTGGTGGAGGAGCAGATTTGGAGCTGAACTCTTTCTGCCCCTTGGGCCAAGTCTGGACAATCAAACCATCTCATGAAAGCAAGGCAGAAAAGAGGCATCCCGAGATGTAGCAGGGACAGATCAAGGGGCTCAGATAAGTCAGGCCTGGACTTCTCTCCTTCCTAACCATGAGATGGAGGTCTGAGGGCAAACATGGTACCCTGACTCACCTTGGTGCATAGGAGCCATTGACTTCCCAATGGCCGACTCTCTGCCCCTGAGACACTTCACACACACTAGGCAGTAACTTGGTAGTTCTGCCTAATAGTAGCACTTGGGGCTGGAATAAAACATTTTTAGACAACAAAAGTGTTGAAGACCTTGGACAAGATGGTCTGCATTCCTGAGTCCTTCTAGAAGTTACCATCCAGTTTGAGCATTTTAAATGCCCAGGCCAAGGTAACAGCATCAAATGGCCCAGCACAGGATGCTTTCCCAACGTCACCCAGAACATACAGACCCAAGGCTGGAGTCATGGTCCCTTTCTAACCTTTGGCAGAATTTTTGTGTGTATACAAAAAAAAGTACCTATTTATAAGCAAACAGCCAGATCCAACATACAGAGAGGTAAGCCCCAGAGATCTCAGGAAACACGGCTTATCTGGCCCCTCACCCAGAGGAATAATACCTCAGGGTATTGTCATACAGGGGCAAAGGTGAGAGAGTTCAGTATGGAGAGAGTTCGCTATACAAGTGTGAGAGAGAACATGAGTTTGAGACCCCAGGACCCACATTTAAAAACTGGGACCCAGCAGCACGTGCTTATACCTCCGGCTTTGGGAAAAGGAAGACAAAGAGATTCCTACAGCTCACTGGCTTCCAGAGTAACTGAGTCAGTGATCTCCAGGTTCAGCGAAGATACCCAGTGTCAACCTCTGCCCTCCACATGCATTTGCAAACACATGTGTGTATATGGATGTTCACAGACATATGCACGTACATACGCACACACACACACACACACACACACACACACACACACACACACACACACTGGAATTCTACTCAGCCGTAAAGAACAAAGTTATGTCATTTGTAAGAAAATAGATGGAACTGGAGATTATCAAATAAGCAAGGTAAAGCAGACTCTCAGAAAAGGGTATTGTATGCTTTCATTTGTGGATTCCTGGTTTTTAGACACATACACACATGCATACTCTCTCACACACACACACAAACACACACAAGCACACATACACAGGCACACACACATACACAAATGCACACATACATACATAGGCACACACATATGCACATACATACATGCATGAACACACACACAAACACACATACACAGGCACACACACATACACAAATGCACACATACATACATAGGCACACACATATGCACATACATACACGCATGAACACACACACAAACACACATACACAGGCACACACACATACACAAATGCACACATACATACATAGGCACACACATATGCACATACATGCATGCATGAACACACACACAAACACACATACACAGGCACACACACATACACAAATGCACGCATACATACATAGGCACACACATATGCACATACATACAGGCACAAGCGCACACACACACACACACACACACACACCACCTCTGGGCATGTCTACCTAGATTACTAGGTTAACTGATGGACGAAGGCCTAGCATAACTGAAGGCAGCACCAGTCCCTAGACTGGGGTCCCAGACTGAATAAGAGTGAACTGAGACCGGAATCCATCGCTCCTGCTTCCTCTCTCCATACAGTGGGACCAGATGCTTCAAGCTCCAGAACCCCCCTGCCAAGGAGGACTACATCCTTGAACAAGGAGTCAAAACATAAGCCTCCTCCCTTCAGCTGATTTTCCAGGGTATTTATCAGGGCAGCAAGACGAGGGAGCTAGTGGGCAAGAGAAGAGGAAAAGCAGAAGGAAGAGAAGTCTGAGGGGAAACATCAACTCATATCACATACTTCACGGAAAGGTTCCCAGGAAACTCAGTAGCGTGTACAATGAGCACACACGAAAGACAACAAAAGGGAATGTCACACTATTGTCCTGCTACAGCCCCACTAATGCCTTGGGAAAGGGCCAGTGACACTGCATTTGGGGACTGAGTCTCAACATCTCAAAGAGAAAACTCAGTTAGCACTCCAGATCGCAAAATGCTCCCCAAGACCCACCAGCCAACCTCGTGGTCATAACTTGCCTTTAAAGTCAGTGGCTGACTAGGGGTTGTGGCCTTTTTTTAATCTATAGAATTAAAATTAATTAATCTAGAAGCTCATTTTGTGGCCCAAGTTGTTCTTAACTCACAGTATGAGAACAGAGAAGATATGAAGCTAGATATGGTAGAATCATTGGTATAAAATAAAGTGGATGCTACCCTGTGTGGATTCCTGGTTTTTAGACATGTACACACATGCACATGTACACATACACACATACATACACATACACACATACATACACATGCACACACACATACAAACATACATACACGTACACACATACACATGCACACACACACAGGTACACATATACACAGACACAGACACATACACACAACACATTCACAGGCACACACATACACACAGCACATATACAGGCACACAATACACACGCACACACACAAATATACACATATGCACACATACATACATGCACACAAACATATACACATACACAGGCACACACATACACAGGCACACATACACACATATATATATACACATAGGCATATACACATGCATACACACACAGGCACACACACATACACACCACACATACACAGGCACACAATACACACACACACAAATATACATGCATGCACACAAACATATACCCATACATAGGCACACACATACATAGACACACAAACATACATAGGCACGCACATATACACACACACAAACATACACACACACACACACACACACACACACACATACACACACACACAAACCAAAACGCACTTGTTACAAAGCAAAGCAGGGCAATCACCTGTCTACGTTTCTGTGCTTAAGGTGGAAATCAAAGCCTTCTGGCAACCCAGGTCCTGTTTGAAGGCTGAAAAGAAATGGGGGGTACCAGTCAAACAGACACTCGCTGCTCAACGGCCTTCCACAGTTTATGTGATTAATAAGGGAATATATAGCATTAACAGTTGGGACAGCCTCTCTGGTCTTCATATGACATCATTTGCCAAGTGATACCCATGCATTTGGGTCAAGTAACCCAATCCTAGAACGAGACCCTGAGGACAGAAGAAAAATGACACTGAGAGTGTGAATGGGGGTGTGCATCATAGTGCTGATGTGTACACACACACACCTGTGAGTCCCTGAGGCTTCCCATAATCCATCGAGCATTAGCAGCACAAGAACCACAGGACTATAGCTGTGTATAACAGATTATTAAACACGAAAGAAATAAAAATAGAACTGACTAGTTAGAAAGTTCACAAGGACCACAAGGATGTCAGATGTACCCAAGGGTTAGCACACAAGAAGACCTAATTGACACCTCAGAGAGAAGCCCTGGTTAAAAGAGAAGGGAGGAAGGGAAGGAAGGAAACAGAGGGAGGCATGGAGGGAGGGAGGGATGGGTAGAAGGAGGGAGGGATGAATGGATGGAGGGAGGTGGAAGGAGAGAGTGAGAATTATGGATATGTGTATCTGTGTGTGCATACATGAAAGTGAGTTGGGAGCCTATGGAAGCCAGACGAGGATATCCTGGAGATGGTTTATTTGAGTGGGACGGATTCTCTGGTCATCACATGGCCACATTTGCCAAGTCATAAGCATGCATTTGGATCGAGTAATCCAGTCCTAGAAAAGGACCCCGAGGACGTAAGGAGATAAACACCGTGAGCTACCCTCTGTGGATGCTGGCAACAGAACTCTGCAAGAGCCATGCGCACTCGTAACCACAGGGGGGCGTCTCCCCAGCCTCCATGTTTTAAAGCTCGCAAAGAGCTAAGTCATCAGGGAGGTCTCTGAATGCGCTAATTTCCAGTGTTGCTAAAATCAGACATAATCTCTCAGTACGTATCCTATACCCAGTGGGGTATTTATTTTAAGATGTGAAGGGAGTAATTTGGAATTTTACCCTCATGCATACATGTTTCTGACACAGTATGAATGTGAGTCCTGACGACACACGGCCGGCCGTCTGTCAGTCTGTCACTAAACCTCATTTGCAATACTGTGGCACTGCTGGAAATCTGGAGACTATGGTCCCTTTATAACATGCAAACGCAAGGGCAAAACACATCCACAGAAAAGTCAGGGCTCTGTTAAGCAACTGGCAAGCTAGACAACACCCCTCGTAACGGGACAGGACACAAGGTAGCGGGATGGTAGCTGTCGGGCAGGGTAGCTATCAAGAGGACGACTTCTTGGATAAAAGCCAGGTACCGACCAGAAGAGAGCATTTCCACTTAAACTCAATGAAGCCAGCCAAAAGTCTTCACGGGAAATAGGAAGTCCTGATCCTTAAGCCTTCTACCAGAATCCCTAACTCTGCCTACACTCCCCGGTGAAGATGATGACAGTGACAGCTCATGAGGGACTGGGGGTGGATAGGCACCCCTGCAGACACACCTGAGAGCCGCCAAGGAGGGATTAATTGGGTGCTTTAACTGGAAGTCCTGTTTTTATTAACATTTCAGGAGAATACAAGAGCAGGCTTTCCCCACATGTAGAAGTGTTCTCCTCTGAAAACCAGGGATGAAGTAGGAAAGGAAGCTTGAGCTCTGGGTCCTGACAGCCCTGGTATTTCATTAAAACTACTTGAGGTGTAAGCCTTGGAAATCTGAATTCCTCTCTGGGCCTCCCCTCCCCTCTTGCAGGGCGGGGGAGGTGTGCTGAATAGCTACTCATTCCTTAAGCCTAAAAGAGTTTCGCCAGCAACTTCACCTGTGTTCTAAATACCTGACCAAAAAGCAACTTAGGGGAGAAAGGGTTTAGGGCTTACAATTCTAGGTCACAGTTACTGTGGAGAAGTCAAGGGCAGGAGCTTAAAGCTTCATTCCACAGTCAAGAATGGAGAGGAAATAAACACATGAATCCTTGCTTGCCTGCTTGCCTGCCTGCCTTCGCCTAGCTTCCCCCACTCTTACATAATTCAGGACCTCCTGCGCAGGCAATCGTACCACCCACAATGGGCTGGGTCTTCCAACACCAATTAACTATCAATAGTACACTCCCAACTCCGCCCAGACACGCCTACTTGCCCTCCTGATCTGCATAATTCTTCATTAACTTCTTTCCCCCAGGTGATTCCAGTTTCTGCCAAGCTGGCAGATAAAACTGTCACGACCTAGTTGCCAAACGCCACCCTTTGATCAATGTCCCCAAAAAGAAACATGTCCTAGCTGACCATATTCAATACTGCACGGAGGGACAAGGACTCCTGCAGCATCCAGAATTAGCTACTTCTCAACCAGCAGTGGGGAAGGACAAACAGTTTCATCCAACCCCGCCAACCCCGCCAACCAAGCTATAAGCAGAAGCACAGAGAGGTTAGAAACCAATGGGAACAGTGAGTTGTAAGAATCTTTCGCTCCACCTTAAAAAAAAATCCAAAGCAACTTTTCGCTGTGACCCACCAAATGCGATAAAATTTATGTTTCAAAATAAAGTCCAGGAATATCCTCAAAAGTAATCACTTGATCACCTGGGATGGCCGGATGCCACTGCTGTAGAGCATTACTTCCCATGTCCTCTGTGTAACCTCAAGTCTCTCTAGTTCATCTGTCAGGGTCTCAACAGTGCCGGTCCCTGGTTCCTGCACATGTGAGGTGCCCCTGTTGGCTCTTGGTTGCTCTGTCACTAAAGCGGAAAACTAAACATGTGTAGGCATGTCAGGGACCCAAGTGATTCCGTCCCCAGAAGCAGCCTGTGCATCCGTGTTTCCCTCTACCATACAGGAGGTAAGGGACTGGGGAGCCAGGGAAGAAAAACTGCAGTGTCTCTAAAGGCAAGTGTGGTAACAATGGCCTTCAGCTGCAATGCACAGCCCTGGGGATGGATGGGAGATGTAGTCAACAGAAGGGACCATGCCCAACTTGTCAGCAAACATGTCTGCTTGCCTTCATCCAAATCAGGAATGAAGTAGAGATGGCTCTCAGTCTCTAAATACTGACTCTCACAAACTCAGGAAATCTAACATCCAAGGCGCACTGGCTTCCTCATTGGCAAATACACATTTTCTGCTAATAGACTGGACAGTGGATGGAGAATCCTATGAATATCAGAAGCCATGTGGATTCCAGAGTCAGGATGTGTGTGCTTGTGTGTGTGTGTGTGTGTGTGTGTGTGTGTGTGTGTGTGTGTGTGTGTACATGTGTGTGTTTCTTGTGCCAGTATGTATGCACATGCATATATGTGCATGTCAGTGGAGGCCAGACAGAGGTGGGTACCTTGTGACTTCCTCAATTGGTCTCCACCTTATTTTTTAGGGTATCTCACTGAGCCTGGAGATCATTAGAAAGGCTGGCAAGTAAGCCCTAGGGATCCTCCTGCCTCATGCCTCCTCCTCCTCCTCCTCCTCTTCTCCTCCTCTTCTCCCCCTCCCCCTCTCCCTCCCCCTCCCTCTCCCCGAGATAGGGTATTCTACATGGGCCCTGGGGATTGAACAAGTTTGCATGCTTGCACACCTAGCACATCACTACCCAGCCCACCTCCCTTAGCCTCCATGACTGTGTTAAAAAAGGAGTTTAACGGCAGGTTCAGAGTTACTCCCTGGCCCCAGGGGCTCTATTTGCCTGGACGAAAATCTCTCTTCACACACCGTGATGTCCTCGGTGGGTATGGCCTGGGATGTTCTGAGCTCAGTGGTTTCTGCTGCCTCCGCTCATGCTTGTCATGTTTTGTGCAAGGCCTGGCACCCAGAAGATACTCCGTAGGCACTGGGTGTGTGGGTCAAGAGCTACGTGGGCAAAGTTCTGAGACGAGCCATGAGGAGCTGGGGGCCCTGTGAGAGCGTCCTGTGCTATTTGTACATAAACTTCCGGAAAACTGAAATCATTTTATGGTATTAAATCACTCAGTCGAACTGGCAGCCACAGCCATTGGGTTATATTCAGAAGGTTCCGTTTGGACAGTGAATCTCCATCCAGATCCCTTTGAACATTTGGGGAGTCTGGGTCATTCTGAAAAGACTGTGTGACCTTGGTTTTCTGGGCAGTCTTCACTATCCTATGTTAAAGTTGACCTTGTCATAGTCTTAAGTGTTGTACACTAAGCCTCTTGGTTTGGGTTTCTTCTGTTGTGATGAAACACCATGACAAAAAGCAACTTGGGGAGGAAAGGGTTAGTTCATCATCAAGGGAAGTCAGGACAGGAACTCACACAGGGCAGGAACCTGGAGGCAGGAGCTGAGGCAGAGGCCATGAAGGGGTGTTACTTATTGGTTGATCCTCATGACTCACTCAGCCTGCTTTTTTTATAGAACCCAGGACCACCAGCCCGGGAATGACTCCAACCATCGTGGGCTAGCCGCTCCCATATTGATCACTACTTAAGAAAATGCCCTATAGGCTTACTTAGAACCCAACCTTACATAAGGATTTTCTCAATTAAGGTTTCCTCCTCTCAGATGACTCTTACTTGTGTCAAGTTAATGTAAAACCCAACTTAGTATGGGAATTTTCCAAGGCTGATCACAGTACCATCTCTACCTTATACAGTCAGACCTCAACATCAAGAAGCACTGTCCTTGCCTACTCTCCTTGAACTCAAATAGACCTTTAAGACTGACTGAACAGCAGTGTGTGGAAGTGATCCTCTGAGGCTTGTATGGCTAGATTAAAAAAAAAAAAAAGCACAACAATTGGTGATCAAGAAAATGTCCCACAGACATGCCCACAGGCCAGCCTGGGAGAGGCCTCAACTGAGGGTCCCTCCTCCTAGGTGTCTCTACTTTGGGTCAAGTTGACAAGAGCTAACCAGCTCTCCCAGTCACCAACCCAACTAATTCCAACGCTCACCTGGGCCTGTTCAATGGCACAGCAAAGTAGTCCAAAAGTAACCTCTCATCACGTATGACCAAAATTTCCACATGTAGAGAGATTCGGTAGAAGGTGAGCGTGACACAGATCCTTTGATAGAAAGAGACCTCATGGGCCTGGATCAATAGTGTTGCAACCCACCCCACAGATGGAGGTTAATCCTGCCTACGGCTGCTTGACTGCACAGGCTCAGAGAGACAGATCACCCAGAAGCACTCACAGGTACTAAGGGTACAGATTTGCTCATACAGAAATGAGTGGACACATCTTATTTATCTGGAGGAGCATCGGATGCGAGGCACGGTAAGCGGAACTCCAGTCAGTCGGACTAACAGAACTCGGACCTGAGCCCAAGCCAGCCATAGACTGAACTGAGATGTGAGGAACAGAATCATAAGGAAAGAAACATGTTCTGCTCAGGTGCTGAAGTAAGAAGGACCCTAGTGTACACAGCATGGGTCTGTGTTCTTGGCACTGGGTACAAGGTACAGGAATCTGATGGGATCCAAAGTTGGGATTGCAAAGTCGACAACTGTGGTTTTACTTCATTTTCTGGAACATCACAACATCCTCTGGTACCCTCATCTGAGCTATATCTATCTGCAAAGGACATTTTGACAGTCTTTGACCTTTTTCCCCATATAGAAGGCCTATGATTTCAACTCCCAGATGCCCTTCCAGCCCTACGCTGGTCACTAGCACCTCCCCCCAAAGCAGCCCTTCATTCCCTGGCTTCCTCCATTCTCTGTCAGTAAAAACCTGACTGTGTTCCTACTCCATCTCACTAAACTTTCCGATGATTCCCCACTACCCCTGTCCCAAAGTAAATGTAAAACCCTTTATCTTGGTCTGCAGGGCCTCCCACTTTGATGAGCGCCATCTTACAAATAAAACATCGGCAGAGCTAGAAAGAACCAGATTTCCTCACAGTCACAGAACCAGACACTGCACACATGACACCCTGTACTCAGCCCCTGCCACAGAGAAGGGCACTCAGGAGCAACTGGGGGTTTCCCGACCTCTTTGGGGGTCATAAAGAAGTAACATTTCCCTATGGCGACCCAGAAATAAAGCCACATGTGTTCTTGGATCTCCACTGTCAAGGAGACAAGAAACGCTCATGAGCCCCAGTAGCTAGAACATGGCAAAAGTGGGAATGAGCAGATGCTTAATTACAAGTGTGCAAAGCACTGCGTGTGGGCGACGACTGGTGGGAGGATCCCCATCACAAGTAAGAAATCCCCGGACTCGTAGAATACGGGTCTTAAGGCAGATTTCCCACATGGCTCCTGAAGGCCAGGATCAGGAGCACACAGGGGAAAGACAGCATCAGAAGGATGGCAAGCATAACCTGACACCCAAGGTCACAGCAGCAAGCGGTGAGTGATGGCCCCAAGGACACACAGTTCACATCAGGGAGAATCCAGAGCCATGCATGGTCCAGACGGCAACAGGAAATGTCTGCCCAGGTACGAGGGGGGGCAGCACCCAGCCTCTAAGAAGGCTACAAGAGAGTAAGAGATGGCCTGGGGTTTACAGAGACAACAAGGCCACCAAGTGGTCGGGGATTTGAAGGCAGGGGACAATGAAGAAATCCTTGGGGGAAGAACCTGGAAAACTGGACAGAGCTCTTCCTGGCAACAAGATCAGAGCCGCAGGAAGGAAAGTGAGTTCTAAACAGAAGACTTTATGTACCCAGGGAACTGAGCAAGGGCTGCTGGGGCTCCCAAGGGACCCTATGTAGAGAATGGTCCTCAGCCAGCGCGTGTCAAGCACCCACAACAAACCCTACTCTCAAAGGGCCTTGCAGACAGAACACTGCACGAGAGACTGTGTCTGCCCTATGGGTGGAAACACATGATGCAACCTGGGAACCCCCTCCCTTACCCCCTCCCAAGGTGAGAGCAGGAGTCCTGTGACTTCTCAACGCCTCAGTTTCCCCACTGGTCATTGGGAATAGAAACAGGAAGAAACCATAGCCGCTGTCCTCGAAGATCAGAAAGGAGGCTTAAAAGGTAAGTCAAGAGATGGGAGTACCCCTGGGGAACCTAGGTTCAACCCAGGGTGCTCATATAAAAAGCCAAGTGGGGCGGGGCCTTTGCAAGCCTGACAGTGGGGAAGCAGAGACAGCCAGCCTAGCTGAACCTCTGAGTTCCATGTTTAGTGGCAGACCCTGTCTCAAAAAGTAAAATGAAGAAGCAACGGGAAGAGCTCCCCAGCGGCAACTTCCGCCTCTGAAAGCAGCTGGCCTGACAGAGGCAAAGACGGTCTAAAGATTCACACCACTCAGTCTGACCATTAAAACAATGGACCTCAAAGAACAGGGAATTTCCCCAGGAATCTCATGCTGGACGAAAAGGAAAAAGACCCAGCCAGAGGGGGAGTTTGCCTCTGGGGGGAAAAAAATCCCAACAGTTCTGACGACCTGTCAGACAACCTTGCAGGATGACCCTAAAGCCCAGACAGTGATGGGTCAGTGATGGGCAGGACCACACCTTGACCAGGACCGATTCAGTGTTTTGTTTTGTGTTTATTTTTTTTAAAGATTTGTTTATTATATATAAGTACACTGTAGCTGTCTTCAGACACACCAGAAGAGGGCATCAGATCCCATTACAGATGGTTGTGAGCCACCATGTGGTTGCTGGGATTTGAACTCAGGACCTCTGGAAGAGCAGTCAGTGCTCTTAACCGCTGAGCCATCTCTCCAGCCCCCAGTGTGTTTATTTTTGATCCTCAATTTAAGTATCAATCCTACTTGGGGATGCCAAGAAACTTGAAGAGTTCACTGAACCTTTTTGTCCCACATGTGCACCCATATGAACATGTGTGCATGTGTGCACGCACACACACACAAACACATGCATATACCACATATACACAGGGAAGAGAAGATCATTGGAGAACATGAAATAAACATGTTAGGAGTACATGATCTTCATCTTTGCCTGTTCTGCATTGTCATGTGGGAATGGGGCTTCATTTGAAGCAAGACTTCATCTTCTCAGACCCTGGGTCTTGAAAATCCCTGGCCTCTGCTGAGCTCTGTAGGCAGGTCCTGTTTTCCAACATGGAGACTGACCCAGGACCTCAAACTCCAGACAAGTATCACCCCAGATCCCAATTCTGAACCCTTGAGTATTGCAGTCTCTCCTGGGAACCCTGAGACAGCAAGAGAATAGTAGGAGGTCACCCCCCCCCAAGCTTCCTGCAATCCTGAGGACAGGAGCCACCTGGGTCACAGTTTGTCTGTTGGTCTGGAAGTGGTGGCAGCAGGGAAAGTAGACACTCATGAGGTCTGCCACACTCCCCCACCCCCACCCCGGCACCGATGCATTCAATCCCTGGTCATACAAGAAGACTTTCAAAAGCTTCATGACATTCCCCATAGCTACGGTCTTTCCCCGCAATGCCCCCTCACGTGTGCCTTGATGCCTCCTAGTGACCATGCAAAGAGAACTGAGGCAGAAATGGGCAGATTAAGAATGGAAATGAAAAAAGAAGGGACCCGAGCCTTCTCTCCTGGTCCCCAATGTTGTAATAAAACACAGAAATAAAGGTGGTCTCCAGCTTTCTCAGGGAGCCCCTCTTCTGGTTCCACTCTAAGCTCCCCCTTTCTATCTATCCCCATGTCTTGATTCCATGGCAATCCAGAGAAAAAACTGACAGCCGAGTTCTAAAAGCCAAAGCACCAACAAAGAGGACAAAAAACACCTAGATCTTGCTGGCCCTGCTATGATTCCTAAGAGTCCCCACTTAATATCCAAGGAGGAGGCCGTGCACAATGGACCCTGGCAAGCCTGTGTCTTGGGTGATCCTTGTTACCATAAGCATTTGAGTCCAACAGGAAAACTGACAATGAACCTGAGTCCTTCTGCAAAAATACACAAAGCTCACTGCTCTCTACTGAGAACCTAAAAATCCAGGATATGGGCCTGGGGAGGTGGCTCAGTACATAAAGAAGTTACCATGAGAAGATCTGAGCTTGGTACCCAGAACCCACGTAAAACCAGGTATAGAGGTCCGTGTCTGTAATACAAGGGCTCAGTGAGAGGCGAAGCAGACACAGGAGAATCCTCAGAAGTGCTGGGGCCAGCTAGAACACAAGCAACAATAAAACCTTGTCCAAAGAGGAGAGAAGACACACACCTCTCCTCTGACCTCCACATGGGCACTTTGGCACAAGCCTATCAGTGCCCAGGCATCACACATACACAAATAAAACTGAAAAGAAAATGTTGAAATAAATGAGCATTTTTAAAAGAGGAGGGTGCGTGGTCCAAGGGAATCTAGGCCACATACCCTTCAACGTGGTTTTGGAAAAGAGCAGTCGCTGCTGGGGAAAGATGAGCCTGTGTTTATTTTCTTCTGGTCCTGGGGATGGACAGTCCCTCCTGGGCCCAGGATTACCTGGAGGCAGCTAGTCTGTCTGTGCCGCTCTCTTGTAACTGCACTACATCCATCTAATTAGTGACCAGGGACCTCGGCAGACTGGCCTGGGGACCCGGCTACCACTTATAACGGTTCTGGTTTAAAAATAAACGTGGAAGAGACTGACCGCTTCAGAAACTGAACATGTGTGGCTGCTGACGAGGCTTTCTTTAGAGACACAAGTGGGGTAACATCTTGAATAAGAGGGTAGACTAAAATAACCGGAGAGAGAGCCCACGTCACTTCATTACAGGGAAGTGGCTCCCAGGAGAACATGAGATGCCACTCGCAAGGGACCCTCCACACAGTGAGCACATTTTTACTAAGACCCCAAGAAAATGCTGAGGGCTTCCTTCTTGGGGCCCATGGAGGCTGGCTGAACCAGGGAGCAGATTCTGATAAACAAGAGGGGGGGGGGGCAGCTCAGAAGGCAACTGCTGCTAGCTGCCTGCTGTCTGGACACCAGGAACAAGCTGTGCACTTCGAGAAGTTACTGCGATCGAGAAGAATTCTGAGGTGGCTACTTTTATCATACCCAACTGACAGGGAAGAACATCGAGGCTCCAAAAACATAACTTTGGGCTCAATGCCATTTAGAAAAAAAAAAAAAAAAAAAAAAAACATGCACTGGGGTCTGAGTTCAAAAATCTCAAGGCTGTATCCTCTTTCCCAGGTTTTGAGTAAGTAAAGCTGGGTGGGGAACCGGTGACCCTCTCAGGAAAGTCCTTCGACCCTTGACTATTTGTAGACGCGTTGGTCGTGACTGTTTCTTGAGACGTGGTTTCCCCCTTGTCCCCTCAGTAACCACAGGCTCTAGTCTATCTAGCTCAACGAAGCCGTTGCTGACCAAACCCCAGAGGCAGCCTCCACTTTGCCCCTTTGCCACTTCTGCAATCAGGGTCTGAACTCGGGGACACTCACTGTGACCAGCAGGCCGCCTTCTACTTCTTGAGGTCACCGCTGAGCAGAGACCACAGTTAAGCCTCCTTCCTGCTGGGGACAAGCAGGCCACACAGTCTTTTCTTCCTTGTCTACCCCTCCCCCTCCCCACTGAATCTGAGCCCTGAGAGCCACCGGTGCAACACACTGGGGGATAGAACCCCAGGCGGGAGAAGGGAGAAATCCCATGTGCTGCTCACTGGAGGAGTCCATGAAAGTGTAGTCGGTAGAGAAGTGAGTGGAGACCACATAACACGCTAAAAGGGCTCTACAAACCAACTGAACCAAAGGCCAGAAACAAACAAGCCCTGAGCTGTGGAGCAGATAATGCTATTTCTTCTATCTCGGCTCTTAATTGTGGCCACAACATTAGCGTCACCTGGGGAGGGTTTTTGTTTTGCTTTGTTTTTGGTTTGGTTGGTTATTTTTGTTTTTTGTTTTATTATTTTGTCAATGAAAATAAAGCAGAAAGTTGTTCTGCCTCAACTGGGCGCCAAAATGGAGTGGAACCGATTTAAGCTCATGCCCGACTAGCTTACAAATAAATGAGACTCAGACTATGGTTATTTATCTGGCCTTGACGATTTCCGGGGGGGTTCACCCCTAATCTACTTTTCTAACTGCCTGCCTGGCTACCTCCGTAGTGGTATATGCCAGATACTTGCTGTTTCTCCTAGTCAGGTGCTCATGGTCCATCTCCCCTCCTGGCGGCTTCCTCCCCTTCCCCTCTCCTTCCCCTCCCCCTCCTCCTCCTTCCCTCTCTCCTCTCCACCCCCAACCAGCTAAATCAAAAGCTACCTACCTCTGATCCCTCCAGTAACTGGCTATAGCCGATGATTTAACCAATAGTTTTAAATGGAGAAACACAGTTTGCACGACAAACCGCTAGGTAAACGTGAGAATTCACATAGGCCCAGGCTTCCGGGTACAGAGTCCAGCATTATGATACCTGGCAATAGGCCGAACCTCAGTAGGAAGTGAATGGATGGGTAGAAGGAGGAAGCTAAAACCCAAGCCCCACATTCCTGATCTTATCGTCCTGAAACTTGGACAGAGGCGGGGACATTAAGAGTCCCCGAGGTTGCTCAGCTAATTAGAGACAGAAAATAAGGCAGCGCCTTACAGCCAGGTCCGATGAAGAGAAACAGAGGACTGGGTCTGAGCCCCGGACCTCAGCCTGGTTCCCAAGTCTTTGGCACTTCTTGATGGCACTTTATCAAGTCAAGGCCAACGCCAACAAAAGTGTCAACCGTGGCAATGAAGGACGGTCCTCTATCTGCAAACTTCAGAACGAGCATCAACCTGGGTAGCCTCTCCTATACACGGGGAGGTCGGGTTTTAAAACTCACTCGAGGTTTAAAACTCGCTCGAGACTGCAGAAGAAATAACCAACTGACATCTAAAACCTGTGCCTTTCCCAAACACCAAGATGGCTTTCCAATATGATGACACATTGGAAGAGGAGTGGCATCCCAAGGACGGATAAACCATAGACCATGCAGTCTAATGTTTTAAAATAATTAATAATAATGATAATATAATAATGATAATAATAATATACCAGGAGCCACACCTGTGGTCGCACCTGACACCCAAAGCTTCCAACCTCCAGACAAATGAATCCAGTCTCCCCAGAAGAGACACTGGATGGGAAATGACCCACATCCAACCCAGTAAAAACAAAGGCAGTACCTAAGAGCAGGCAGAGAAGCAGGGGTCCGCCAGCCTATCCTGTTGCAGAATGAAGGCCTGGTAACCATCACACACGGTGTGCATACTATACGTGCTATCTCTCTTCTGTGTTCCCTGGGGATCACCTGTTTCTTCCCATCACCTGATTGGGCCAGCCAGAACGTCTGCAGGGACATTTAGGCCCAGGAATTCCTCGAGAGAAGAACACTCAACAAGCAGCCATCTCCAGCCAGCCACTGCCTCCTCCTGGACACAAAGGCTGCACTGTGTGTGTGTGTGTGTGTGTGTGTGTGTGTGTGTGTGTGTGTGTGTGTTCCCTCCAGCAGGGAGCTGTGCCCAGAGGGGTTGTATTAATTAATCCCTGGCCAAGTACCAAGTCCAGAGCTGGCCTTGCAGCCCTGAGAAACTGACCCGAAGACTCAATTTACAGTTTGGATTCTAGGGCTACATCTAAGGCTACAAGACAGGATGCTCCTAAGAACCTTAACTCATTGTCTGGGTGGAATCCCATGCTCCCCAGATGCAAGCCCACAGAATACTAGGCTTTCCCAAGCGCCACCACATCCTGGGGACATGATCCTAAGCCCACCACCCTGTCCCTTCAGGTCCTTAAAACTAGATGCAAATGCCAGCCTGCAAGCCTATCCCAGCCCCTAGCTGTTTCTTTGAACAAAGTTTTATTGATAACGAAGCCATACCTTTGATTAACAGAGTGGGTATCACCACATTTGTTTAATACCACATAAATGAGCGTCGGTGGCAAGCTATGAGTGATCTGAGGAAGCCAAAACTGTGCAGAAAAGAAATATTCTCTGGCCCTTTGGCGAGCGTGCTTATCAGCTACTGAAGAAGATGGAGGGAGTAAGTGGAGAGAAAGAGTAGGAGAGAGGAATCTGGAGTAGAAACACTCCAGTAGTCAGTCTCTCTCTCTCTCTCTCTCTCTCTCTCTCTCTCTCTCTCTCTCTCTCTCTCTCTCTTCCTAGGGACAAATCTCTAAACTTTAGAGCTTGTTTGCTTCATGTAAGATGCAGATGTAGGTTCATATTCCTTACAATGGTTCATAAAGTTCTGGAGCAGTCCATGTCCACCACATTAAACACATACACACACATACACAGATATAACACACACATACACACACATATACACACACATACACACAGACATAACACACATACACACACATATACATACACATATACACACACATACACACATATACACATACACAGACATAACACACACACAGACATAAAACATATACATACATACACATATACACACACATACACACATACACAGACATAACACATATACATAAACATACACATACATACACACACTTATATACATAGACATAACAAACATACATACACATATAGACATTTATACACACACACACACACACACACACACACACACACACACACACACATGCCGTGCCGTGCCTTGCCTACAGTGTGGAGATTATTTTACGAGGCTTTTGTTGTATGTACATATAAACATTTTTTGCACTAGACCCACGACACACAATTTATTCTTTTCAGTAGGTCATCATCCAAGAAGCCGAGAGCCACAGCAGGCAATCTATGAACTAGATCTCAAGTCTACCCACTTTTCTTTACAACCACATCACAACGTCCCTCACACTGCCCTCTGCTGCAGCCTCCCACGTGTTCCTCTTCCTGTTTTGTCCTAACTGCTGGCCAACGCGCTCTTCGTACAGTGACCAGGGACCTGGAGAGACAACTCTGAAAAGTCCTACCTTCAAGTCCTTTGAAGGATTCCCATTACACTAAGAATAAAACCAGACTGCATAATCGCAGGTTATCAGCATGGTCTGTCCTACACATGTGCCCAGTCCAATAGTTACTGCAGCCTAGCTGCCCTCTGTGGCTCCTAGGCCATGTAAACCTTAGTCATGGTCAAGGTTTTTTAAAGGCATTGTCCCCTAGGCAGAAATGTTCTCAACTGCCACACATACAATAATCCTGTACACAAGCCCATACAGCACCCCTGTCTTACTAACTCCTTCAACCCTTTGTATCACAGCACTGTTTTCTCTTTACAATATCCACACAAGTGAGTTGTGTAGGACATGGGAGCCATCTGCTTTTGCTCTTGACCTCAGGGTACCCATACATGTCATAAGCAGTCTACGAGTCTCTCTGTTACTCGCCCCAGTAGATGTTTAAAATTTGGGGGCTAGAAAGATGGCTCAGCTGTTACAGGCACCTGCTGGTCTTGCAGAGCAAAGGACCTGGGCTTGGTACTTAGCACCCATAAGCCATCTGTTACTCCGGCTCTAAGAGATCTGACACATTCTTCTGGCCTCCACAGGCACAACATGCATGTAGTGCACATACATGCATGTAGGCAAACACATGTATGCACAAGATAAATGAATCTCTTTTGGAAAAGAGTTGTCCATGAATACCTGGACCTTCAGTTCTCAGCTGATTACTTTTCCTCATTTCAAATGACCACTTCTGTTCCACCCCCAGCTGTGGTAGCCTAATCTAGATGTAGAACGCCTATCGGTCCACAAGAAATGTCGGTAGGGGTTGTAAAGGACTGACTTGAGAACTTAGCCCAGGTTGAACTGAAAATATTTAGCATATCTTGTTCCTGAATTCCAGCCAAGCCTAGGGAAAGCAATGTGATTTCGTGACAAGCAGGGGCCTTGACCATCAAAGAAGGGTGGAATCCGAATTCTGGGACACAGAGGGGTGGGTGCCTAGCTTTCAAACCAATCCTTACTTGTTCCCAACAGCCTGAGTTCCTGATGCACAGGGACTCTTGTCAAGTAGTTGACAATTAATAGGGCATTGGCCCTTACACACACCAACTGTTGAATGTTCTTTAGACTTTGTTCAAACTTCATTATGTACACTTGAGTCACAAAACCTCCATCTCATCTACCTTAAATTCAAGGCTGATTTGCCAATCTGGGAGGTGGAGAGCACCTACTGGGTTAGAAGAAGATTTCCCATGAACACAAACTGTTGAAGCTATACAGTGGATTCAGAAGAGCTACCTGGAAGAAGCTCTGTGTTAGGACAGGAGAACTGGCTCAGCGCTTTAAGAGCATGTACTGCTCTCACACAGGACCCAACTTCAATGTCTAGAATCCATATTAGATAGCTCAGATCCATCTGAAACTTAAGCTCCAGGGGGATCTGATGCCTCCTTGGACCCCGATATACATATGCACGCACACAATAACATATAACTGAAAGTAAATAAAACTTTTTTTTAAAAAATGCCCTTTATTGCATGTATGTGAAATTTTCTGTATTAAAAAAATGAAGATTTATTTGGTAAACATTTAGTACCTTAAATCAACAGCTATCTACATATCTCCTCCCAACAAACAGAATTTACTTATAAGACTGTCGACCCAAAGGTCAAAAAAAAAGGATGGAGTTTAATGAAACAAATGCATGACCCTACCCTAAGCGTTAACTCTACCTTTTTATTAAGATATCACTAAATTATGATTGGATTCTTAACTACTATGAATTTTTATAACTGAGAGTCTCTGTGAAGCAAGTTTTTAATTAGTTGATTGAGAATACCATGCAATTCATTTTGATTAGATTCATCGCCCCAAGTATTCCTAGATCAACTCCCCTACCTTCCCCACCCACCCATGTCCTTTTTTTTTTCAAGAAAGTTAGAAACATGACCCTCCACCACACTCAAGTATAGAAATTAGCATTCAATACATAAGAAAGATCAGCTAGGCATTTATTTTATAAATATACCACAAACACTCTTAGCTCAAGCAGTATATGTTTGCTTTTGTGTATTCATATGTACATGTCCATATACATAATCTGTATTTCTCTCTGTATATAATATATACATACATATATATGTATATGTATATATATGTGTATATATATATATATATATATATATATATATATAGCTTGTGTTTGCATCTTGGTTCTACTTTCATTCTTCCATTTAAAAAGAATAATGGCTTCTGAAAACCAAGGAATCATGTAATGCACAAAAGCAAACCGGAAGCACAGTGCAGGAAACTAAGGATGCTACCAAAAGTACCCAAGAGGATGGAGTTGCAGCCAAGTGCTACAGCCAATCTGAAAGAACTCCCAATGACCAGATCTGAACAGCAGGAGTAACAGAGCAAAGATTGTATTACTACATAAAAACCCCAAATATGAAGTGAATGTCCTCCAGTCTAATCATGCAAATGCCCAATTAACTACTTAAATGAGTTAGGAAGGCCTAATCTTCCACACTAAAGAGCTATTAGGGGGGGGGGGGGGGGATGTTTGCCCGGAAACCGGGAAAGGGAATAACATTTGAAATGTATATAAGAAATACTCAAGTTAATAAAAAAAAAAAAAAAAAAAAAAAAAAAAAAAAGTTATTAGTAGTTAATGTAGCTATCCGCCACACCCCCTTCCGGAGACGGTCGAGTGGGCTTTCCACTCAAGAGCAAAGACTCAGCCTTGTGATCTACAGAAAAGGAACATGAGGGAAGGCTATGGTGGAGACACTGGGCAGGCACCATCACAGCCTGGTGATCCAGGTCAACAACATCAGTGGTAAGCCATGTCATTGGTGCCTACCCTTGATATGACATGAAGAAAATGTATGTGGCTCCTTGTATCTCCTCTTCTTCTTCCTCCTCTTCCCCCACTTCCCCCCTCCTCCTCCTCTTCCCTTTCCTCCTCTTCGTTCTCCTCTTCCTAGTCCATAGCCAAATCTAACCATGATCAGCACACCAGGCATGTCCAAAGTCTCCATAGTACCTGAGCCTCAATACCAGGAAACACCAGAAATGAAGAAAGCCTGGAAAACTAGCATTATGACCCAATGAAAAACTAGCATTATGACCCAATGAAACACTAGCATTATGACCCAAATAAGGCTAGGGCGTCATGACAACTTGACACGAAGTATGCTACCCTACACATTCTACATATTGGGTTTTTGGGTGAGCCAGCCATGGCCTCTGAGCTCTGGCTTCTTCAGAGCAGACTGTGGAGCTCGATGGCACTTAACTCACAAGTTTCAACCAAAGCCCTGTGACACTTCACCTCATATAGGAAAATCCTCCAGGTAGGCAGGGACTGCCTTGTTGTTCCAGGTTCCCTCACCCAAAGACTCCTTACTACATTCTCAGTCCCTCTGCCACACCCTCACTTCCCTCAGCCACTGAAAGTGTCCCAACTGCCACATCAAAACAAAGAAACACATATGACATGACATTGAGTGGCCTCGACAGTAACAGTGGCATATGACCCATGGTGTGCCCCATCACCCAGTCCAGCTCTGCTACAGAAGCCCAACGCTGGGTGCCATGACCAAAGAGAAAGGGGTTCTCTTTCTTCCTGACTCCTTGTCTACAACTACAGTTCTGTTCTATAAGAGTAGGTCATTGAAGACTCAATACCACTGCCCCAAAGCTGGAGCAGAAGATGAGTGGCAGAATAGTGAGTGGGTCCAGGTAAGAAACTAAAGGTTCTATCTGTAGCCCAGCTGATTCATGGGCCCAGACTCACAAGGGCACAGGCCACTGGGACTTTAATCCCTTCCCCCACCCATGATTGCCTGTGCCACAGACACTGCATGCAGGGGGCTAAGCTCAGAAGACAAAGGGACATCCTGTCCCCAGGTTGCATGCACAGAATGAGGGTTCCACTAGGAGACATGAGCTTCTCTGTCCCTAACTCCTGGACTCGGTGCAGTGACACAAGAATTCTTTGCAAACTGAAAGAGGCCTTTATTTGGAATAGGGGTGCAGAAAGGATCACTCTGACGATCACTATTGAAAATGAAGATGGCTTTCAGTTGTTGGGCTGGGCAGTTACACAGGGACCAGAAGCTCCATGAAACTAGTGGTCACACCCACAGAAGCAGGGCAGTCATAAGTAAGTCTATGAGAGAGAGCCAACCAATAACAAGGAAGAAGACAGCACTAGAACATTCTTATCCCTGAGAATCCAGAAGCTTAGATATATGTGTCAGGTGGTACCCACCAAGAGGTATCCAGAGGCAGACCTGGAGAAGAGTTGAAATTTCTCCCTTTCTACACACATGGAGGAGAGGGTGTCTGCAGAGGTGGGAGCCTTACTGACTCAAGTTATGATAAATATTGATCATCAGTTGGACAGGGATCTAGAATCTCATAGGAGGGAAGCCTCCATGTGTACCCATGAGGGAGTATCTAGATTAGGGTAATTGAGACGGAAAGACCCAACCTAAATATGACTGGAGCCATTCCCTGGGCTTGGGTTCTGAACTGGATTAAAAAGAAGACAGGGAGCTGAGTACCCAGCATTCATCGGGCTCTGTTTCCAGACTGGGGACACAATGCAACCAGCTGTGTCACCCTCCTGCTACCATGACAGACTGTATCCTGGAACTGTGAGACCCCTTAAGATCACAACACAACACCATGAAGGATATTACAGGGCGGCAACCCATTATCTGATCAAACACTAGGTTAAAACTGCACTGACGCTAGTCCCCAACACAACAAAATTCAATGGTAAACAGTGAAAATCTAACTACCCAAAGGGGGATAAGTATAACTGTTGACCAACCTGCAGCTTGTGTTGACCATAAGGGAATTATTAGGAAGCCAAGATATAATATAGAAGCGATACAAAAGACTGAGGAGGCCAGAGCCACGAAAATATGGGGAACTCAAATCAGACTTGATCAGTTACTCTTAAAAGAAAGAAGTATAAAAGCTATGGTGGGGGGAGGGGGGTTGGAGGACAAGGGGGTAAAGAAAAGCAGGAAGAGAAGCTAAGCAGAGACATCGGAACACCTACACTGTAGGGTAGTACATAACACTTCATGAACAAAGCCAATAACACTTTTTTCTGTCTTACCCACCTCACTAAAGAAATTAGCAAGTGACCAAACAAAGCAGCAAGCCCAGAGACAGAGAATCCGAGAATGACCGCATATGGTACATAATATATAGTATATTATAGTATAATATATAGTAATTTAGAGCAGATAGACAGACAGACAGACAGACAGTATATTATCTAGAATGCACAATTTTGAACCAAAGGTTTGAGGCATGCAGAAGAAACGTGAATTTGTAATAAACATGCCTGGGTTTTAAGAGTTGCTAAGACTCTGGCAGAGAGGGTCTGAATACCGAACTTGACAAAGACTAACAACTGTTTTACAAATATCTGCAGAAATCCATGTTTAAAGAACTGAGTGGGAGTCTGGGGGACAGAACTCAGTCAGTAAAGTGCTTGCTGCACAAGCATGAGGGCCTGAGTTCATATCCCCAGCACTCACGTAAAAACCCAGGCACAGTGGTGTGATGCATATCTGTAACTCAAGTGCTGGATGGTTATGAGAGGCAGATCCCTGGAGTTCACCGCCTCACCAATCTATATGAGTTGGTGAGCTTCAGGCTCAAAATACCGCAGAGTTACTGAGGAAGACACACAATGTTGACCTCTGACCTCTACATGTATAGATAGATACATATGGGCTCGCACATATATGTGCACGCGCATACACACTGGCAAAAGAAACACACACATGTATGCACAAGCACATACACACACACACACAAACACGCACATATGTCACGAGGTAGGGGGAAAGAAAAGATGGTGACAGTGATGTCACATAGACTAAAGAATCTGGGGAGATCTTGGAGCTGAGAATCACAATAAGCAAAATGAAGAAATTCCTAGCAGAAGATAACAACGGATTCATAGGCTGGAGCTGTTCTAAGGAAGAACCAGTGACCTTCAAGGTAAGTCAACAGTGATTATGCAACTGGAGAAGCTTAAGAACGCCCGGGCACATCAGCACATCAACCCATACATAATGGAAGCACCAGAAGGAGAGAGGGAAGGGGGAAGAGGAAATGCTAAAAGAAACCACAGCTGAAACATGTCAGATTTTAAGAAGGAGAAAAGAAATCATTTGCACATTCGGAAAGCTCATAGGATTCCCAGTACAATGCATGCAAAAATATGCACAGCCAGACATATCACAGCGAAATGCTGGAAGCCAAAGATGAAGACAAAAAAACCTTCAAGAAAAATCCAATTCATCCCCAACCGAGCAATTACAAGATACACAACTGAGATAACTTATCAGCAAGTCATAGGATGAAGAACATAACTTTCAAAGGTATGATGTAAAACTGAAGGCAAAATAAAGGGATTGCCAGATACGCAAGAGAAGTGAAAATGCTTGCTGTAGAGCAACCACTATAATTATAAAACACAGAGATAATACTCCAGATATTAGGTTTTTAAATATCCGATAATGGGGAATAAAGCAGAAAATTGAAAGGTATAGGACCAAGCAAAAACAGGACAAACAGAAAACAAACGCAGAATTAAGAATACGCAGATGGATGATAACACCAAATTCAAATGTCATAAACACTCAGTGTGAGAAGACTGATGGCGAATGGTAGAACACTTAACACAAGAAACACAGATCACCCAAATGGAGAAGGTGAACTACGCTAAAACTAATGAAAGAGAGCTGCGTAGTGACCACTTTCCTATCAGGAAAAGCGGACTTCACAGCACGGTTTACTACTAGAGAAGAGAAAGGTCTTTTCACAATAGCGACAAGGTCAATTTGTTCTGAATGCGGGGCCATGGGTGGCCCAGTGGGTGAGCATCTGTGTAGGGCACACAAGACACTGGGTTGGCTAATAGGCCCTGAAAGAACTGAATCACAAACCTAGCGGCATGTATAGCAGGCATGTGCCTGATTACAGAGCTGCAAAACACAGAGAGCAGAAACTCAACGCAACTGGAAGGACCAAAAAATAAATCCATGTTTTCGTTGAAGATATGTTAAGGATACCGTTCTCAAAACGTATGGGAACAAGCAGTGGGAAAATCATTATGGACAGAAATCTAGACTATAAGAAAATCTGAAAACCACCATTGACCACAGTAATCCAGTGGACACTTTCACTCCACAAAACTAGCAGCATAAATTTCAAACGACAGATAACATCAGTCAGTATAACCTATGCACGGGACAGGAAAACAAGTCTCAAAACGTTTAAGAGGACTAGAATCACGCAAAGTATTTCTTAAACCAAACCTGAGTTAAGTTAAAAATAAGGACCGGAAATATCTTTGGGAGATCACCAGACATTTGGAAACCAAGCCACGTGTTTCTAAATCATCCACAGGACGCAGACTAGGTCAGAGGGAATATGGAAGTCATTTAACTTGAACAAAATTAAACGCAATATATTAAATTTATAAGATGGAAATAAAACCTGCCTGGGAGCAAAGAAGCAAAAGTCAATCACTTAGAATCTATCTTGAACAATTAATAACAAAATTAAATCCTAAGATATGGAGAAAAGAAATAAAGATCCAAAAAAATTAATAAAAAATTATATTTTCATCTGAAGAAAAATTTAAAGGAAAAAAATCAGTTAAAAAAATCAATGACAAAAATCATTAAAATTAGTAAGCTTTTAATAAGGTTGACCAGAAGAATTAAATAAACAAATAAATACATACTACATACTACATACATACCATACATACATAAAATCTGATACCAAGGAATGAAAAAGGAGACATCACTACAGATCCTACACATACTATGATAATCAGGGAATTAGTACACATTTACTTGCCAATAAATTTTATTGTAAAATTTATACCTGGAAAGACAGTTCTTTTAATAAACAGATAACAGGAATATCCTTGTGACTGTTAAATAAGTTACAAACACAGTTTCAGTCTTTCTGTAAAAAATCTCCACTGAAAATATTTATCAAAAAAGTACAAAAAATATTCTAGAAAACTGAGGCAAAGGTAAAATTTCCCAAATTATTCTATGATGGCAATATCTGTCATATATATGAATCAAAAACTCTACAGTTAGCAGATCCAATCAAGAGCACATGAGATTGTCTATAGTTCATAACCAACTAGAATTTATCTACAGGAAGCAAAGTCACCCTAACACACAAAAGTAAAAGAATGGGATTTGTTCTTTAAGAGATTTTGAAAAAATACAAACATAACCAACAATTCAAAGGTGTATAAAATTCAACCATTTTTTATTTTTAAAATTTTGGTAAAATTAGAATCAGAAGGAAATTTCCTTAACTTGATGAGAACAAATATTCAAAAAATTATCTGTACCTGGCATCACACTTAACTGGTGAAATGGGAACACTCTCCAGACACTTAAATCCCAACAACACAGAGAGAGTTCTCTTGCCACACCTGTTCACCAACAAGATGCATGCTAAAAAAACAACTGAATTGCTTTTATTCCCAGAAGGCATGTTTATCAATGTAGGCAATCAGATTGAGTTCTTTACAAAGCCCATGGACTAATTAACTTCTGCAAGACGCATGACTTAAAGATGTACAGGAATCAGCCCCATTTCCACGTGACGATAACAGACAACCACAGACTTCCAAAAGAAACTGTGATCATTGGTCTGGATTATCAACCTGGTTAGCCTGAGAAATACTTAAGAGATTAGTGAAGCATGGATCAGGATATAGCTGTGAGGGCATTTTCAGAGACAATGAAACAATGAAAGCTCTTGCCTAAAGAATTAATAAACCCTTGATGTTCTTAGCATGATGGCATTATGGGAAATTTGTGAAAGGAGTCGCTCTCTAAGAACATGTTCTGAGAACTGTATTTTGTCCTTGTTGTATTCTCTCTGTTCTGTTCTGTTTTCCATGATGTAATCTGTTCTACTCCACAAGAGCCTCCTCTCCAGAATAGGCTGGAACCACTTCAGCAATTGGCCAAACTACATTCTACCTAATTTAAGTTACTTCTGGAAGGTACTTCAAGCACAGTGATTGGAAAACGGATATTCAAGTACTGAGTAGGGTTATGGCCATGACTGAATCTGACCATGTGGTTCTTATGCCTTTGAAATGGTTTGTGAGAGGAATTTGGAAACATTTGGTGATGTGAGTTACAGGTACTATTGAATGCTATGAGCAGAGTAATCTTGTGAGATGTCCAAAGTCCAGGATGCCAATAAGAATGCAGACAGTGAAATTTGGTCTCATAGGGTTTCAGGTAGAATCAGGGACACTGCCAGTTTAGACTAGCACCATATATTATATTCTGAGGAAGAATTTATACCTTTTGTCTTGACCCAAGGCTTTAAATAAGGCTGAGTTTAGGGACAACTGATTATTTGGAGGGGATTTCAGGATGGGATACGGTTATCTGGGGCTGTTGTTTTACAACAGATTTACAGTGAGCACTGAAAGCAAAAGGTATGGAAGAATAATTTGAAAAGAATGCAGAAAAAGATCAAGTTGAAAGTTTGGAACAAGAAAGGTTTAGTTGTTAAAGAGGTTCTTGACACTTAAGCAAAGAAGCTACACGTTTTGCACTGGGACAATAGGAAGGATGACTCAAGAGTATCTCAGGAACTGGCCACTGTGCAAAATTTATAAACTCAGTGGAAAGACTTTTCCTTGAGATGAGAAAGCCTTAGGGTGCCCTGGAAGTATTTTCCTGGGTTCAACAGCCCAGACATTCACCACAACCATGGTTCAAAGGGGATGTAGATGTTACTTGAGCTTAAAGCTGA
Source organism: Rattus rattus (assembly GCF_011064425.1). Taxonomy (NCBI): domain Eukaryota; kingdom Metazoa; phylum Chordata; class Mammalia; order Rodentia; family Muridae; genus Rattus; species Rattus rattus. Next base: position 36,310,161 of record NC_046170.1, read on the forward strand.
CAATGAAGTTGTCCGTCTGATGCTGATTTTTTCAGACATGCTAATGAGTTAAGAGTATCTACATTTCCACTCAGATTTGGAATAAAAGCAGGGAGGGAGGCAATCTGTGGTAGAGTAAAAAGCCCTAAGGGAGGCAGCCCCTGAGAGACGAATGCTTAACGCTGCTAGGATGGGGGCAATGAAGGGGAGACACCGGAACACTGGAGACACCAGGGATGTGGAACATTTGCCAAGGACAGACACAGGGGACAAGCCAAGCCAGCCCAGGACCATGTGGGCTGCAAACAGCATGGATGGCTACAGGGTGCGGCAGTCTAAATCCACTGGTAGTCACCTCATACCATCTAGTGCCCCAGATGACGGACCGTGAGATGTGATGATAGCCCTACGTGGTTTCAGTCTTGCATTGGTCCAATTCTTGCTGTGATTCTGTTCTCCCTTTGGGAATGGGAATGTCTGCTCAGCACCTTTGTATCTTGGAAGTTTGTAGTCTGTGTCTGAGCTTCACAGACATTCATGGTGAAGAACTTCCTGGGGTCCCAGAAGAGACTTCAAGCTTGCCCAAGAGCTCCACTGGAGTAATGGAGCTTTGAAGGCTATGGAGACTCAGAAATAGACTGAATGCGTTTTTTTAAATATGAGCTGCACATGAGCTTTTACGGGACCAATGGCGCAATGTTATAAGTTAGGAAACATGTTTGTGTGTGCCAAGCTGATGGGAGTTTGGATTTCTGATTGTTGGTCCTGACTGTCCGTTTAAGAGGATTAAGAAACACCTGAGAGATTAGTGAAAGCATACCTCTGGGATTAAAGCATTTCCAGAGACAGATAACAAGGACTCTAATCTGGTGAATGGATTAATCCCCTGATGGACTCATGACATAATAATGTTATTGAGCAGCCACTAAGGGGAAGAAGCTCCACTAAGAGGAGCAGCCCACTTGGAGGAAGTACGTTATGGGAGGGATGGTCTTTGGGAGTTATTATGTCACCCTGGGCCCTTCCCATAATCTCCACTCTGCTTCCTGTCTGCCATGATGTCTCCCTTCCCTGGTGAACTGAAACTATATGCCAAAATAATTCCTCTCTCCCTTAAGATGCTGCTGGCAAGTATTTTCACCTACAATATTACCAAAAGTGGACAAAATTCTTAAGAATCAACCTGGCAAAATACATGCACAGGGCCGGAAAGATGGTTCAAGCATTAAAGCATCTGCTTCACAAGTGTGAAGACCAGAGTTAGAATCCACAGATCCCACAATAAATGCCAGATGGGTATGACAGCCTGCCTTCTAACTCCAGCCTTCGAAGGTAGAAACAGGAGATTCCCCCACGGCACGCTGGCTAGTGAGATTAGCCATGTCACAAGCCCTGGATTCGATTGAAAGACCTTGCTTCGATGAATAAGGAGGAAGAGCAACAAAGGATGATTCTCAGCAGGCACAGGCACAGAAGTGCACATGAACCCAGAGTGATGTGCACACAGACACTCATGCACCCATACACATGCAAATATGCATACATATGTGTACATACACCCATGTGTAACAAATATGTACCACACATATGGAAATACATACAAATATGTATTCAAGGCTTATATACTGAAAACCATGATGTGTAAATGAAGAGTATTTAAAATCTGTATCAACAGGATTACACACACACACACACACACACACACATACACACACACACACACACGGCTTATATACTGAAAACCACGATGTGTAGATGAAGAGTATTTAAAATCTACATACACAAGAACAAAGCTCACAAGTCATAGACTCGAGGTCACTAGGGCAGCTCTCTAAGCTCTCTAGACCCTTCCATAGGGTTAGCATAATTCCAACCAGCCCCCTAAAAGATTTTTCTATAAGAACTAACAGGCTGGTCTTAAGACTTGTTGGAACTGGGGGTTGGGGATTTAGTTCAGTGGTAGAGCACTTGCCTAGCAAGCGCAAGGCCCTGGGTTCGGTCCCCAGCTCCGAAAAAAAGAAAAAAAAAGAAAAAAAGAAAGACTTGTTGGAACTGGAAAAACCCAGAGTGAAGCAAGAATAATAAGCCTCCTTGATTTAGACTTGTTATAGACTATAGTAATCAAAACAATACAACCTGGTAACAATAAACCAAAAGACAAAAAGGCTGGAAGGGAGTGTCAAGAAATAGCCCCACGTGGATATTAAGAACTGATTCTGATGGAGAAGCAAAAGCAGCCGAGTATAAAAGATGATCGTTTTCAACAAAAGGTGCTGAAACACGTAATGGATTCCAGGTCATACCCTACACCACATCCACACATTTACTCAAAATGATCACAGACCTAAATGTGAAACCTAAAACTGTAAAATTTCTAGAAGAAGATTAAAAAAAAAAACCCTTCCAGACTTTGGGTTGGGCAAAGGCTCTCTAGAGGAGAATACTGAAAATCGCATTCATGGAAATAAAACAAAAGACAGATTACCTAAGTTAAAATTTCTCTCTGAAAGAAATTTTTAAGACAAAGAAAGTATGTCATGGGTTGAGAAAGAAAACGTTTCAAACCTAGTTTAATAAAAAGACTCTCACCTAGAGAGTCCATGAAACTCAGTAACAGAAAAACAACCCAATTTTTGAACTGGCAAAAGATTGGATGGGGCTGGAGAGATGGCTCAGAGGGTAAGAACACTGGTTGCACTTCCAGAGGACCTGGGTTCAATTCCCAGCACCTATACAGTGGCTCGCCACTGCCTATAACTCATGTTCCAGGGAATCTTATGCTCTCTTGTGACCTCCCCAGGGACCAGGCAGGCACATACATGCCGTACAGACATATATGCAGATAAAGCATTCATATGACAAAAATGAATAAGGAAAAAATTTTAATGTGAGAAGACACCTGACCAAAGAAGATATATAAGAGACAAGTGAGAGAACAAAACAATCTTCAGCATCATTAGCTAATAGGAAAAGATGCAGGTTAAAACCACAATGAGATGCCATGTTCACATGTAAAATGGTCAAAGTTAGTAACTTTACCAGACAAAGTATTAGAAGCAGAAAAACCGGAGCTCTCGTTCAGTGTCAGTAAGAAAGAGCAACAGTACAGTCATACTGAGCACGTTTAGCAATAAAAATGTCTATCAATAACGCTCCAATCCACATTTATACCTTTGCCTCAGAGAAATGACAGCATCCAGCCCACCATGATTTATGTATCAATGCATCCCGTAGCTTCTTCATTGGCAGATAGAAACAGTTCACACATCCAGCAATTAAGTGAACTGATGGATTAAATCGTGATTTGTCTATGCAATAAGACACTACTTAGAAACAAAAAAAATGAATTATCAATATAAAAACTTGTATGATTTTACAATATAGTATTGTTGCATTTACATAAAATTGTGGGAATGCAATTGATCTGTAGTTGTGGGATCCAGAGAGTAGTGTCTGATGGGCAGAAAACCAGGCAGGGGCCAATGATGAAGGATGGATTTACGAGAGTCAAAAGGAAACATTTGGAAGTAATAGGTGTGAGCTGAAGAAAGTGATAGCTCTACAAGTTAAACATAGGTCAAAGATTTGTCGAATTTTGTACTCCATGTAGGATTATATTTATGTCAATTTTACCTCAATAAAGCTGCTAAGTATTCCCAACAGGCAAGATCGGGAAACACACATGCGGCAACAGAATAGACTGCAATAAAAATAGAATGTTTCCAGAACCAAATTTTAAAAACTCTTGGGAATTAAAAATGGTAAAGCAAAAACAGAATAGCAAAAAGACTCAATTAAGGGGATCTTCTGGAATAAAAACCCGTAATACACACGGAAGGAATGTGTGCAAAAGCTTTGAGGACTTAGATCTATAGGTATTAAAAAAAAAAAAAAAGAAGTTCATGAAAATGAAAATACATAACTAAATGGGAAGAAATCAATAAAATAACCCTGGGAAATTTCTATGGCAAAAACCCAAGTATCGGAATCGAGGGAAGACAGCTCAGTTGGTAAAGTGCCTGCCCCGCAAACAGGGAGACCTGAGATAGGATCACTAGAATCAGGAAAAAGCTAGGCCTGGGAGTTCACTCTGCAACCTCACCACGGAGGAGTCAGAGGCAAATGAATCCATGAAACTCATTAGCCAGCAAGTCTAGCCTAACCCTAGGAGCCCCAGGTTTAAAGCGAAAGCCTATGTCAAAAGAGAGGGTAGAGAGCCAAAGATGGCGGATGTCAAACTCCAGCTTCTGCGCATGCGCACACTCATGCGCATACATGTATAAACGTGTGTGCGCATGCACACGCACACACACACACACACACACACACACACACACGCACACACGCACACACGCACACACACACACCCTACCTGTGCATTTTAGTTGTCAGCTTGCTACAATCTAGAATCACTTGAGAAGACTGTCTCAATGAGGAATTGGCTAGATCAAGTTGGCCTGTGAGTATTTTTCTTAGTTTGGCTAACTAAGGTTGCGAGACCCGGCCCACCGTGAGCAACACCACTCACTCACTGCTTTTGTGTCTTGGAGTATTTAAGAGTCAAGAATCCTGTGGAGAGCTCAATGTGAATCCATTCGTGTCCCTGCGTCCTAGACTGCAGATGTCATGCGACTATCACCTACACTTCCTCACAAGGAGGAGACTGCAACCTGGCATTTTGAAGTAAAACCCTTTCTTTCTCCCCTAAGTTGCTTTTTGTTGGGGGCATTTTACCAGAGAGACAAAAATATGAAAATCGATCATTGTTCAAAGAGTCTATCATGTAGTCACACAATGACCCAACACAGCCAAACCTCATGACATAATTTTATAAATCGTATGGCTTCGGCTTCCTCAATAGGGAGGTTCTCAACCTTCTTAAGGCTGAGACCCTTTAATACAGCTCCTCATGTTATGGTGACACCCCCAACCCCACCACCATAGAACCACTCTCATTGCTACTTTGTAACTGTAATCTTGCTACTCTTATGAACCATAATGTAAATATTTGATATTCGAGATAGCTGATAAGTGACCCCTGTAAAAGGGTCATTTGACACCCCCTCCCCCACCAACAAAGGAGCCACACAGGTTGTGGACCAATGGGTTGAAAACCAAATGCAATAGAAGGATGCTTCAGTGAAAATCACCTACAACCTAGAAGTCCACACTCAGCTAAGCCACTGGTCAGGTGGGAAAGTAGAATTGAGACATTTTTAGAAATGCAAATATTTGTCTAATATCTTCTTGTCTGCTTTACTCAAGGACCTACTAGAGGTCAGTCCCATCCTAACAACAGTGTGAGAAAAATCAGGCAAAAAGCATGGAGCTAGCCCAACACAGGAGGGATGTGGTGCGACACCGGAGGGGGGCAGGGAATCCCACAGTGACAGCTATGCACTCGACCTTGAGGAAAAATCAATCCAGATTGGCCCAGGTTTGGCACTTTCTTGGCCAAGGATGATACAAGGCTCCCCTTTCCTATTTGCCCTCCAAAGTAAACAGACAGGCATACGGCAAACCACCAGACCCATCACTTGTATTGTGACATCCATAACGACAACAGTGTGTGCAGGAACTGGGTGATTAGACCACGAAGATGCCAGATTTCGTGGAGGATGGTGCCAGGCTCCTAACACTGCTGGAATCAGGAAGCATTTTATAGTAGAGGAGTAGCATACCTGAACAGTTCAGTCTTCACTGCCTGGCTAAAGCCATTTTCAATTGACGGTATCCTAGAGTCTGTGAAATATACATTCCTTGTGTTAGAAGCTCCACTCGAGTTTGGAGCCCCTTTGAATCACATCTTGGCAGGAGTGTTCTGCCGTCCACAGTCTGCAAACAGAGACAGGCTGCAGGCCGCCCAGAAAGAAAATGTTCCCGGATGAACAGAACATGAAGCCAGAATATGCACAGGTCACCTCACAAAACTGGAGGGAGATGTTGACCCTTAATTACCTGCTTTCACTCTCAAGAGGTGAATCCAAAATTGAAGTATCTCAAATAGCAACGGCGAAATGTCTGCACTGATGGCGAAGACCCTGGGCATCAGCAGAGAGCCAAGACCGCAGAGGTACCATAGAGGGGGGAAAGGACGTGTTTTATCCCATTTGTTCTCAAGAGAGAACTAAACTGGGCTGGGGGACACGGGTCAGGGCAACACCAGATTCAGATCCCCAGAACTCACATAAAAAGCTAGGTGCAGTGGTGTATATCTGTATTCCTAGCACAAGAAGGCAGCTCCTAGGGGCTTTCTGGCCCACCAGTGTAGTCTCACTCCATGTTTGTCGAGAGAAAGTCACACAGACACTGACTAGGGAAGACACTAGAAGTGGGCGGGCACACCGCACAGATGCATACACTCACACACATACACTCTCACACACACTCACACACACTCACACATCACTACACACCACACCCATTTCTGAACTATATCACCTGTGCCCGGGTGTCGTGACCTGTTTATTCGGTATTCCAAATGAAGACAAAGCCATTGGCAAAGGAAACTTGGGGACATACACAGAAAAGAGTGAAATCACCCAGGCTGCTGATAGCAGCCTTCCCACGTATCATTCCCACCCCAGAGTCCTGTGAACCTTGTGTCTCTTCTGCGAAGGGTATGCGGAGAAGAGAATGGGACTAGGAGGGGGCTATGGAAAACAAGTCTGAAAAGTCAGTTGTGTAACAACAACAAAAAATTATTAGCTCAGCTTCTCTGGTGTACATAACTCAAGGCACTCTAAGGATTTCAAATGGGCCTGGGTCAAGCTACGGGTGGAAAGGAGTTTAGTAAGAGGCATCATTTTCCATTTTTGCTAGCACATTCTTAGTAGTCTCCTAATGCCATCTGGCTGTGCGGTAGCTCTGCCCTATCTCCCCATTCAACAGATGCTGAAAATCCTGGACCTTCTCCAGGGCTCCCTGGACAGGTTGACAGTGGCCTCCTCGAAGGCATGGGTGTCCTTACTTCAGATCCAGCAGGAAGTGACATTTTGTAAACCTGTCATCTGGGGACATGGCTGGTAGGCCAACATGGAACATTGGCCATCGGTACAAGAAGAAGTGGAAAGGAGTGGCTTGGCTGCAGACTTTCCCCAGGACTTTGCCAATCAAAGAGAGCAGTTGTCACCACAAGGGAAACCACTCTGTGCTCTGGAGACCAAGTAATGCATCCCCACAATTGCCAAGAGCCTTAGAGACGTCTACCAGATCACACCCAAAGATGGCCTTTTGCCCGGTCTGTCACAGTAACTGCAAAGGTCCTTTCTGCTCATTCTTCTCCCCAAGTCTTATCTCCCCTCAGAAGCCAGGCTGAGAGTTCTATGATGTAATCTAATGGCATTTAATCTCCTTGGCGATGAAGCCAATCCCTGGAGGCAAAACATACCGTTTCCCAGAATCTCTCCCAACCAAAGACTGCCTACACTCAGTAATCATTGAGTTCAAGGTATAATTGTTTTCAGTATCTCTTACTCACCTCTGTTTCTGGCAAGAATTAGTGAGAGTAGTCAGTCTCAAGTTCATTGCCCTGTGCAGTCCAGGGCAGGTCGCTCAGGGCTAGACGGGCAGATGCTTGAGACAACAACACAAGATGGCACTGCCAGCCCTGGGCCTGATTGTGTGTGTGTGTGTGTGTGTGTGGTGTGGTGTGGTGTGTGTGTGTGTGTGTGTGTGTGTGTGTGTTCGCTCATGTGCAGGGGTCAGAGTTCAGTTCAGCCTCGGAGGTCGTTCCTCAGGATTCATCCACTCTGGTGTATTTTAGATTTACTTTATGTGTATGAGTGTTTTGTCTGTGTGCACAACATGTGCATGCGAGATGCTCTCAGAGGCCAGAGTAGGGCACTGCATCCCCTGGAACTGGAATTTCAGATGATGGTGAGCCGCTACGTGGGTTTGGGAAATGGAACCCAGGTCCTCTACACGAACTGTAAGTACTGCTGAATCAGCTCTCCTGAATTCCCATCTAGCTTTTGGAAATGGTGGTGTCTCTCCCTGGACCTGGGGCTTGCTGACTGAGCTAAGCAGACAGGTCAACAAGCCTCAGGGGCCCTCCAGTCTCCATCCCACCAATACAAACATTACGAGTACAAGTTACTACATCCAGTTCTTTACATACAGCTCACGTTCTCCTGACTGCGGGGCAAGCACTTTATCAATCGGGCTCTCTGCACCCCCACTCAATAGTTTATTAAGTCACTAATTTTTAGAGGGAATTGCTTTTAATCGTGTGCACTTGTAAGTGGTTGTGTGCACATGAGAACAAGCACCTACAGAGGTCAGGGGCATCGAATCTCCCTGGAGCCGTGGGAAGCTGACTTGGTGCTGGGAACCACACTCGGGTCCTCTGGAGGAACATTGCTAGCTCTTCCCGCTGGGCAGTCTCTTCAGCCTCCCCGAGTCACTAATTTTTACTTTTCTAATCCCCCACTCTCCATGAAGAGGAGCCCGGAAGATAAACCAACAGAGTTGGACTCATGTGTGCCCCATGACAAGAAAAACCTGTGACTGAACAGCCAGACGCTGAGGAAAGGAGATGAGGCTGCTAGGTGGAAGCACCTGGTGACGACGACCACACGCACGCAGTAGGACTACGCTTGTGTAAAAAAAGCAGACCAGGAAAACCCACAGAAAATATGCGCCTATCGGTGGCTGCCTGGAGCTGGGGGACCTGGAAGGGCAATGCAGGGAGAGGTTCGTAATGGCTAAAGAGTTCAGAGGGCTCTTTTTGATGGAGGGAAATGTCCTAAAATGACCATGGCTATGTCTGCTTCTATTTAGCAGGATTTTTTTTAAGTGATTGGTCAGAAAATGTCAGTGGAGAAAGGTGCTTCCCGCCAAGCCTAGTTGCGTGAGTCTGACCCCCCCCCACCCCAGGACCCTCATGCACAGTGCCCACACTGCCACACTGGTACCATGGTACATGCCACACTCCCCAAAACACACAAATAAACATAAGACAAACAAATACTTCAAAAAGAAAAAAAAACCACATTGGCTTGTGTTGAGATTAGGCCAGGTTCTTGATCCCAGCCCCATGCTTCCAGAAATAAGACTCAGACTCAAAATACATTTACAAACACCTTGGCCCGATAGCTAGGCTCTTCTCTGACTAGATATGACTTAAATTATCCCGTTTATTCCAGCCTACATTCCACCAGTTAGCTAACCATGTTCAGGTACCAGGCATCTTCCCCCTGGGAATTTCCAAACCTGGCTCTATCCCAGAAGTCTTTCTCCTCCCGGATGTCCCACCTCCTATTTCCTGCCTAAGCCACAGGCTTTTTAATTGACAGGTGGTGCATCCATACAATACACAAGATAGTCTTTCTATAGAATTCCCCTTTTTATGGGAAATTAGGTAGAATGTTCTTTTGGTCCAGTGATTGTAGGCATGTGAATCATAACGATAACAATAATGTTTATTCAAACGTTGAAGTTGGCAGGCTAGGGAAGTAGCTGTTTAAAAAATAAATAAATAAAAATGTGGTTGCTGAGAAAGTACCCCCAGGTGGTTAGAGCGTTTTCCTCACACGAGCAAATGGAATTAGGACGTGTGTATACCACAGGATTACTCAGCTTCCAAAGAAAGGAAACACTGATCCTCGCTGTGATGTGAATACCCTGAGGACGAAATACTGAGGAAAGAAAGTCTGTTTCCAAACTCCTACATGACTCTACTTCCATGAACTGTAGTGAGATTCTTAGAGACTAGAATAATCACTTCCGGGGGCTGAGGCAGGAGAATGGGGCCTGCGTGTCACAGAGGGTCTCAGCTTTGCATAAAAAGAGCTATCTGAATGGGCCACAGGGAGAGCTGTCCATCACTGAGAATGTCCTTCCTGCCTCTAACTAGGCTTTCAAAGATGCCTAAGATGACAGATTGCACGTGAACTTTATTACAATTGAAACAGAGACTGGAAGGGTCCAAAGGCTTGAAGGGAAAGAAGGGAAATGATTTCACAGGGACAAAGACCAAGAGCAAGGGCAAAAGTCGATGCAGGAAAGGTCTAAGGCCTGTCCCTAGCGGGCTCATAGCAGCACCCAGCTTGTCACTACCTTCTGGGGTGTGCTGGCCTCACCCACACCCTGCCAGCCACACCGCCACCCACACCAGCCCTGAGACAAGCATCGCCAGCTCAGAGCTCAGGGGGTGGGAGCGGAGTGACTCACTGAGCCACATAGCTCTGCCTTCTGACAGAGAAGAGGCCCCACCTCACCCCTGCCCTACACCTGTGACCTCTGTCTATACAGCTACCAAAAAAATGCAGACTTGGGCTCAGCTATGAGTGCAGGACAGCCCAGGCAGACAAGGACCTAATGGAAACACAGTGACCCTCGGGATCCAAAGACACGGTTCCCTTCATTGTCAGGTGTCCCACGGGTGGGTTTGTGTGAGTGAAGGGAGTAAGAGGTAGAGAAGATGTGTGAAGAGAGGGCCCAAGAAGTGCTCAGAAAAACTAGGAGAGACAAGCAACAGCTGACGCCTGTCACTCAGTTTAGCTAGCAGTAGGGAAGTCCCAGATTCCATTCCCAGCACCACCTAAACCTGGTATGATGGGGCACGCCCACAACCCCAGTGTTGGGGAAGCGGAGGCGGGAAGACCAGAAGTTCTTGGTTGAATTCAAAGCTGAAAGTCAGTCTGGAACATATGAGAGGATATCTTCAAAAGAGGTAAAAAGAGAAAAGGGAGGGAAGAAGGGAAAGCAAAACAGACTGAACTAGGCAGGGTCGAAGCTCGCAAGGCTCAGTGAAGTAATCGTGGCTGACATCCTGATTATGGTCCACGAAAGGACACTACCCAGATGTAACAAAGCCAGAGGCTGCCCGGCCCCCTGGTTTCCCACCACAAGCCCACCTCATGGCCCATGGTCCACCAGAGGTCCATCTCCACTCAACAGCTTTCCCTTCTGCAGGGGTAGAGAGTGGGGAGGAGCCATCTAATCAGAGGGACAGAGAGAGGCAAAGGAGACGCCTTTGAAGGCATCATTCAAAAGGACCAGGCCCACCTACCCATTATGGTTCCGCGGTTTGTGAAGTCCCACCATCATGACTGGAGGGCATTAATTTTAAGACTGTCTCATAACCTCTAGGCGATATGATAAGAAAAATCAAACAAGGATATGAAAGTCAAAAGATGGGACTTCACTTTCCAATCGCACATCTTATGAAGAGAATAAAGTGGAAAGGGATTTAAGAAGCAACTTCAGAAATCTGTCTGGTTACAAAAAAAAAAAAAAAAAAAGTCCTAGTCAACAACCAGCAATAACTGCTTAGAAAATATAGCAGGAAAAATACCCTATTTAGAGAGGCAACAAAAAAAAAAAGCCTGGAAATGAAATTTAACCAAAAAAATAAATAATAAAAATAAAAATAAAACAGTGCAAGATTCAATGAAGAAATCTGCAAAACGGCAACATATTTTAAAACGCATTTATACCAAATGGAGACACTTCTATATTTGTGGATGGGAAGTTCATTACTGTAAACACGTTAATTTTCTCAAACTCAACTTCAAACTTCAAGCAATTTTAATCAAAATCCCATCTGGAATTTTTTTTAAACTTCACAAATTTATTTTAAGTAAATAAGAAGCAGAAATAGCCTGAGGGGGGGTATGTTAAACTGAGTTTAGACTTGTAGTAATATTTATTACAACAGAAAACTATCATAAAGAAGCACAAGCAGAAACTGGAATTATATAAGAAACACAAAGACATGCCTACAGGTACATCGTGTATGCCACGCAGTGGTCATAACCACATATATGTAAATTAATATATATATGTATGTACATTAGATTCCATATATAGCAAAATGACATTTTAGATTCTACATTTATTAAAGTGTGGACAGCTAGTTAAGTAAAAGAAATTATGGAATTATGATGTGTTGTCACCTACGAGTATGAACCAGGTCTAGTTCGAGAATTAAATGTAAACAAAAGTAAAGATATGCACCAAATCAACTGCACACAGGTTATGGTGTTTTTAAACTTACAGGAAAATTCAAAAGGTGTTAAGAAATAAAATTTTAAATCTCCAAGATATCAAAGCAATACAATCTAGATTTGAAAAAAATGAAAACAATTGTTGCAACTTAAACTATATATATACATATATATATACATATATGTACATACATACATGTATATATACATATATGCATATATATGTGTATATATATATCAATTCAACTTTATACTTCGGTGTGAAACGGAAACACTCTTAAGAGAATCATTTGGGAGTATTAATTGTGGGGAGAAAATATAAATATGAAGTGACCGATGCACAAACAAAAGCTGATTGAGTTCACCAGGGTCAAAAGTATGGAAAACTCTATCAACGTATCAGCACTTTTCCCAAATCTGCAAGAATAAAGACCACAGGCGCCTGCCCCTCTCTCTATGCTAAGAAGAAAGGTATCAACGCCTGAAGCACTTACATTGATGATGGGCAAGTTGGCAAAGCCCGTTTTGCCTTCAGAAAACAGCCTACACGCAAAAACTCTAAACCACCACATGTTGCGTGCACTCTCAGTTCTGTGCCTCCAATGGGTTGTGTCATTTAGCTCTTAAAAGTGAGCTACAAGTTCCAATGTATTGATCTTTTTGCAGATGAGGAAACTAAGGCACAGAGAGCTCAAGAAAATCATTCAAAGCCACACAAGTGTGTGTTTATGGGGAAGCGCCAGTACCCGGACACAAGAAGCACCCGGTCTAAGACGTCACGGAAGAGGCAGCAGTAACAATTTTAAAAGCTTTGGCATAAACGCACGATAAAATGAATAGATGGATGAGTAGCTGATCGGATGGTGAGTGTTCAGATGGACAGGTGGATGTGTACATAGATAGATGGACAGATAATTTGGGTAGGTGGATAACTAGATGGGTGAGTGGGTGGGATAGGTGGGTGATCAGGTGGATAGATGGACAATTAGATGGATACCTGGATTACCAGTGATGGGTGGGAGGATGAGCAAGTGAATGAGTGAAGGGATGGATCGACATATGGATAGGTGGATGAATGGATGGATGGATGGATGGATGGATGGACATATGGATGGGTAGATGAATGGATGATGGATGGATAGGTGGATGAATGGATGGATGGATGGGCGGACAGACATATGGATGGGTAGATGAATGGATGATGGATGATGGATGGATAGGTGGATGAATGGATGGATGGGTGGATGGACGGACAGACATATGGATGGGTAGATGAATGGATGATGGATGATGGATGGAAAGATAGACAGACATGTAGATGGATGGGTGGATGGATGGGTGGATGATGGAAGGATGGACAGACACATGAATGGATGGATGATAGGTGGATGATAGATGGGTGATGAATGGATAAAAGGATGGATGATGGGAGGATGGCAGACACATGGATGAATGGGTGGGTGGGTGGATGGATGGATGGATGAATGGATGGATGGATGGGGTGGACAAGTGGATGGGTAGAAGGATGGATGAGTAATGGGATTGAAATATAGGTGGGTGAGTGAATGGGTGGGTGGATGAATGACCCAAATTACAAAGCATTCACTTGAGTTATGTCTCCATTTTGATTCCCACTCGCATATTCTAGATACTGACTTCATAGTAGGCCAAGTTCCAAGTAACTTTTAAGTCCTTCCTAAGCAGGCAGGAAACGAGCAGCAAGGGCCCATTCCCCTCCCAGAAACAGAGCCTTAAGTGGGAAGCGCAGGCACCGTGAGCTCACTCCTGGAACCAGAAGCCGGCATCTTCTCGGGTCCTTAGAACCTCTTTGTTTCATAAAACCAAACCCATCAGCCACAAACAACGTAACCGCTCAAGGAACCACATACAAAAAGGCCACCAACTATAGACATGAGACACCCACTCAACTAGAAGGCTGTATCCCTGAGTAGACGGGAGGGTATATAAGATACACACAGGAGCATTCAAAATGAAACGTGTTCCCTAAATCTCCCTTAGCCTCGGGTCTTATACATGCCCCAAACTCCAAGACTGCACGACATTGTGAGCTCTTGGTCATCTTTCATCTTTTTTTTAAAAAATATTTATTTATTTATTATATATAAGTACACTGTAGCTGTCTTCAGACACACCAGAAGAGGGCATCAGATCTCATTACAGATGGTTGTGAGCCACCATGTGGTTGCTGGGATTTGAACTCAGGACCTCTGGGAGAGCAGTCAGTGCTCTTAACCACTGAGCCATCTCTCCAGCCCTCATCTTTCATCTTAAACCAAGTAAAAATCATTTTATGTAATATACTACACTAGTTCAAAATAGTTATTTTTGAGGCTGGGTCTCATTGTGTATTCCACAAGGGCCTTAAAATTACCACCCTCCCAAGTGCTAGGAGGATGGGCATACGCCACCATGCTTCTTTTTATTTAACTTTTAAAAATCGGATTAAGAGTGAAGCCAACTGACAGGTGAAGGCCACACCCTGGTGACCAGAAGACGCCGTGCTGACGAGCACAGGCTCGGTGCCTGGCAGAGGTTAGAGAATAGCAGTTAGCGGTTTCCACGGCAGTGAGATTCCACTACCCACCCTGCTTCTGCTGAATCCCCAAGAGAAAGCTGAACCGTCCTTGTGAGTATACCCGGACTCCCCCGGACTCACCTATTCACTCATTTTATGTTTCCAAACCCTTGGGAGTTAAGAATTACTAAACCCACGTCAAAAGTATAATTACTAACTGTAATCAACTAAGAGAGAAGCTGGCAGGAGCGCCTGTGAGAAATTTTCTTGATCAGGTTATTTTAAAAGGAAGCAAACAAAAAGCTAAAAAAAAATGGACAACAAAACCTCACCTAAATATGAGCAGTGCCTGCTCGCACACAGGGCGAGCACGGGCGTGAGACAGAACCTGAGTTTCTTCCTCTTTTCGGGTCCTTGCTTTCCCCTCTCCTCGGCTGGGGTCTGCGGTTGTTGGAGACTCTTCCCCTATCACCTTCTGAGTCCCTGACCACACTTCCTACCATGATCTCTTCCTTTAAAACTCCTACTTCCAAATTCTAACCTCAGAGGGTAAAACCAGGTCGAACCTGATTAAAATAGGAGCACGCCATTCTCGGGTATATTGCCTCTGCGGGCCAGCCCAGCGAATGGCTGTTTGGCTCCACAAGCTCTGGCAGGCTGTCTTCCCCATGGTCAGGTTGACAGGGTAGCATGGGAATAGCCTTGCCTTTGTCACTGCATCCTGCTTCTTCCTGATTCAGAGTGGGAAGAGGCTGCCCAACCCTTAACTCCAGGGTGAAACAACTCCCCCAAAGCTGCACGCACACAAGTGCCCACTGCACCCACGGAGCAAAAAAAAGGTACTGATTCTCACTGTCACCTGCAAACAATGAAGCCTGAAACCCATTTGTATCAGTCAGGTTCTCTAGAGGAACAGAACCTATAGAATGAATAGATAGATGGTAGGTAGGTAGGAAGGTAGGTAGAGATAGATAGATAGATAGATAGATAGATAGATAGATGGATGGATGGATGGATGGATGGATGGATGGATGGATGGATGGATGGAAGGAAGGTAGATAGATAGATAATAGATGATTAAGACTGATTGATAGACTGGTTGATTGATTAGTATGGCTTACAAACTGTAGTCCAGTTAGTCCAACCATAAATGCTTACCAACCAAAGGTCCAAGAACCCAGTAGATGTTCAGTCCAAAAGGGTAGGTGTTTCAGCTGGTCTTCAGCATTCGCCTAAAGGCTTGCAAGCAAGAGTGAGAGGAAGCAGGCAAGGACGGAGCCAGCTTCCTTCCCCATTTATAAAAACCCTTGGGGTTGGGATTTAGCTCAGTGGTAGAGCGCTTGCCTAGGAAGCACAAGGCCCTGGGTTGGGTCCCCAGCTCGAAAAAAAAAGAAAAAAAAAAAAAAAAAAACCCTCACAGGTGTACCCAGTCCTTTGGGTTTTCGTTAATTCCAGATGTGATGAAGTTGGCAATCAAGAGTAGGTATCACACCATTGTACCATCTTGAGTGGAATTAGGAATCAAGAGCATAATAAACAGTCACCAATTTATCCAACCCTACTGCTCTGGGGAGAAGTGACTTTTCAATAGTCCCAGGCCATGTGGGCTCAGTAGAGATCGGCCTCGTGGGGTGAAAACAACCTCTTGCGCCATGATCTCTCTCCATGTGGCACCATCCAGTGGAGACTCTTGGTTTCTTCCGCAGTTAGACTATAAACATGGTTTCTAGGCAGTTTTCCCCCTATCCTCTCAAGAGTTCTGGAATGTCCCAAGTGTTCTGAGTTCCAAAGATGGTTGAGAGGAGCCCCAAGAACGTAAAGAAGGAAGCTAAGTAACCGTGACAGAACAATACGTGACCAGGCAGCCCGAGTAGGAGCCTCCAGTCACACCAGGAAAGAATCACATCATTACAGGGCAGTATTCCTTACCACACCTTCCATTTTCATATAGCACTGTCCTAGTTAGGGTTTCTGTTGCTACGAAGACACCATGACCACGAAACCCCTTATAAAGGAGAGCATTTCTGAGGCTCTGAAGCTCACAGATTCAGAGGTTTAGTTCGTTATCATCATGGTAGGCGGTGTGGCAGGACACTGGCAGACATGGTGCTGGAGAATGAGCTGAGAGCTCTACATCTGAATCCATATGCGGTAGGGAAAGAGATAGGGCCACCTGGGCATTCGAAACCTCAAAGCCGTCTCCAGTGAGACACGTCCTCCAACTGGATCACAATGACTGTCCCAATGCCACTCCCCAAGCATTCAACTATGAGTCTACGGGGGGCCGCTCTTATTCAAGCCACCACAAGCACCAGAGAATCTCTCAGTGCCCCCAAAGGAAAGCGACCAAACAGGCTGAATTTAAGATAATTGGGGGAAGGTCCACAATCCTCCTTATCTGCATTCCAGCCCCACCCCCATCCCCAAAACCCCTCCTTAAAGTGGCATTTGCTGATATAGAGGGATCTGAGTTCAGACCTAGGCTTGACAACTCAATTTTACATCCTGGGGTATGGACTTAACTCTCTCGGCACCTGAACAACACCCTAGTTTCGAGGTGAAGGGGAAGGATTTTAAAATCTGCTTGATGATATGAAAACGTTCGCTGGATGCTTGCAGCCATTGGCCACGTTGTTTGGTCATTTGTCTTCTAGAATATTCCTTCTAGCACCAGGACAGTGTCCTTCTCTCCTAATATCTGAGGCCAGAGAAGTGCACACTACATGAAGGACTTAGTACAAGTGCCATTGCCAAAGACTCTTCCTGAATATAGAATCAGGAGTCTTCACCTCTCAGACTCCTCCTGAGCACACTCAGGTGTCTCCAACCCTCCTCTCTT
Organism: Rattus rattus; assembly: GCF_011064425.1. Lineage (NCBI taxonomy): Eukaryota > Metazoa > Chordata > Mammalia > Rodentia > Muridae > Rattus > Rattus rattus. The sequence continues at coordinate 36,327,466 of NC_046170.1, forward strand.
CCCTGTTACTGGAACCTTCCCTACTCCTGCGGATGGAGAAGCCCTATTTTACACCTGGAGACTTTGATCAGACAGGGAAAGCACAAACCTCTCCTGATTCTTTACGCCACATGCCCAGACCCAAACACTGTGTTCATTGATCTCTACTTCAGCAGGAATCCTTTGAAAGCAGGGCCCAGGGAGCCCTAGGACCCCAGCCCTCAGCACAGCATGCAGCCTGTGGCACACGGAAAAGTCAAGTTTAACTGCCCTTCACGCTAGCTGGAGACGCCAGCCTGCTGATCAGGTACAAAGGGAAGCCAGTCAGATATAGCACCAGAGGCTCTACCATTTAACATTTACGGAGATACGCCAAGCTGGAGTCTGTGTAACTTGGTTTATACAAACCAAGTACAGGGAGAATGTAACATTAGGGAAACTACTCATTACGTTCATTCTCTGCACTCCTAGCTGTCCCCATCTCCATCCCCACTTTCTTTTTCCTTTGCAGTGTTGGGCCTTGAACATGAATCTCAGGGCTATTAGGAAAGCACTCCACCACTGAGCTAGACTGCCAACTCCATATCAATTTTTGATCTTTGACCTTGAAATGGCCCTGATGCCCCTAACTTTTAACTCTGTGCTTAGGGTATCTAGCTAAGAGATCAAGAAAAGGGTTCCAAGACAGCTCACCTTCTTACAAACACATCCATCAAAGATGGGGATGTCATACAAGAGGTTAATTGTATGTTCTCTCTGTGTGCAGCACAAAGTTTGTCATAAAGAACATTTACAGGGGTTGGGGATTTAGCTCAGTGGTAGAGCACTTGCCTAGCAAGCACAAGGCCCTGGGTTCAGTCCCCAGCTCTGAAAAAAAGAAAAAAGAAAAAAAAAAAAAGAACATTTACAAATACACAGATGGACGCTCGCAGCCAACCACTGAACTGAGAACGGGGTCCCTGTTGGGGGAGTTAGAGAGAGGACTGAAGGAGCCGAAGGGGTTTACAACCCCATAAGAACAACAGTACCAACCAACCAGAGCTCCCAGGGACTAAACCACCATCTAAAGAGTAGACAGGGACAGACCCATGGCTCCAGTTGCATATGTAGCAGAGGATGGCCTTGTTGGGCACCAATGGGAGGAGAAGCCCTTGGTCCTGCCAAGGCTGGATCCCCCAGTGTAGGGGAATGTCAGGGCGGGGAGGTGGGAAGGGGTGGGTGATTGGGTGGGGGAAAGGGGATAACATTTGAAATGTAAATAAAAAAATCCAATTAAAAAAAAGAACATTTAAAATGGACAAATACAGTCAGTCTAAGTCCATTGCTGACACTTAAGATGTAAAACAGATGTAAATCCCTATGAGCAGCATGTGTCCTCACTGTGCCTCCATAACACAGACAACACCAGAGGAGAAACTCAGCCACAACAACCAGAGTAGAAAATAACGACTGGTGGTTCTGTGTTTCTTACTTCTTCTTTCATTTTCAATTCTTCTCTAGTAGTCCTACTTTATGAACTGAAAAAAAAATTCAGAAACTCTACGGAATGCCTACTGGTATTTTAGGTAGGACAGGTGATGATTTTTAAATATAAATTAGAAATGCAGGAAAGGGTTGGCATTTGATCTGTAATAGTCAGCTTTGCACAATAATGAACACAAAACACAGGTTTTGAAATGGCATTGGAGGAAGAAAAGTATTTCCACAAAAAATAAAAATATTAAAAAAATGTTTTTTTAAAATGGCATTGGAATGTTAAGACAATTCCTTCAAAAGAAATAATAAAGGCCAAACCCTAGAACCTCAACCCAGCTATTTTCTCTACATATAAAGATATTTTTAAAATAACTAATTTATCCACTATATTTCTCATTGCTGTGACCAAAGCAACCTCCCTAAAGAAGGATTAGTTTAGGCTCATGGTGGGAGGGACTGGACTCCACCATGGAAGCAAGGAACGGCAGTGAGTGGCCATCTCAGTTAGGGTTTTACTGCTGTGAAACCATGGCCAAGGCAACTCTTATAAGGACAACATTTAATTGGGGCTGGCTTACAGGTTCAGAGGTTCAGTCCATTATCATCAAGGCAGGAACATGGCAGCATCTAGGCAGGCATGGTGCAGGAGGAGCTCAGAATTCTACATTTTCATCTGAAGGCTGCTAGCAAAATACTGGCTTCTAGGCAGCTAGGATAAGGGTATTAAAGCCACACCCAGAGTGACACACCTACTCCAAGGCCACACCCATTCCAACAAGGCCACACCCACTCCAACAAGGCCACACCTCCAAATAGTACCACTGCCTGGGCCAAGCATATGCAAACCATCCCAGTGGCTTATTCAGATCTGCATGGATCAGCAAGAAGAGAGAGGGGGCATCGGTGCTTACCACATTTTCTCCTTGTGCCCCTTTTACAAAGTCTGGGCCACCAGCCCACGGGATGGTGATGCCCATGTTCAGGCTGAGTTTTCCTTTGTCTGGAAACACCCTCACAGGTGCACCCAGAGATGCATCTCCTGGGTAACTCTGAATCCAGTCAAATGAGCTGAAAAGCTGGCTCAGTGGGTAACAGCAGATCAGAGCGTCCTTGGTAAATGGTCACGGATGGCATCGCATGCCTGGATAGCGTCACACGGCTGCAACTCCTGTGCTGCCAGGGGTTAGGCAAAGAGGATTAGTGGGGCTTGATGGCCACCAGCCTCGCGCTCCAGATTTGGTGAGAGACACTATCTCAAGAGTATAAGGCAGAGAGTGACAGAGGACATCCAATGTCCACCCCCTCTGGTCTTCACAAGCAAGTTCACAGGTGCATGCCCACGCCCACATATACACATGTACATATGCCATACATACATCCTACACACACACACACACACACACACACACACACACACACACACAAACACACCATACCATACAACAAAAGGTAGGAAAAAAACTAAATACAGTCAAATTCACAATGAAGACTAACCATTATACTAAAGATATGTTCAATCTCAAGGTGCCCCAATAAGGGTCTCTTGGCCAAGAAAGACAACCCAGATTATAAGCTCCACTCAAGATATTAACAGCTCCAACATATTCACCAGACCTCTTAGGGTTCAGCCAAAGCTGGGCTCAGAGGCAAACAAATACCCCTGCATAAACACTGGTTCAGTTAAAACGGATCACAGTATGTAACACCCAAGTTCGGAAAGCATACCATGATCAATAACATCGCCTTCATCGAAGGAGGATGTGTTTCATCTCAAGCACAAAATAACTGGAAAGAATATACAGTGAATGTGGTGGGCTGGGAGCTGAGAGCACAGTTCAGTAGCACGAACTTTCCAGCACATGCGAAGCCCCAGGCTCAGTCTCCACACTGCCAAAAGGTAAATAAACAAGTAAACTCGAGACTCTGTCAAAACTCTAGCAATCAGTTCTTAAAATCTGATTTTTAAATAGCAAGCAAACAAAATCTAGCAATTGTCATGGAGACCAGGCCAAAGGACAACCCCTCCAGAAGGTGGGTCTATCTTAAACTCTGATAAAGAGATGGGAGGTGTCATTAATTATTCCTTTAATGAGGTGTTACTTTTCCTTCTCAAAATTCCTTCTCTTAGTGTAGCCCCTATGAGTCACCGAGGTCTGATATCTACCTAGGTTTCCAAGTCCTGACTCACGAAGGCATAACTCGCCCCTTTTCTTCCTTGCAGTCAGTAGTTGAGCACGCTTGATTTTTGATCGCGTGGACCAGAGTTCAGATCCCAGCACATATATCGCAGGGCTCACAAACAACTGTAACTCCAGCTCCAAGGAACATGATGCCCTCTTCTGTCCTCCTCAGGCACTGAACTCCCACATATACAGATACACACATATAAATAAAATATAACCTTTTTTTAAAAATCCTACCCAAAAGGGGTAGAGGGTTTAAAGCACTGGTCCTCAACCAGTGAGTTGCGACTCGATCTTCAGAAAACACAAATATTTGCATTATGATTCATCACAGTAGCAAAATTGCAGTTTTGATGTAGTAACAAAAATAATGTTATGTTTGGGGTCACCACAACATAAGGAACTGTATTAGAGGGTCACAGCATTGGGAAAGTCGACACACTGGGTTAGAGGTAATATCCAGAAAGAGTGGAAATCAAAAGGCAGAAATGTAAAGCCAGAACATCACAGGTACAGGAAACATGATTTCAAAAAATATTATATGTTTTGTATGGAATCCCAGAAGCGGAAGAAAGGAAGAAAGAAAAAAAAAAAACACGGAAGAAGCATTACATAAAGTGATAATTAGCAAGTAATTCTAAAAATAAAGAGACTATGAAGTCACAAAGTTCTCAAGCAGATTACATAGAACCAAATTCTCAAAAGTAGCCAGATGAAGGGGGCACGGGAGGCTGCATTGTCTTAGGAGGGAGAGTGGAGCAGTCATGAGGGAAGAACCCAGGATCCCAGTAAAAACAGCAGAAGTCCTGAAAGAAAGCAAAGGACTCTAAGGAGCCTGTATGGAAATATTCTTATATTTTGGGATGCAGAGTCCAAGGACACGGCACTGGCCAGGACGATGCAGGTGAGTGTTTAACTGAAGAGAAAAGGCCTTGATGTTTAAAAGTATCTGCTGACTTCTGTGTTATAAACACTCCCATCCTGGCTGGCTTCTAAGTGACCCAGGTAGCATCACCAGCCGAAGCATCCAGAGAAAGAGGCTGGCTGTGGCATACAAGGGTCACTGACAGAACTAGAGAGAATGAATTTGGGAAGAAGGAAAATGCTCTCATACCAGAAGTTCAATGTGCAAGAAAGAGCAAAGACCAGAAAGAATATAGATGTGACTGAATCCAAACCAATACTTAGTCACAGAGCAATGAACAGTACACGAGGCCATCAAAATCAATGAAAAGGGGGGCTAGAGAGATGGCTCAGTCGTTAAGAGCATTGATTGCTCTTCTATGGGAACCAAGTTCAAATCCCAGCACCTGCATGGTGCCTCACAGCCATCCATAACTCCAGTTGCAGGGGACTCAACATGCTCTTTTGGCCTCTGTGAGTCTGAGGTATACACAGGTACACATGCACGAATGCAGGTAAAACACCCATATATATAAAATAAAAATTAATCAGCCTTTTTTGATTTTGTAGAATCAAGAGACATGATGATGATATCAACACAGAAAGAAGAGATGGGGAAGAGGAACTTGGTTAGTTACCCAGATGAAATATACTCTAGATTCAAGATTTAGGGCACTTGCTGCTATGAGGTTGAGGGGCCCAGCTTCTAAGGCCTATACACTAGAAGGCACTGCCTGCTTCTGCCTGCTGCTGTTCGCTCCCACCACCCACTGTTCCAGGAAGCTGAGGATTCTAATAGCTGCCAAGTGCCAGAGAGGTCCTGGTGGTTAAAAGATTCAAGGCTCTGCCTTCTAACACATGAAGCAGTAAACCCTTGACTCTTGAGTCCCAGAGCTGGGAGCCTCTGGGTCTCTCAGTAAAGGCCCCAGGCTGTAGGCACTCAAGAGCCCAGGGCTGTCAGCACTGAAAAAGCTATTTGTCACCAGCCCATGATTCCTATCTTAGTAGAACACAAGGACCCCAGCCACCTGACCGGCCAACACCAGGTGCTGTTTCCAAAGATATGATGTCGAGGACAGATAAAATGCCCTCCCTAGAGGGCTTTGATTCAACTGGGAGAGCCTAGATGTTTTATCAAGTTAACGTAGAGTGCCTAGGGAAAGCACTGGAGAAATAAAAGGAATGAGTGTTATAAATACCAGAAAGGCCAATAAAAACAGTCTTGTTAGCTACAGTCCCCCTACTGTACAATAAAACCAGAAGCTCAGTCCCACGGACTGACCGTACAGAACAAAGATCGGCCTTTCAAGATGATGTGTGTATTAGAGACCAGCAAGATGACTCGCTTGTCACCCAGACCGGTGACCACCCAGACCGGTGACCCAAGTTCATTCCATGGAACTCACATGGGGGAAGGAGAGAGTCAGCCTCAAAAGTTGTTCTCTGACCTCCATATGGGGACACACACGCACGCACGCACGCATGCACGTGCATGTGCACAGCAAACCATTGAAAAGAGGAGCAGCACAAAAATGTCCAGATCCATGCTGAGAAAGTCCCTGGCCCAGGTGACAGGACTGGGGGCCCAGGGAGGGGGCGGCTGCATAGCTCTATCTTGTGCATCATTTTTACAGATTCCTGTTAGGTGGCCCTCAAGCCTTTTCACATGACTGAGGTACAGAAGTGCCCCACGAGGTAGACCAGATGTCACCTGAATAAGCTTATTCATACCCCAGCCTGCAGTCAACATTCCCTCAGCTTTAGCTAGCCTGGATCTCACACCAACTATTTAACGGATCTCTGGATGGCAGAAGCCTTAGAAGCTAACTCGTAATGGGGAAAATGACAAACAAAGGCTGCAGATACAACTCCACAAAAACTATGAAATGCTGAGGTGTAAGGTAAAGGCTGAATGTCTTCCACGAGCCTGGCAGGATCCAAAATCACTACCGTAAAAAAGTCAGTGGGCCCATAACCAAAACACTTCAACCTCAATTATGAAGTCGTTGCCACCAGGTGGGAACAGTCCGGGGGTTCTTCAGAGAGTGGGACACAGAGTTTACTGTATATGTCCACCATCCCAAGGTACGTATCGAGAGGAGTGGGAAGTCTGCGTACGTGGGTCAGTGGCAGCACTACTCGTAGAAGCCAAAAAGTGAGAACAATCCAAATGTCTGTTAGCTGATGATTGGCCAAATGCAGTCTATCCATAAGGGGCAACAGCCGTCAACACGAGAATGGATGAGCTGACGCATGCTACATCGTGACCTTGCTTTGAAAATGTGGTTAAGAAGCAGCTGGTGGGAACGTCGAGATGGCTCAGGGGTTAAGAGTGCATACTGCTTTTACAAAGGACCCAGGAAGTTTTCCCAGCACACCTATAACTCCCAGGTCTCAGGGATCCGATCCCTTGCTTCTGGATTCAGCAGGCATCTATACTCATGTGCATGTATCCCAATGCACACGCACACACACGCACGCACACGCATGCACGCATGCACACGCACATATGCATGCATGCTAATAGACAGGCATAATTTAAAAATAACAAAAATAAATCTTAAAGCAAGAGCTAATTGCAGACAATAGTTTATCGTATGAGGAAAGCATTCTTAAGGAGTGTCCAGAGTAGGCAAATCCATAGGACAGAAAGAAGACGGTGGTTGCTAGGGGCTGGGGAGGGCATGGTGGAACAAGGAACATCAGCTAGAGAACGCACGGGTTGTGGAGAAAGAAGAAAAGGATGAAGAAAATGTCCTTATTGATTCAGGTGGTGGCTGCTAATATGCTCAAAAAAAAAAAAAAAAAAAAAAAAAGACTATCCAGATCTCTGTGAGTTCAAGACCGGCCTAATACATATAGTGAGTTCCAGGCCAGCTGGGGCTACATAGTATGAGACTCTGTCTCAAAAGAGTAAAAGGAAAATTTGCACAGCTCATGAGAGAAGTGGGCTAGGAAACTCTCTGATGTGGCCCCAGAATATGAACACCTGTCTGTCTCTCTGTCTCTTTGTTTCCCTCTCCCTCCCCTCCCCCCTCTCTTACACACCACACACACACACACACACACACACACAGAGGGGGGGAGGGAGGGAGGGAGAGAGAGAAGGGAGGAGAGACAGAAGGGGGAAGGGGGAGAGAAAGGGAGAGAGAGAGATGAAGAGAGGAAGAGAGGGAGAGAGACCTCTCAAACTCCCTCAGAAAACACAGCAGGAGGATCAACTTCCTAGACAGTAGAACTTACACCTCAGTCCTCAGCAAACACAGTGATGAATCAATCTTTTCCTGTTTCCCCGGTCGTCAAACCACACCACAGAGCAGCCCGCTGCATCCTGCACATCGCTCTCAAAGACTTCTCTGAGCACACATTACTTTGAAGACACTAACTATATTCAGCTGCATGACCGGGGAACGAGAGCTTAATTTTATTTATGACTTTTAACAGGTGTTTAATGCAGTGCCGAGAATACCTGTAGCCGTTTATTCTGGGACGGGGTTCTCACTGCATACCAACTCCTGGACTCGAGCTTCGTTAACAGAAAAACAGAACTGGCTAAATGAAGGGCTGCCAGGTGGTCGTAAAACACGAGCGGCTAATGGAAAATAATTTGGTGCATAATTAGTTTTTCTTTTGCGCCCAAGGCAGCCTCAAACACTTTAAAGCAATGGTCACGCTAGACAAGACATGGGAGGTGGAAGCAGTCATTGTTCCTCCGTAGCACCAACAGCCTGTGTCCATGCAGTCACAGGATGCCAGAGAATCTGCCTACTGGAAATACTCACTGGCTTCAGAGAATTCACGCAATCAGTACTCATAGAGCACCCACCATGAGACGGGTTCCGAACAACCTCAGCCCTTTTCTAAAGATTAGGAAAGCTTTTGGATTAGATCTAAGGCCTGCTCCATGGGAGGGAATTCAAGCCTCGTACTGTAAACCTGATCAAAATAGATGTGAAAGTCATGGGCCCCAGAGGGAACGCACTACCGCTGTCTTGATAAGCTACCTCATTCTGCATCCCTCATCCCTCAGGCCTTGAACATGGCCCATTTGTCACGACTCCCGATGTGAAGGCCTCAGGTACTTCTTACTGAACAAACTGGTACCCGAGTGTCCCAGTCAGTTCTGATGGGGTAGGACAAAATAAGACAGACTGTGTGCGTTATGGACCACGGGGGTTTCTGCCTCACATTGTCCAGGACCAAGACACTGGTGTACTTGCACGTCTAGTGAGAGCCTGCTTGCTGGTCCATAGATGGCGCCATTCTGAAGGGGCAGAAGAGACAACAAGAAGCTCTCCCAGGCTTCCTGAGAAGGACAAAAGATTCCATGTTTGAGGATTCTACTTTATGTCACCTCCAAAAGCCCTCTCTAATACCATCACCTTCACGGTAGGATGCTGGTGTGTATGCTACGGAGAGACCAACACACGGATGTGGCACTGTCATATGAGACTTTCTTCTTAAGAGACAGCATCACAGAATGAGGCTAGACTGCTGGGACTCATATCTTCCCTCTGCCAACTATCTCTGTAGTTTGGTTTTTGTTTTCCTTTTTTTGTAAAATAATATGTATGTGCATATAGGTTAGTGTGTGTGTGTGTGTGTGTGTGTGTGTGTGTGTGTGTAAATATCTTTGCCTCCATGTATATCTGTGTATCATTTGTGACCATGCCTGGTGCCCATGGAGGCCAGAGAGGGAGTCAACGCCCCTGGAACTGGAGTTACAGACAATTGTAAGCTGCCACCTGAAATGGGACTTGAACCTCAGTCCTCTGGAAGAGCAGCCCATGCTCTTCCCCACTAAGTCATATCTTCATCCCTTTGCATTAGGTTTTAAACACCTTGTGTTCTGTTTTCAAACCTATAAAAAGGGGCTTTAAGTATTCAAGAAAATAATCCATGCAAAGATCTTAAAAAACAGAAGTGGCACAAAAGTAAGCATTCATAGATGCTAGCTTTTGGTATGAATGCTACTTCATCGGTTGTAAGGCCTAGCGCATGCACAGCTCTGGCCATCAGCCAGCACTTTAACATCCTCTGAGGCTCCCTGTTACTTATAAATGAAGTCCAAATGACCTAGCATGAAATATGATTCTGCGTGTTCACCAGTCAGGCACCACACACACACACACACACACATACACACACACACACACACACACACACAGACTGTATCTCATCAATGAGAATCACCCAGCCTGTGGGCATCCCGCAACCCAAGATTACACATTTCTTTTTTCTTAAAGATTTGATATTAATTAATTAATATTAATATAATTAATTAATTATTTAAATGTATATGAGTACACTGTGGCTTAGACACACCAGAAGAGGGCATCAGATCCCATTACAGATGGTTGTGAGCCACCATGTGATTGCTGGGAATTGAACTCAGGACCTCAGAAGAGCAGTCAGTGCTCTCAACCGCTGAGCCATCTCTCCGGCCCCCAAGATTACACATTTCATAAGTAGAACTAGAGGTACACACCCAGCACACGGTCATGTGCTAATCAATGGTAACTGTAACTCTTTATGTGAATGAGAGAATGAGGTACAGGGAGGTAAAATTTCTGAAGGGCAGTAAGCCAAGTATGAGTTGATGAGGTGACTGTAAAGACCTGACTAGAAAACTAACTTTAGAGGGATCTCATGTCTCATCAAAGAGGTTTCTTTGTGTCACAGATGATGGTTAGTTCACACAGGCATCCTCGATTTAGTAACGTGCAGAGAGTAAATGGCTGTGCAGTGGTAGGTAGCTCAGCCATAAAAGGAACATCTGTATCTCTCACACACTCACACACTCACACGCACGCACGCACGCACGCACGCATACGGGACGCACGGATGGTGCACGACGACGACGCACACACGAGACGATGCACACACGCGACGACGACGACGACGACGCGACGACGACGACGACGACGACGACGACGCAGACACACGCACGACGACGACGACGCGACGCGACGATTACACGATGACGCTGACACACGCACGACGACGATGACGCATACACAAGACGCATCCAAGACGCACGCTGCCAAGCATGCTCAGGGACCATTGTGGAAAAGGGCAGAAAGACTATAAAGGGGCAGGCGATGTAGAGGACCAGACTGAAGTACTGTCTTTTGGACATGGCAGGACCACTGCACTCACGAATCTGCAGCCGCTCTGGTTGCTGCATAAGACCTGCACGGGATTAAGCCAGTCAACACCCCACCATGGGGGAGAGAAATGGCTCAAGAGGTCCTGAGTCCAATTTCCAGCAACCACATGGTGGCTACTAACCATATATAATAGGGCCTTATGCCCTCTTCTGGCGCACAGGTGTACATGCAGACAAGACATTCATACATAAAATGCATAAATAGATTTACAAAAAACATTTCAACGTGGAAAGGAGGATTAGATCACACACTAGCTGATGTGCTATTGACAGCTGGTTTCTCTAAGAGTGTAGCTCAAGTAGATGACCCCCATGCCCATCAATATATGGGCTGCACAAACTGGACTCAGTGATGTGTGTGTGTGTGTAGATATGTATAGATATGTATGACATGAAATTGAGTGATAGATATATATATATATATATATATATATATATATATATATATATATATATATATATAGTTGTAGGACTTCACAAGCCAAATGACTAGGTATCAGCTTATTTTATATATATACATGTGTGTGTGCACTGACTTAAAGGAAATCTTTTAAATCTTATAAGAAGGATTTGCTAAGCTTTAATGATATTATCATCTAACTTACTCCGAATGTTCTCTTCTCTTCTTTGAAGATTTTTGGCATGCATGAGTGTGTGTCTGCATGTATGTATGTGCACCACATGTGTACAGTGCCTACAGGGGTCATGAGAGGCAAATCCCCTGAAGCTGGGATTACAGATTTATAAACGTCCATGTCGGTACTAGGAGCCAAACCCCATGTCCTCCGCATGAGCAGAAAGCACTCTAAACAGCCAAGCCATCTCTCCAGTCCCAACACACTGTGCTTTTCCAAGAAACAAGCACATACTGCAATCAACACAACCAGATATGGGATTTTTATAAAAGCAACTTGTGTTTTCTATTTTCAGATTTTCAAGAGCCCAGAAACTGTTTTACCCATATATTCTTCCTTGCAAAAGAAAAATCATCACATCCACTACAAAGTGAACTGGATAACAAATTCAGAAATGGGGCACACATGCCATAAAATAACTCGCAATGAGCCAAGGTAGAGGGTAAAATTTAGATCTGATCTCTAACCCTTCTCAGTGTAGTTCTGTGAAAGATAATCTTAATATCTGTTTAAATAAGAGAAACTATCTGAAAATCTGTAATACACTAGAAAGTCTACAAGTGTTAACAGAAATCGGAGCAAAAGTCATACATGACAAACCACACTAACACCTGACTGTGTCCTGACAATGTAAAATAAAGAAACAGAAATGGGAGGATCAAAAGGCAGGCAGTTGCAGGCTGTGGAGAAGGCTCAGTGACTAGAGTATTTGCCACATAAGCTTGAAGCCTGGAGTTCAGATCCCAGAACCCGGGTAAATGCATAGTGGGCTGGGCATCACACCAGCTGACCATTCTAGCCTGAGAGGGTGGAGACGGGAATTCTCCAGAACAAGCTGGCTAGTGTGACTAGCACATCAGCAAGCTCTGGGTTTGATTGAGGAGCCTTACCTCAGTGAATAAGGTGGAAAGCACATCACTAAAGAATGATTCCTAGTATCAACCTAGGGCCTCCCATGTGCACATGCTCACAGTACATGTGCACCCACACACAACTGTAGCAATCGTATTTATATAATAAAGATTTGGAGGGAAATGGAAAGCCAGGAGGTGGATACAGAATTGTTTATGTTGTAGAGGAGAAGGGACAGCTGAGAGGGTGACATAAACGGGAGTCTACCCTGGGCACTGAAGGAGACATGGGGATGAAGCCAGTCTCACGAAGGCCCCTGCTTAGATTCATCAGAAAGGCCCAGAAAATCTCCACTGATTTGAGATAATCCTTTATTTTTAAGGGATGGTTATAAAAGCAAATGAAAACTCAACCTAGAAAGATAATAAACTTATTCCAGCCCTCCGTTTAGGTCTACGAAAATTCTTTTGTAAATCGAGATGCCAAGAACTCAATCAAAGATGCACAAGACACTTGAGGAGAAAAGACAGTGTTAATAAAAGCCAGAAGAAATAACAGACAGTTCAAGACCCTCGGGGGCTCCGTGTAGGGAAATGCCAGACACGGGTTTTATGTGTGTGAGGAGCTAAATGACAACATGGAAAATTTTAACAAAGAAATGGACGGAAAGAAACTTCACAAAGGAATAATCTTAAGACCGACACAGATATTTGAAGAATTTGGAAACTGGAAGATGAATGAAAGAGAAAAGAGAACAAAATAGAAAATAAAAGTAATTATTAATAAAGTATACAGAGTTGAGTTTCAAAATACATGTTAAAAAAAAAACTACTCAAAAAGAAAAGGAAAGAAGGCAGAGTGGCTGAGGAGCCCTAAGTCGACGAAACAACCCCACCAATTCTCAGTCCAGCAAACACCAGCAGATGCCAGGGCTCAGAAGGCATGGGAATAGTACCTTCAGCTCCCTGGAAGAAATACTTGCCATCTGATAGCTCTCCATACAATGGGAAAACACCCTTTAAGAATGAAATGATGTGGGAGCCAGGCTTGGATGTACACACCTTTAATCCCAGTTCTCAGGAGGCAGAGGCAGGCACCTCCGTGAGTTTCAGGCTGACTGAGTTTACACAGTTGAGTTCCAGACTGACTATGTAATGAAGCTCTATCTTAAAAAGTGAAGTGTAAGATTTTAAAAGGAATGCACTGGGAACTGGAGAGATGGTTCAACGGATAAGGGTGTTTGCTTCCAAGGCTTACAATCTGAATTCGATGCCCGGAACCCACATTGTGAACAGAGAGAACCAATTCAGGGAAGTGGTCCTCTGACCTCCATACATATGCCGTCGCACACGTTCATGCATACAAATGAAATAAGTAAATGAACTGCAATGACGGATGTGGCTTAAAGATATTTAAGATCACAAAAAATGAGGGGAATTAATAATTCAAGAGATAATGCAGGAAACAACTTCAGGGGCAAGGCTGGAGATGGAGAAATAACCAAAGGTTACAGCAAAAACAGAGAGGGGGGAAGGGGAGGGGGGGGAGGAGAGGGATAGAAAGGGGAGGGAGGGGGAGGGGGAGGGAGGGAGGAGGGGAAGGGAAGGGGAGAGGAGAGGGAAAGGGAGGGGGGGGGAGGGAGGGGAGGGGGAGAAAGGAGGGGGAGAAAGGGAGGGGAGGGGAGAAAGGGAGGGGGAGGGAAAGAGGAAAGGAGAGGGAATCAAACAAATTTAAGATGCTGTAGGGACAGAAGTGTTCTGGGGTCTCTCCGCTGACTGGAAGAAGGCAAACCATCAGCAAAAATGAGTCTTGTTTTCTGCTGTCTCCTTTTTAGAAAAAGAAAAATTAATAGAGAGAATAGGAGGGTTCAAGGGTAGATTTACGGTAGAGAGAAAATGGCATGATATAAAGTAAGCCAAAAAAGAAGAGAAGAGGGAATGTGATTCTTTCTTATGGAATATTCCCAGACACCTGGGACAGAATCTCTAGGTTTGATACACTAAAACATACACACTGGGAGAAATGGGAAAGACTGTGGAAAGCAAAGTTACAAAAGGAACAGGTCTGAGACAGGAGAACCTTATAGGCGACAACATTAGTGACAAGTTTCTGAGTGACAAAGGCACTCAACCAATTCATATTAATCAGGCTCCAATTCATGGCTAACCAAGAAATTCAATTGAACCAGCACATGATTTGAGAGTAAAGAGCCAAGAATGCTGACATATTATTAATGTTATATAAATAAAATGTGATTTTTAATGGTTAAGAAATAAAAATGGTAAAGAAATAAAAGAAAAGGTATGCAGTATGATGGTTGTTTTCAATACAAATATACACACAACTATATCAACTATAAATGGTCTAATATTCCAATCAAAATACAAAGGCTCTCAAGAATGTAAAAAAAAATCTAATTATAGCCCACTTATACAGCATATACTTATGTAGCAAAAACATCTACATACAGAAAACATAGATGTAAAATGGCAGGGAAACACATGCCATCAAGCACTAAAACAATATTATACGGCTTTACTAATCAGAAAAGATAGACAAAATTTTGCCAAGTATGATGGCATACACCTTTACTCAGAAGGCAGAGACAGAAGTATTTTTGTGAGTTCAAGGCCATCCTAGTCTACATGCTGAGTTCCAGGTCAGGACTGCACAGTAAGATCCTGTCCCAAATGAGAGAAGGGGAGCAAAAATTGTTATTACAGTTAAGAAGAATCCCTTTTTTATAATGGCAAAGGGACAATCTTTCTAGGAGTACAGCAAGATTCAATTTGTTTTATGTGCCTAACATCACACACTCAAATTCAATAGTGTGAACATTGGACAAACTATATATTGCCAACAATATAAAAGTTGGCAAAAGCATAAGGGAAAATAGGTATACTCCAATCAGAACAGAAATCCTTTTTGAAAGATTTATTTATTATATATAGTACACTGTAGCTGTCTTCAGACACACCAGAAGAGAGCATCAGATCCCATTACAGATGGTTGTGAGCCACCATGTGGTTGCTGGGAATTGAACTCAGGACCTCTGG
This sequence comes from Rattus rattus, assembly GCF_011064425.1. Lineage (NCBI taxonomy): Eukaryota > Metazoa > Chordata > Mammalia > Rodentia > Muridae > Rattus > Rattus rattus. The sequence goes on from NC_046170.1 coordinate 36,342,719, forward strand.
AAGAGCAGTCAGTGCTCTTCAGCCCTCTCTCCAGCCCTTGAACAGAAATCTTAATATCCCCCTTAACTGATAGAGAATCGTCCTGACTCACAGCAAGGCAAAACACATGAAGACATGATTGATATAAAACTATCATTTGAAGTTTTTTGATTAACCAAAAATATAAACTAAAATATTATAAATAATTTCAAATATATCAGCATTTATAGTGATACTCTCTATGTGTTAACATGAACCTGGGAATACAAATAAGTCTTATCATAGGCTAACCAATAAACATCTAAGCAATTTTCCTGATACAATTAATAAGCTTTATCTAATAGCTCAGTTATCAATGTGCATAATTTACACAAAATTGCCAGAGAATTTAGTGCTTTCGAGGGGATATCCGTCTTGCCCAAGTATCAATAAAATATTGATCTCGCATTAAGTCAAAAGAGATTTAATCACATTGCAGAGAGGAATTAAATTTCTTACTCATAAATCAATCATGTCTAAAAACCTGAAAAATGTAAACAACAAAAAGGGAAGCAAAAATAATGTTAATTTGATTATATGAAAATTCAAAAACAACCTCCCACATAATCACTCAGTAACAGGACAAGGAGAAACTGAAAATAGCTTCTACTTTTTAATGTCAATTAGAAGACTATATTGAGACTGGAGGGATGGCTCAGCTGCTATCAGCAGTGGGCAATGCTCTTGCAAACACCAGGGTTTGGTTCTCAGCACCCACAGTTCCAAAGGATCTGCTGCCCTCTTCTGGCATCCACAGGCACTACATGCATGTGGCACATACACATACATGCAGGTAAACACATGTGTGATATTTTAGGACTATATAATAAAATTCTATAGTTAAAACCATACTCTGAAAGGACCTCGTGGCTCTGAGTGTTTTCCTTTTCATTTTTAAACATCAAATGTGAAAGCAGGTTAAGTTAAAACATTCAACTCAGACTGACTTCGAGATGATGGGGAACAAACCAACAGGAAAGATAACAAATTCTCTGGCGATGATTTAGTAAATATGCCACAATCTGGTAGAAAGAATAGACACTAAGACTCGGGAACTGAAGATTTTTGGCATGAATATGTCAGAAGAGAGCCACAGATAAGATTAAAAAGTTGCTATCTGCAAACCACTGGACTGAGAACGGGACCCCCGTTGAAGGAATCAGAGAAAGAACTGGAAGAGCTTGAAGGGGCTCGAGACCCCATATGAACAACAATGCCAACCAACCAGAGCTTCCAGGGACTAAGCCACTACCCAAAGACTATACATGGACTGACCCTGGGCTCTAACTGCATAGGTAGCAATCAATAGCCTAGTAAGAGCACCAGTGGAAGGGGAAGGCCTTGGTCCTGCCAAGACTGAACCCCCAGTGAATGTGATTGTTGGAGGGAGGGTGGTAATGGGGGGAGGATGGGGAGGGGAACACCCATGTGGGGGGGTGGTTGGGGGATCTTGGCCTGGAAACTGGGAAAGGGAATAACAATCAAAATGTAAATAAGAAATACCCAAGTTAATAAAGGTGGAGAAAAAAAAGAATCAAAAAAAAATGTTGCTATCTATCACGGCAAGACAGGAAAATAAAACAAGGAACCAAAATAATTCCAAATACTAAAATTAACAGTGAAATACATAGATTCCATACATTTCTATATTTTGGTTTTGTATTATTTTATTCTAGTAGCACAGGAGCTAATTCAGCTCACAGTTCAGTGTGCTGAGAAAAGCCAAGGAGGCGGAGGGTCAAGGCAGCTAATCCCGTAACATCCGCTGTCAAAAACAAAAGGCAGGAAGGTGTCTCCCATACCAATGAGTCCAGGGCTATCCCATACTTTCTATTCTATTGGACTTAGTGTATCTGGTTTTATGTTGAGGTCTTTGACCCATTTTGACTTGAGTTTTGTACAGGGTGATAGATTAATGGATCTACATGATTCCTCTACATGCTGACTTCCAGTTAGGCCAGCACCATTAGTTGAAGATTGTATGGTTTGGGCTCCTTCATCAAAAATCAAGTGTGTGTAGGCGTGTGTGTTTATTTCTGGGTCTTCGATCCGATTCCATTGATCAACTTGTCTGTTTCTATACCAAATACCATGCAGTTTTTCTTACTATCGCTCTGTAGTATACTTGAATTCAGGGATGGTGCTACTTCCAGGAGTTCTTTTGTCATACAGGACTGTTTTAGCTACCCTGGATTTTTTTTGTTTTGCCATGTGAAGTTGAGAATTGTTCTGTCTGTAAAGAACTGTGTTGGACCCTTGATGGGAACTGCATTGGCTCTACACATTGCTTTTGGTAAGATGGCCATTTCCACTACCAGCCCATGAGCACGGGAGACCTTTCCATCGGATGCTATCTTCCTCAGTTTCTTTCTTCAGAGATTTGAAGTTCTTGTCATCTAGGTCTTTCACTTGCTTGTTTAGAGTTACAGCAAGATATTTTATATTATTGGTGGCTATTGTGATGGGCGTTGTCTTCCTGACTTCATTCTCACCCCATTTACAGTTTGTATAAAGGTGTGCTACTACTTTCTTTGAGTTAATTATGTATTCAACCAGTGCCAAAGGTATTTATGAGCTGTAGGAGTTCTCTGGTAGAATTTTTGCATACTATCATATCATTTGCCAATAGTGATACTTCGACTTCTTCCTTTCCAATTTGGACCCTCCTTCATCTCCTTTAGCTGTCTTACTGCTCTAGCTAGGAACATCAAGTGCTATATTAAAGAGGCAGGGAGAGTAGACAGCCTTGTCTTGCCCCTGATCCTAGTAGAATCGCTTTTCTTCACTTAATTTGATGTTGGCTATGAGCTTGCTGTGTGTTGCCTTTATTGTGCCTGGTATCCCTGATCTTAGATTGAAATTGATCACGCTGCACAAACCTGAAGTCCAAGTGAATCAAAGATCTCGGTGTAAAATCAGAGACACTAAATCTAATAAAAGAGAAAGTATAGAATTGCCTTGAACTCATTGGTATAGGAGACAACTTCCTGAACAGAATGCCAGTGGCTTGGGCACTAACATCAATGATGAATAAATGGGACCTCATGACACTGAAAAGCTTCTGTAAGGCAAAGGACATTGTCAATAGGACAAAAGGACAGTCTATAGATTGGGGAAACATCTTCATCAATCCTACATCTGACAGAGGACTAATATCCAAAATATATAAAGAACTCAAGAAGTCAGACACCAATGTCCCGAATAACCCAGTTTAAAATTGGAATACAGAGGGTTGGGGATTTAACTCAGTGGTAGAGCGCTTGCCTAGCAAGGCCCTGGGTTCGGTACCCAGCTCCGAAAAAAAGAAAAAAGAAAAAAATTGGAATACAAAGCTAAACAGAGAAGTCAATACAGGAATCTTAGATGCCTGAAAAGCACTTAAAGAAATGTTCAACATCTTTAGTCATCAGGGAAACGCAAATCAAATGACTCTGAGATTCCACCCTACACTCATCAGAATGGCCAAGATCAAAATCTCAAGAGACAACGCATGCTGGTGAGGATCTGGAGCAAGGGGGACACTCTTCCACTGCTGGAGGGAGTACAAATTGGTTCAACCACTCTGGAAATTGATTTGGGAGTTTCTCAAAACAACTGTAAATAGTTCTACCTCAAGACCCTACTATACCACTCCTGGGCATATACTAAAGATGCTCTACCACTCCACAAGGACACTTGTTCAACTACGTTCATAAACAGCTTTATTTGCAAGAACCAGAAACTGGAAACAACCCAGATGCCCCTCAACTGAAAAATGGATTAAAAAAAATAATAAACACGGTTCATTTGTATATTGCCATTAAAAACAAAGGTATCCAGAATTTTGCAGGCAAATGGGTGGAACTAGAAAATATCATCCCAAGGGAGGCAACCAAGACCCAAAAGGACATGCATGGTAGATATCATAAGTAGATATTAGCCATAAAGTACAGGAAAACCACGCTACAACCCACAGACCCAAAGAAGCCAAATAACAAGGAGGGCCCAAGGGAGGATGGTTGAGTCCTTTTCAGAAGGAGAAATAAAATGTTTATTGGAGGTAGACGAAGGGAGAGAACTCGCTGGGAGAGGGGAGGGGGAGGGGAATTGGGTTGGGGAATCAGGTGCAGGGGAACAAGGAGATAATGGAAATTGGTAGAATATGGGGGAAGCAGCTGTAGGATATGCCAGAGACCCAGGAGAGGGAGACCGCAAGGAGTCTATGCGGGTGACTCTAGCTGAGACACCTACAGTGGCCACCCCCTGTAGCCAGGCAGGACTCCCAGTGGAGGGATTAAGGACAGCAACCCACCCACATAACCTCTGACCCAAAATGGGTCCTGCCTACAAGGAGTGCAGGGACAAAGATGGAGCAGAGATGGAGGGACTGGACAACCAATGACTGCCCAAATTGAGACCCACCCCATGCACAAGAACCAACCCCTGACACAGGAGCCTAGCATAACTGTTTTCTCAGAGCTCCACCCAGCAGCTGATGGGAACAGATGTGGAGACCCACAGCCAGGTGGAGCTCAGGGAGTGTTGTGGAAGAGCTGAGGGAAGGATTGAAGGACCCAAAGAGGATTGGAACTTCACAGAAAGCCCAACATAGCCAACTATGGACTTGGAGACTCCCTGAGGCCGAACCACAAACCATAGAGCATATATGGGCTGGACCTAGGACTCCTGTACATATGTAGTAGAGGTGCAGCTTGGTCTTTATGTGCATCCCCCAACAACTGGAGAGGGACTTGAATCTGTTGCCTCCATGTGAATCTTGTTCTAACTGGGCCATCTGGACCGGCCTCAGAGAGAGAGGATGCACCTAGTCCCACAGTGACTTGATGTGCCAGGGTGGGGTGATACCCAACCCTCCCTTCTCAGAGGAGAAGAGGGGGGGGGAAATGGGCAGAGAAGCTATGGAAGGGGAGACTGGGAGGAGAGGGGGGGTTGATATTGGGATGTAAAGTGAATAAATAAATAATTTAATTGAAATAAAAGAAGAAAAAGCAATGGATTAATGCATGCATGCTGGCGCTCTGCTTGCCTTTTCTCTTATACAGTTCCAGATCTTCTACCTAGGGAATGGTGCCACTCACAGTGGGCGGGACGTCCCACCTCATTTAACATAATCAAGATACCACCCTGCAGATCTCCATATGTAGCCAATTGCATTTAGACAACCCCTCACAGAGACTCAGGTGGTTCTGGTTTGTGACAAACTGACAAAACTAACCACTCTTTTTAATGTTATACATTATGTATCTTAGTAGTTTTGTGTGATTGCATATGTAAATATGTGCCCGCATGGCCTCACGACGAATCTACTGATTCAAAAATTAGCTACATCAGTAGGAGTGAATCTCAACAACAGAACGCAGAGCAGAAAACAAATGCAGAATTCATATGGTCTGACTCCAACCCTGTGAAGTTCAGAATCTTGAAAAAAAAAATACTAAGCAATTTTCATTTTAAGGAATCCATTAAGTATTTTGGGTAAAACTACTGAATTACCTTAAATTCGGAAGGATAATTATCTCCTGGAACAAGGAAAGAACCCCTGCTGCCATAGGTCATGCAGAGGGCTAAAAGGGGGTTCTTAAATTATGTGCTTAGTGGGTTCATTGAATTAGTACACTAGATGCCTTCACTAGTTTTATTTGCATATTATGTTCCACAATGAAAAGTACAAACAACTAAAGAGATGAAGAAATGGGTAATTGTAAGCCAGCAAGTGCATGGTGAGTAAAATACGACAACAGAGCACAAGGATGTATTCTGTTAAAAAAATTAATGTGGTGATACAGGATGGGAAGAACAAACAAATGGAAGAGATACTTCAACAATGTGGGGAGAAACTCTTCGTGCCTCTTCAGATATTCATTAAAATGAAGACCATATCTGGCGTTCTCGCTGACATTAAATATCAAAAGCTGTAAGTGAAGAAAAATATTGGCAATTATCTCAAAAGATAGTCCAGATGCAGAAAACGTAACCAATGTCTTTTTTTCACCACGGGCTTTTGGGGATGTCTAACTGACCACCCCTGAAAACAGGGAGAAAAATAAAAGGTTAATTAATTTTAAGAAATCAGCATGACTCTGACATTAACCTTGACTAAATTACCATGCATGTAAAGAAGGAAAAATTCAGACACCAATCCCATTTTAAAATGCCGATACCCAAATACAACCAGAGTGACTGGTTAGACTTTGCATAATAATAAAATGAATATGCATTGTCATCAAATATTATTTCTAAATATATGAGGTCACCCTTAAAAGGTCTGCTACTAGGACTGGAGAGATGTGTCAGTTGTCAAGGACGCATGCTACTCTTGCCAAGGACCAGAGGTCAATTCTCAGCACAACCTCCTGTAACTCCTGCTCCAGGGGATCAAACTCCCCCTTCTGGCCTCCATAGGCACCTGCACTCACATGCACATACCACACAGAAACACATACGAGTAACACAGGCTGGAGTTCCAAGTGGACTCGTATGGCTGTATAGAATTTATGTAGGTTTCTGGACATCTAAACTCATGTCCTCACACTTATACTGCAAGAGCAGAGCAGAGCACAACACTCAGATATTTCCTCAAACCCTAGGGTTTTTATTTTAATTATAGTGAGCATATATTTGCTTTCTAATCTAAATCTCTAAAATTCACTCACTTTGAAAGCACAGAGCTGAGGAAAGGAACTGGTTAAAATGGGTGAGGCGAGACGTGTGCTCCTGTGAACACACCTGATGTCAAAACTACACTCATACCTAGTGCCACCCAAGAACAGGAAGGGGGCAGGGATGAGATGCCCTTGTCTTAACCTTGAGAAAATAAGACCTGCATGCAGGGATGGGAGAGGGTCATCTTACCATTTCTACTAACCGGGAGCTACTGTGAATTCTGGACAAAAGTCCTGGAATGGTTTTTATATAGTTTTGCTTTTAATTTTCAGTGTGCACTTACTGCCCATGGGTCTGTGTTACACAAGGACATTTTTGTTCAGCCTAGGCTATGTGTTAGGCACAGTCCCTTCTATGTTTACAAAGTATGCGCAGAAATGCTTCCGAATATCTTCATAAAATTAATGAACTGGGAATAAGAGAAAATTTGTGATATCTGTCTTTCTAAACCTAGATTAATTTGCTTAATATGATTATTTCCAGTAACAACCCATCTTCCTGCAAGCAATTCAAGTCTCTGTTTATGGCTGGAAGAAAACTTCCATATGTACATAAACTACACATTCCTCATCTATCTCTCTGTCATTGGATACGTAGGTTGGTTCCATGTCACGGTCTTTATGACGAGTGTTGCCCTGAATAGTAATAAGTGAGTGACTCTGTGACGTATTGAGTTGGAGGAGTTTAGTAAAAACCCAGGAGTGGTACTGCTGGGTCATGTGATAAACCTTCTGCTCTGTTTGTTGTTGGTTGGTTGTTTCTCTATGGGGGTTGTATTTTGTTTTGTTTTCGAGACACTTCTGAAGAGGGCACTAGAGAGGCTTCCCATGCCTCTCTAGTATCGACAGAACCAATATGGTAGACTTGTCTATGCTGCCAAGAGCAGTCTACATATTCAGTGCTGTTTCCACTAGAATTTCAATTCTTTGTTGGAGATATACAAACAAATAAAAGGTCTCTAAATTCGTAGGGAAGCCAAAAATAATCCTGAGCAGAAGAAAGAATGATGCTGGGGGTATTACTATACCTGATTTCAAGCTCTACTGCAGGACCATAGACAAGAGGCACAGCATGGCGCTTGGCCCAAAAGAAGGCACCTGGATTAATGGATCAGAATAGAAGACCCAGGGATGAACCCGTGAGCCTACAACCAACTGATTTCTTTTCTACAAAAAAAAATATACATTGAAGAAAAGACAGCCTCTTCAACAAAAGGGTGCCGGGGAAATTAAAAATCCACACAGGGAAGGATGAAACTGGATCCCTGCATCTCACTCACCCTGTACAAAAAAAAAAAAAATCAACTCCAGTGGGATCAAAGACCTTCGTGTAACTCCTGAAACTCTGAAACCGTTAGAGGGAAATGTAAGAGAAAGACTTCAGAATATAGGCAAGGGCAGGAACTGTAACCAAGACTGGGCAGGACTCCAGTTGCTAAATAAAAGCACCAACAATAACGACAACAGCGACAACAATTGACAAGTGAAAATCTTCTGCCCAGAAAAAAAAAATTTTTTTAACTGAATGAAAAGGCAGCATACAGAAGTTCTTCGCAAAGAGTCCATCTGACAGAGGACTAATGTAGAATAGGCAGAGCTCAAATTAAGCAAGAGATCAAACAACCCAATCAACAAATGGGCTAATGAGACGAACAGACACTTCCCATACGGCTAAAAGCAAATGGCCAGTAAACACATGGAAAATGCCCTACCTCACCAGTCATCAGAGAAATCAAATTGAAACTATACTGAGATCCCTTCTCACCCCTCGCAGCTTTTGAGGTCATTTTCAGTTTCTACGGAAGTGTAGGATAAGCAGTCAGTTATATAATATGGAGCTGGAAGGGAGTCATTCTGGGATCTGTGACTGTGCCTAAGGGGTTGAACATGGGGAAAATGATAGGAGGGGGTTTGACAGAATCTTCCATACTGTTTAGAATAAGGCTGTGAAGAATCAATAACAGAAGAGCAACGCCAGAAAGAGGAGTAAACTGAAGACTCCCAAGTATACTCTCCTACATAAAACAAATGCAAATATTGGACAATGCATTCGAACCAACATCTCCAACTCGATACAAATTAACCAGTCTCTTGGCTAGTGACCTGGATCTATTTATTAAAAATATATTATATATGGCAAAACTTTACTAAGAACATGAGCTGTGTCTTGACTTCCTGTTTCAGGCTTGACCCTTGCTTGCCTATAACCTCCTCTGTGCCAACTAGGTCACACTTCAGAAATAAGGTGCTAGCATATAGTACAGGGCACAGAATCAGAAAGAGTAGCAAAGCGAAGTTGAACAGGAATCATTACACAGCACATATCTAAGTTAGAAAATAAAAAAGCAAGGGCCATTCCACAGAAGACTCTGGATCCATTGCTGGATTTGTTTGTGGGTAAAGAAATCAGGGAGGTTTTTCACCGACATCCAGATTCACATGGCTAAAGAAACCTAAGGATGAACGTGTTTGATCCTCCAAGAATACGTAGTAGTCATCGATGGGTCTAACAACAGTGTCCACACAGTACACAAACCAAACTTGAAGGAGAGAAGCAGTTCTGCAACGGAGACTTGACTATCCCACAATCAATAAAGGACAGGGCACATATGCAAATTAAGGAATCAGATGACATGAGAAACCAGAAACCAAGTAGGTCACCAATCTATACCCTTTCACCCAGTAATGCAAAATGTAAGCTCTTCTCAAGTGCATACGGTATGTTCGCCAAGATAAGCCGACCACATGCTGGGCCACAAACCAAACTTCATTATTTTTTTTTCAGCTGAAAAACTAGCATGTAAAGATCCGTGGTGCTCCATATATATTCGCCAAAGAAGCCTCCTTTGGCAGTCAACAGCGGCCAAGGACTCAGAACTGTTCAAAGGGCTGAGAACAAGTGAATGCGCATGTCCAGCTGCGCTGAGTCATCAGCTTAGCCTCCTCTAAGGCCTTAGGATCGACTGTAGACAGCGAGCGTGCAGAAGAGGGGATGGCGGCGTGAGCCGTGAAAGGCTGACTTCCTGAGATGGTATGGCTGGTACACACTTCTATTCACAGCAGCAGCGGTAACCTGCATAAGACCTGCGCAAGATCGAGCCAGTCAAAATGGCAGCCTGGACTGAGAGGGCACCTCGGCTTCCTGAGAAGCTATAGACAGTTGGTGACTATTGAGGGAGAGGGATGCCTCTCTTTGGTGATGCAGCCGCTGATAGGTTGCACATACCTCAGTGGATGGCACCACACCCTTTCCATGCTCAGCATTAATTGGACTCAGAGCTATTAATAACACTAATAATTTAAAAGGACACGACGTCAAAGGGGAGATGAGTTGGCAGGTTCCTGGGAGGAATTGGAGAGCAATAGTTAGGAGTGGAAAAAAGTTTAAAAAAGAAAAAGAAAACACTGTAGACATGTCCGATGCCTCCAAACGATAAATAAGATATTCATATTTTAAAATTGAAGAATCGAAAGCACACAAAGCATGTTTTCTGCCCACCATGGGATAAGCAGTAAGCTTAACAGAAAATTACATGGCTCAAAAAAATATGGAAATCAAGCACCCTTCTCTTCAATAACCAAGGGGTTACCAGGGGTTAGAGAAAGAAAATCAAAAGTATCTTGAAATGCATGAAAGTAAAAATGTAAAATAATGGGACTGTAGAACTGAGTGGGACGCAGTAACAGCAGGTTGAGAAGGAAGGTTCAGAGGTATAAACACAAACACAGGAAGAACAAAAGTCACAAATCAGTCACCAAATGTAAACTCTCAGTAACCACAAAAAGTAAACCCGGAGCCTGCAGACACGTGAAAATTACAAGGACTGGGGACAGAAGTGAGGATAGGAAAATGGAAGGAAAGAAAGAGTTGGTTCTTCGAAGAAATGAACAAAATTAACAGACTTTTAGCTAAAACACTGAGGAAACAGAAGGATTCAAATGGCTGAAAAAGGGGAAATTACCAGAAACTGAACAAAAATGAAAGTAATCTTGAGAAAGCACTACAGGGACAGGAGAGATGGCTCAGTGACTGAAGTACACGCTGCCCTTGCAGAGGACTCATTTGGGTCCCACCAGCTGTGTCAGCTCATCATGACCCATACTTCCAGCTCTAAAGTATCCTGCCTTCTCTTTTAGACTCTGCAGACACCGTCCTCACACATGAATATGTATCTATGCAGAGACACGTACGGACAATATTACTTTTAAAAATAAAATGACTCAAATTCATGAAATACCTAATGTGGTATTCCCAGACTGAGGAAAGTCTCAACATACACACACACACACACACACACACACACACACACACACACACACGAGAGAGACAGAAAGAGCACAAAATAAAAAAGATCATAGAAGAAAATACCCACAGCTAAAACACTAAGTATAAATAACAGAGAAAGTGTATGAAGAGCTTCGAGAGAAAAAACTCAAGTCACATATGAAAAACAACACACCAGAAAAATAGCTGACTTCCTGATGAAAGTTTTGAAAGCCAGTAGACCAAGAAGACCATGCCAGCCGGCTTAGACTAATATACCTAGCAAAACTATCTGTCACGATGGAAAGAGAAAAGAGAACTTTCCAGAATAGACTTTTCAGCCTAAAATTTTTATACCCAACCAAACAAGCAAAAAGAAAGTATAGTAAGCAGCATTTTGAACTGAAGAGAGAAATGAGCACAACGGAGAGACTGTAGGAAGAAATACAAAGCCATAATTATGAAGTCATAAAGTACCACTTAGAACACAACAACAGCAAAACTCAACAACATGATGTCTGCAATTAAATTACACATTTAAATAGGTAACTTTAAGTATCAAGGACCTCAATTCTCCAACCAAAAGATATCAGCTGACTGAATGGGTCAAGAAATAAATTCCAACGTTGTGTTGTATAAAAGAAACAATTCTTAGCTTCAAAGATAGCCACTGCCTTAGAGTAAAAGGGTGGCCAAAGGTACTCTAAGAAAATGCAAGCACAAAGTAGGCAGGAGTCACTATCTACTATCTGACAAACTATAATTCAAAACTAACCAGAAGAGATAAAGCAGGACATCCCATTGTAAACTAGCAAACAGTTAACCAAAAAAATAAAATTACTACCTAAACATATATTCACCAAACTCTGGTGCACCCAATTTCATAAAATATGTAGTACTTGATTAAAGATGTGCACTACATCAATCCATGAATAGTACGTGATTTCAATACTCAACATTTTCCATTAGACAGGCCATCTGGACAAAACATAAACAGAGAAACAGCATAGTATAATGACATCATACACCAATGCACTTAACATATCTACAGAATATTCAACCCAAATACCATAAAAACATACTCTACTCAGCAGCACCTGGAAGCTCTTCTATAGTAGAACACATCCTGGGACATGAAACGAGTTTTTGCAAATTCAAAAAGATAGTAACTCCTTGTTCTTGTCTGACCACAGTGCAATGAGACTAAAATTTGATAGAAAAAAAAAACTCTAGTAGATATGCAAAATCTTGGAGATGAAACAACCACTGCTAAATAATGAGTGGATCAAAGAAGAAATCAAGAGAGAAATTTCCAGTTTTTCCTGTAACTAAATGAAAACAAAAACAACAAAACCTCGGAGACACACTAAGGGCAGTCCTAAGAAGGACGTTTACAGTTCTCGGAGCCTACATTTTAAGAACCAGAAAGATCACAATAAATGGCCTGATGATACAACTCAAAAAGTTGGAAAAATAAGACCAAACCAAGCCCTAATTTAGCAGGGGCAAGGAATAATAGTATATGGGAATCAACGAAATAGAAACAAAGAAAACAATTCAAAGAAATCAGTGGATTTAAGAGCTGATTCTTTAAGAAGATAAAACTGACAGACCTTTGGCCCAACTAACTGAAAGAAAGAAGGAAAGAAAGAAAGGGAGGGAGGGAGGGAGGGAGGGAGGGAAACAAAGAAAGGTTAATATTCTGATGAAAATAGCCACAAATCTTCAATAAAATAGTTGCAAACAAAGTAGAAATATACAAAAAAAAAAAAAGATTATCCACCATGACTGAGTTGGGTTTATACCTGAAATGCACAAATGGGTCAATACATGCAAGTCAAATAAATGTAATGAACAACATAGACTTAAAGAAAAAAAAAAAAAAAAAAAAAAAGCACATGATCATCTCAAGAGACACAGAAAAAGTCTTTGACAAAATCCAGCATGCTCTCATGATAAAACTTATAGAGAATGTAGGACTAGAGGGGACACACCTTAACATAATAAAATCTATACATGAAAGATCCACAGCCAGCATCATCCAAAATGGCAAAAGCTTGAAGCATTACCACTCCAGTCAGGAATGAGGCAGGGATATCCACTAGACGTAGTCCTTTTCAATGCTCTGCCCCAAGTAGTAGGTAGAACAAAAAACCTTTAGCAGATGATATTATAGTATACACTAAAGGCCCTATAAATTCTACCAGAAAACTTCCAGAAATAATAAATTCAGTGATGTGGCGGGTTACAAAATCAACTTGTACAAATCGATAGTTTTTGTACACACCAACAGCAGGAACAGATCATGGATACACACTCGCAACAGCCTCAAAGGGAAAAAAAGTATCTAGGAATTAGCCTAACCAAAGAAGTGAAGGGCCTCTACAAGGAAAACTTTAAACCTCTGAAGAAAAACAGAGAGAGACACTAGAAAATGCAAAAGCATCCCATGCTCATGGATTGGTAGAATTAATATTATGAATAACCACTTTACCAAAAGATACTCAAAAATTCAATGCAATCCTACTCAATATCCCATCTCATTCTTTGCAGAAATAAGATAGATAGATAGATAGATAGATAGATAGATAGATAGATAGATAGATAGATAGATAGATAGATATGAAATTCATATGAAACCACTAAAGACCCTGGATAGCCAAAACAATCCTGACAAGAACAGTGCTGGGGTGAGGGGGTCACCATTGAAGGGCTTAAGAGGTCTCAAGGGCCCTGGTAATAAAAACAATGTGGTAGTGGACATGCAGACCAATGGAACAAATTCAAAGACTCAGATATGACTTTACATAGATTCAGTCACTGAATATTTGACAAAAATGCCAAAAACCTAAGGGGGAAAAAAAAAAAAAAAGTTCCTTCAGCAAATGTACAGGAGCAACTGGACATCCAAGAACAGAAGAAGGAAATCACCTCAATGTCTTATCGCCTTGCACAAAAACGAACTTCAAGTGGATGGGAGACCATTAAACCCTTAAACCTGAAACACTGAAACTGCTAGAAGACACGGTCAGCACCCTACATGATGGACGTGTAGGCAGCTTTCTAACTGGGGCTCCATCTGACCCCAACCATTAAGGCCAACAATTAGCAAGCGAGACTTCACGAAACTAAAACTGCAGCGCGATTGATTAGCTAATTAACAAACCAACCAAACGAAAATGAAGTCCACGGAATGGGAGAGCATCTTTTACGGCTACGCATCTGATGGAGGACTGACATCCAGAATGCATAAAGAACTAAAAGAGGACAGACAGCGACTCATTCGAACAACAGCCCCGGGACCTGAAAAAGAATTCTCAAAACCAACAAGCGAAGACGGTAGGAAGCATCTCAGAAGCAATTCATTCTTCCACAGCAATCAGGGACATGCAAATACATACAACCCTGAGGTTTCCTCTTACAGCAGCCAGAGCGGCAAAGGCCAGCAAAGCAACGAACAACAAATGCTGGGGAGGCTGTAGGGGAAAGGGAATTCTCATGGGCTGCTGGTGGGACTGCAAACCGGTACAGTCACTATAGAAACCAGTGTTTGAATCCTCAAAACGCTAACAGTAAATCTACGGTAGGGCCCAGATATACCACCCAAAGGACTCAGCATCCTGCTCGAGGGATGCTCTCTCCATCACGTTTATGGCCGCTCTATTCACAGCAGCTAGGAATCAGAAACAGACTAAATGTCCTTAAGCCAATGGATATGAAAATGCGGAGTGTGTGTCTACTGCATGTCCGTGGGAGCCATTCAGCTCTAAGGGGGGAAAAGGAAATCATGAACCGTGCAGGCAAATGGCCGGAACTAGAGAAGATGGTACCGACTGAGGCAGCCCAGACCCAGAAAGACAAACATCGTATGTTCTCTTTGGCTCCTGGAGGCTCCGAGTTTAAAATCTTCAGGTATGAGTACACATCCTGGAGTAACTGTACAAAGCAGGACGTGGAGTAGGGCTATTGCTCTCCCTCCCTGTGGCACAAAGGAGGGGACACTGGAGAGAGAATTAGCGGGGTACAAATAATCTGATTGGGAAAGTGAGGGGGGTCCAATTAGAATAGGGGAGGGAGATAAAGAAAAAGAAGAGAGGAGGGTAAAATAAGAGGAAGGGGGTCTGAAATCGTCATAAAAATTAATAGTTACCTACCTACCTTAAAAAACTACAGTACACATAATTCTATGTATAAATATACATATGTAGTTTAAATGAGATCTCATCTGGGTTCACTAATGCTCACTCCAAGTGCCAAAGACATTCTAACAAAAATGCCAAGGCTGTGCATATGGAGCCCTCATTTGAAATGTTGGTCGGGGCTGTCCAAGAGACTCCCAAACCATCACAGGCTATTGAGACGACCTCGGTTAGCCCTAGAGGTAGAAAGTAAGTCCCGATTGCTGAAGAGAACAAGTACTTCAGACAGAGAGCCCAGAGGCCCCTGGGCTGGAACACCTGAATTCATCCTCCCTGAGGTCTAGTAGCTTCCACGGTAGCCAAAGGCACCAAGAAAGCTTCCAAATAAGGGGAGCGACCAGCAGGTCTACAAAGATATATTGCCTGTGAGTCACAATAAGGACCAGCATGGCACAGTGCAGGTAAAAGCATGCATACCTGGGATAGTAACCAACAGCTCTCTAAGTGGACTTAAGACCTGTTCAACAAGAGGGAGACCATGCCTGGTCCTGGAAACTTAGCCAACACCC
This sequence comes from Rattus rattus, assembly GCF_011064425.1. Classification (NCBI taxonomy): domain Eukaryota; kingdom Metazoa; phylum Chordata; class Mammalia; order Rodentia; family Muridae; genus Rattus; species Rattus rattus. Next base: position 36,358,371 of record NC_046170.1, read on the forward strand.
AAGGCTGGTGGAGTCATGGATCCTGGAGAAGAACCTCCTTATTAAACCAGCACAATCCCCAACTCATTCTAAACATTTGTATTTGTGGTGGTTTGAATAAGAATGGGTCCCTTAGGCTCATATATTTGAATACTGAGACATCAGGGTGTGGCACTACTTGAGAAGGATTAGAAGGTATGGCTTTGTTGGAGTGAGTGGGTGTGGCCATGTTGGAGGAAATGTGTGACTTTGCGGTTTCAAATGCTCAAACCAGGTCCAGTGTGTCTCTCCCTGTGGCCTGTGGACCCTAACAGGGGACTCTCAGCTACTTCTCCAGCACCATAGCTGCCTGTCATGTTTTGTCATGCTCCCTGCCATGCTACTAATGGACTGAACCTCCAAACCTGTAAGTCAGATCCAAATAATGGCTTCTCTTATGGGATCTGTCATAGTCATCTGTCAAAGGACTGACTACGCCAGTCCTTTTGCCTCACCAAGGAGACTTCTCTTTGCAACAGAGAGAGAGACCATTACAGAAAACCATAACCCATCAAAACTCAAGAGTCATGGGATTCGGTCCCAATGCAAATCCATCTACAAAACAATTCCTGCGCAAAGGCTCAGAGAACATTGAGGAAGAGAGGGAAAAAAGATTGCATGTGCCTGAGGATCAGGGAGTTTTCTGTGAGAGTATATCCCCTAGTGATATCAGAAATGACACCCATGAAGACTCACTGACATGACTGTCTAAGCAGGAACTGAACGACAACAATAGATGTGCCAAAGAAGACCTCCACCCTACAAAAGGAACTATGGGTAACTAAGGCATGCTGGGAGTGGGAGAAAGAGTCTTCTCCAGGGAAGAATACAACAGCTGGTTATCCAATACAAGTGGTTTTCCTGGAAACATACATACAGGTAACATTATGCAAACTGAGCAGGTTAGACTTAGGAATATATCTGTATATACGTAAACAAGTATGCATGTAACAATTAGTAAAAAACTCAAGAGAGCAAGGAGATGGATGTGGAGGTGCTTGAAAGGAGGAAAAGAAAGGGGGAAATGATACAATTATAATCTCAAAAATGAAAATAAATGAAATGTGTCTTCTTTAAAAAATACTTTGAATAACTGCACACCAATGGCTTGCATGAAGCACAAGAAATACTCCCATGATCAAACGTGATTTTAAAGGGAATAAGAGTAGAAAATTATATCGGACTTCTGTCCTAGTTAGGGTCACTATTGCTGTCACGATGAAACACTATGACCAAGCAGCTTTGAAGGGAAGCGTTGGTTTGGATCATGCTTCCACATCACTGTTCATCAATGAAGGACGTTGGGATAGAAACTCAAACAGGGCAGGAACCTAGAGGCTTGAGCTGGTGCAGAGGCCATGGAGAAATGCTGCTTACTGCTTGCTCCCTGTGGCTTGCTCAACCTGTCTTCATATAGAACTCAGGACCGCCATCCCAGGGATCGCAGCATCCACAGGACTGGACCCTCCCTACCAATCATTAATTAAGAGAACGCCCTACAGGACTGCCTGTAGCCCAATCTTATAGAAGCATTTTCTGACTCTAGCTTGTGTTAATATAAAACTAGGCAGCACAAATGATCCCTCGTCAACCCGACACACAAATACATCTCCATTAATCCACAACCTTTCCTTTCTAGTTCATCCCCAAGATCAAACATCCCTATAAATATCACAAAACAAAACATTTTATAAACTTAACAGGTCCCACAGTCTTTGCAGTTCAGTTTAAAATTCGGTTTACTTAAAAATTCAAAATACCATGTTGAGCCTAAGATCTCTTTATAAAATTCAGCCTCTCAACTGTGGGCTCCATAAAACCAAAAACAGATACTTTCTCACTTTGAGGGAAGAACCAGGTCATAGCCACGATCTGAACAAAGCAAAACTAAATTCCAACAGTGAATTCCAACTCAATGTCTAGACTCTATGATCTACTCATGATCTTCTGGGCTCCTCCAAAGGTCTTGAGGTCACTTCTCTAGCTCCACCCTCTGCAGCCCACACAAGTATGTCTTCTAGGCTTAGCAAAGCTCCACTCTACACCTGCCACTATTCTTGATGTTCATCCCATGATACTGGCATTACCAAAATACTGGAGCATCTTGCTGGAACCAAAGTCTTTTGCAAAGAGCCTCTCCTAAACTCTCTTTGTGGACTCCAGCCCTGCCACACAGTGACAAGCCTCAACTGCCTTCCATTACTCCCCCATGCCTTCAAAAACAGTACCACCTAAGTAACTCTTGCATTATCAAGTTTAGCTAACAGCACAAAGTACAGCCTTGGCCACCTCTGAACACGGCTTGCATGTACTGACTCTAAGGAAAGACTTCCCTGAAGATTTCACCTTAGTGGTACTGCTGATCTTTTATTAGTCACCACTTATTTCGTGTCTCAAGTTAACGAGCATCAACTGTCGCAGTAAAGCAAAGGTTTTACTTCAGTAATTCTGGTATCTTGTTAATCACAGCTGATTCTTCCACCTCAGCTAACCAAAACCACAGATTCTTAACCCAAAACAATAAATGGCCCCAATAGAGTCACTGAGGGACTCTCAAACTTCCCTCTGAAACTTCTCAAGGAAGGCTTCCAACATCTCTCAGCATGCTTCAGTTCTAAGCTCCCACAGAGCAGCTCACCAAGCACTGAACACTCAGTGTCTTTTCTCAACCAAAGTCCCAAAATCCTTCTACAGTCCTCCAGAAACAACATGGTCAGGTCTGTCACGGCAATCCCCACTCCTGGTACCAAATTTCTGTCCTAGTTAGGGTTAGTATTGTTATGGTGAAGCACAATGACCAAAGCAACTCTGGAGGAAAGGGTTTATTTGGCTTACACTTCTGCATCACTGTTCATCATTGGAGAAAGTCAAGACTGGAACCTGGAGGCAGGATCTGATGCAGAGGCCGAGAAGGAGTGCTACATATTGGCTTGCTCCCCATGGCTTGCTCAGTCTGCTTTTTGTAGAATGCAAGACCAGCAGTCCAGGGAATGGCACCATTCATAATGGGCTGTTCTATGTCCCATCAATCACCTAATTAAGAAAATGCCCGACAGGCTTGCATATAGCCTAATCTTACAGAGGCAGTTTCTCAGTTGAGCCTCCTACCCCTAGCTTATGCTAAGTAGATATAAAAAATAGCCAGCACAACTTCGAACATGTAAAGGAATCAAATTAGTCAGTAAAACTTCCCAACAAAGAAAAGCTCAGGGCCAGGTGGCTTCCCTGGTGCATTCCACCAAACATTGGAAGAATAACACTAACGAAACACAGTGAAGAAATGCCTCAGGGTGCCAGACTTCTCCATCTCTGCCATGTTTAATTCAGAAGATGAGAAAATGGCTGGATGAGCCACCCAGCAACAAAAGCATGCATCTGCTCAAAGAGCTGGGTCTACTGTTTGAAGAAAGCCACACACACACTCTAAAGACAACAGCTCTATGTCTCCCTTCCTCTATTTATTAACCACAAAGTCTGATCACAGTCTCCATGTGTATCTTCTTCTTCAGAAGAGACAAGGTTTTGGTTGTAAGTCACATGAGTGAATCGAGTGATGTAAATATCAAGACCGTCAAACCCTCCCCCCTTTTCTCCTTATGACAGCATGAATTTTTGGTACTGTTGCCTTGTCTCACTTCCAACTGTTGACACATGAACTGGGATTTCCAGGAAAAGTCAGCTCTCAGGGTTCCCCATAATGTCAAGGCCTGTGACATCAGCCATGAGAAAAGGTCCCAACCTCAATCATCATCACTAAGAGACCTCCCCAGGACACAAGCCCATGCTACGCTGCCCTGGACTCCTTCATTAAATCTTGCCTGAGAATATAATACTGTCCAAAGTTTCCAGGACATTCTCCAGAGGAACACGGGAAGAATCTGCTTCCTCCTCACGTGCAGCATATGCAGAAGCCACAAGGCAAGCAGCTAGGAGTTACATCTCCTTCAACAGTCAAAGGGGCTCTCACCTTTTATCACCTGCTAAAGATGTCCACAAAAGACAAAACTTGACTTTGAAACTCCTGTCCAGCTCCGAAACTTAGCAATCCTCTGAAATCAGGACTCCACTGTCTTACTGAGACTACAACACTCCAGTTGAGTTTGACTTATAGGAAAATGATGTGGCCAATCACCAACCAACAAGGACGCAGAAGAGAAGTGAAGGAGTATAAAAGCTTGGGCATTCTCTTCAGCCTCATGCCAAGAAGGCTATAGAGACATCTGAGACAAGTTCAACTCGCACACACATGATAGACCTGTGCATGCAAATTTTGCCATTGAGTGGATATTTTTGAGTGTTGTCCCGTGCCAAATGATGAGAGATTTTGGAAATAAGTAGACTATAAGCATTTATAGCATATGCAAGCAAGTTCTAGAATGCCAAAAGAGTGAACCCTGTAGGAACCCAAAGAGGAAGCATAAAGCCCTAAGTTCCATTACATAGTCTGACTTTTGACATGTGTTTAAATTCCAGGAAGATCTCAGGTGTCCTAATGTCCAGGGCTGTAGTGTCACCACAGGGACAGACAGATCTAGCCTTATTTGTCATCATTAAGAGAATTCACTAAGACTCAGGGCCAGGCTTAGCTCCCCTGGCATCTTGGGCTAAAAGGCTTTGCCAAGTGTGGCATCTAAGCGGAAACCAGGAGGAGTTGAAACTAAGCTAGCAGGGATGAGGCTGGTCCTTCATCTAGAAGACTGATAGAGGAGGGAATTCATGGATCATGGAACAGTCAAGAGGGGCAAATAGTCTCGGAGTTGGACACGCTGCACACAGAGAAACAGCAGGAGAGGAGACTAAGCCACACAGAGCTTACATACCTCCTAAAGATATTCTGTCAGAAGATGGCAGAACAGGAGGGGTTTTTTTTTTCAGATCCCTGAGAGGGCACCCCAGAGAAAATCTGGCATGAACACCTGAAAGGTGCCAGGATGACTCAAGCGATGGGAGGCATCCCCTACACTACAGTGATGGGAATGAAAAGAAAGGCAAAAGATGGATTCCAGAAATACACAGGCTGCCGACTCAACAGAGCAGACACTGTCTGAGGAAAACAAAAGAGACCACATTTCTGGTTTGAGAATGAACAGATGGGGACTAGAAGGAAGACTCTAAGTTTATGACTATTGAGTTTAAAGGATAGTTCGATGGATAGTTCATTCTAGAGCTCAGAAGAATTATCCAGGAAAAAGGTAGAGACTTCAAGAGGTCAGAAAAAGCCTGGGACTGGCTACTACCTTGAAAACTACCAGGTTTAAGGTACAGGTGGCAGGAAACAAGGACACAGAGGCAACCAGGCAGTAGAAGATGCTCCAAGAATGAGCTGGGGTACTCAAGAGAAGGGGTACCCTGTTACATGTCTCCCTGAGTGTGTTGCAAGATTATCACGTGATCAGTCCAGGGAATCCTGATCACAAGCTTGACACACGGCCAACCTGTCAGTACTCATACAGGTCTGGATCCCAGGAAGATAGCAAATGGCAAATCCTGTCCTCAAGAGAGGCATCAGTACAGCAGATATGAATCCAAAGGGACCCAGAAAAGAAATACTTGCCCATCCATGAACAGCAAGATTTTGGCCTCAATTCAAGGTGTCAATCCAAGGCTGGGACACCCAGCCCAGGTCTTCTTTAGAGAGGGATAACCCATCTCACAGATGCAAGGAGGCTCTCTGCTGCCAAAACCACACAGATGTCACTCAAACGAGCTGCCTGCCCTATCCTACAGAGCAACAACCTTCAGTACTGAATGGCTGGCACAGGGGTTCTAGAGCCCCGCCCCCTTAAATCTGAAGAGTACCTTGACATTTACTAAGAAGTTCTCAGCTGCCACCTTGCTGTAGATGGTGATCTGTCTGGCCCCATCTTCCTAACATCCTTCCAGGCTTATCTCCAGAGAACAGTCTTCTAGATACCATCTAGATACGAGTGTCTACGCCAGTTTCTCTCCAGGCAACCCCATGGATGTAAAATGGATGGTGTGTATTAATTGTACCAAGCCACGGAGGCTTCGGGATAAAGGCAGAGATGCCAAGGGTGGCCTTTGTGTGTGCCTGTTATGAAGCAGCCCTGTCATATGCAGTTAACGGAGACTGGCTGCTCCCTATCCAGTCGTTAACCACACTGGTGAATGGTGGCTTGATTTACCATGGGGGTCTTCTGCTATCTAATAAGTCTACTCAGGGTCCAGTGGCAGGCAAACTGGTAATTTCAATCACCAGGAACATCTCAAGGACTCTTCTCAGGAGAGGGACGAGTGTGTTATACACAGGTAAGGGAAGGCAGGCGGAAAGGAAGGCTGCAAGCGTGGACTTCCGATATTTTCAGTTCATTCCACGTTCGTTGAGTGGTTACTTAAGGGTACCATGTAACTAGCGAAGTCCCACAAGCTGGGGCTCCAAACACAAATGATCTGGACATAGTCATTCTCTCTCTCACTGAGCCTGCTGCCTACAGGAAATAGTAGGATTCAATCATAGAGCCCTTTTCTCAATCAAGATGGACACATTTTGGTGTAGATGTCTTTTCTTAGATTAACTGACTACTTGGCTTTCTTACCACATAAGGCTGAGGCAAGCAGTAAATTCTGGTATAAGAGCAAACGCTTTTAGTAAAACCCCAAAATGTTAACCCATTCTCCTGAAACAGTCTTTGGTTCATCAACTACTTCCTGTGACTTGTTTGCTGATGCGTTAAGAGAATGACCTTGGGTCTTCTATGAAAATTAGTTGGCTAAGTGGTATCCAGTTATGTTTACTTTGGGTCGCTTTGGCCATGTGATCTTGCAATCTCACTGTATGGTTCGTTTCCTCGGAACCACGAGTCTCTGAGAATGGAAATCTCTTTGTGTGTTTGTCTGTTTCAAGGCTGGACTTATAACACCTAACCATGGTTCCCAACCCTTCCTTCTCTCGAATAATCAAGACAGAAAGTCTTAGATGTGTCAATATACCCCAACAACACAGCACAAAAGTTTAACATGTCCCCTTGTTATCAAACAATTATTACACACTAGAACATACACCAACTACCACCTCTGCCTTGAGTGCCATGTGACTGGTGGCGTGTGCTAGAGTCTATTTCCCATACAACTTTACATGAGAAGACATGGATAGGAACTATTTTGATTGCAGAGTGTGTGTGTGTGTGTGTGTGTGTGTGTGTGTGTTTGTTGTTGCTCTAAAAAGAAAAGTATATTTACTAGAAGTTTGAATATATGCCCAAAGACAGCAAAAATAAACATAGTATTTTGAGTTCCAGTCACAAGAAGAAAAGAGAAAGCAAGAAAAAAGAAATTGACCCAACTCTGTTTTTCACCATTGTGGGGCAGAGCAGACCACAACCATATACGGATGTTGAATTTGTTTGTTTTCACTGACAATTTTTTTTCATAATGATTTGACCAATAGTATAAGTATGACTTGTACGGCGATCCCACTTTGCCTCTCATCTTTAAAATAACACAAAAACAGAAGCTCTCAAAATACATATTTTGGTGATTACTCTGGGTCTTGGGATTTTAATTACCACATTCCAAAGAAGAATTTAAAAGACACCCGTGACTACAGAGCCCGTGTCCTGCATAGTTATGGGCACATAGCTAACATATATTATTTAACTGGGGGATTATTCAACAAGTAACTGAGTTTTTTTAAGGAGTATGGGTATTTCGCCTGCACTTATGTCTGTGTGCCACGTGCAGACCTGGTACCATGAAGGCCAGAAGAGGGCCTCAGATCCCCTGGCACTGGAACGACCGATGTTTGTGAGACACCATGCGGGTGCTAAGAATCCTGGTCTCATCCAGTACACTTAACCACTGAGCCATCTCTCCAGCCACCAATGGCTATTTTTTAAATTAAACTCAACTGTAGATTTGTATTATCTCTATGGTTTGTTAGTAAAACCCCTAAGATGGTTTTAAAAAACACTAGGCTAAAGGTCAAGGACATGAAAATCAAGGAGGAAAATTCCCTGTTGATGAATCTGAGACTAAGGCAATGGCTCCTTGGTAGGGGGAAATCCTGATCCAGCAGTGAGTAACCCTGAGTCTCAGCCCCATAGATGTGCCCCTGAAGTGCATGCTGATAGTTCCCTGAGTTAGACATTAAGCAACTGAGTATGGTTAACACAATGATTCTAGGAGAGGTGAGGTAGCTGAAGTCAAGAGGAACCGATTTAGAAGAGACACTGGATATTATATGAAGAGTTTTCTCAGGAGCCTGTTGCTGCTTTACACAGCATGGTGGTGATGGGGCCTTTCATTGGAGCGGTGACCACTGGAGATACAGGCATCTACATAGGTTAAGGATAATGGGACCATATTGGAGGATGACAGTAATCTCAAGAAACAAGAACAGGTGGATAAGGATGAGAAGGACTACCGGACAATCTCCACCTTCAGCAGCCTCTTGAGACAAGGGATTGACTCAGGCAGCTCTGATTCTCAGACCCAAGACCTACCTGAGCTGAACTTTGGTGTCTCCCAAAGCTGTCATGAGACATAGCACAAGTAACTACAGTGAGATAGAGCATATAAGTTGGTGGGCTCTAGCTGATACCAAGACCACTCAACTCTGAGCTCCTGAGATTGTGGCTTGCCCTTCTCTTTTATACACCTACACACATCTACACACACCTAGAGAGAGAGGAGGGGGAGAGGGAGGGAGAGAGGGAGAGAGGAAGAAGGAGGAGGAGGAAGAGGAGGAAGATGAGGAGGAGAAAAGGAGAAAAGAAAGGAGAAAAGAGGAGAAAAGGAGAAGAAGAAGGAGAGGGAGAGGGAGGATAGAGGGAGAGGGAGGAGGAGAGGGAGGAGAAGGAGGAGGAGGAGGAGGAGAAAAGAAGAAGAAGGAGGAGGAGAAGGAGGAGGAGGAGAAGGAGGAGGAGAAGGAGGAAGAAGAAGAAGGAGGAGGAGGAAGAGGAAGAGGAGGAGGGGAAGAGGAAGAGGAAGAAAAAGAAAGAAGAGGAGGAGGAGGCGAAAAGGAGAAAAGGAGGAGGAGAAGAAGAGGAGGAGGAGGAAGATGAGGAGGAGGGGAGGAAGGAGATGATGAGGAGGAAGAGGAGGAGGAAGAGGAGGAGGAGGAAGAGGAGGAGGAGAAGGAAGAGGAGGAGGAAGAGGAGGAGGAAGAGGAGGAGGAAGAGGAAGAGGAGGAGGAGGAAAAGGAGGAAGAGGAGGAGGAGGAAAGGTATTTGAGGAAGCAATATAAGTGACCTATCTCCATTTGTAATGGTGGTCACCAAGGATCAAAAGTGAAAAGGCTCATCTAGCTGTGCACCACTATCGAGTGGCAGGAAGTAGAGAACAGAGCCACTTGGGCACATAAGGAAGAGGTTAATGGAAGGAACTGGATTGCCCAGTGCAGAGCTGGTGAGGCAAATTAAAAAACAATCCACAGGGCAGGAGATCCACAGGAAGAGCAACTGGGACTCTAGGACATGGGTTAACTTAATGGCCATGGGTGGGATTTCCACTTCTAGAGGCTTTAGGTTTAGCGTTAAGGTAAGTATGTAAGCCAATTAACTCAAGCACTGACTGCAATGGCCTCCCTTTCTTAAAGTCAACTGATTCAGGACTTTTAACCACAACCACAGAAGACGTTCACAGCGAAACCTAGATTGGTGTTTGGCCCCCAAAACCCTGGGAACTTAAGCCAGGGAAGCTACCACCTAACACTGATCATCATCTGTTAGCAGTATTGTCTGTTCTGTCCCCTCTGGCAAACATTGTTGCAGCAAAGAAGAAGAGTTCATCTCAAAGTCCCCAACTTAAATCTTTTCCTTGAGCCAACTTTACTTACTAGAAAGGCTCCGTAAGGCTGTATTATGCATGTTCAACTTTTTTTTATTGGCTGTAAATGCTGTGTCTATTGGTTATTATAAATTATGATTCGTGTGCTAAGTATCTTTACCTATGAAGAGTATATTGTTTTAAAATAAATTACATCCTTAACGAAGGAGATTACAGAAGCAAATAGGAATGAGAAGAAAATACAGATCTGAAGGTTTATCTTAGATGAGCTTTATAGACTTGGCTATTGATCACATGAGAGGGGAGAGATACAGAATTACAGTATTGGGTCTGGATAGGCAATGCCACTGTGAACAAGAGAGTGGGTGACAGACTTTTGATATTTGATTGGTAGACTGAAGGTTGCTCCCAGGGTATTAACTGTGGATTGGAAGTCTGTTATATGAATGAAAGTCACCAAACAGAACAAAGAAAGGGCAGGAGGAAGAGGGGGAAAGAGCACAAGAAGAGAGCAGCCGCAAAAAGAAATGAGCAAAGCCAGGAGATTAGAGTTCTTGGTTGAATTATAGCCCTACCCCTTTCTCCTGTTAAAATTACTGAAGATGAAACTGAAGAGGTTTCTCAGTGGCTAGGAGCATTCAGTTTTCTTTCAGGGGACTTTGGTTTGATTCCCAACACCCATCTCAAGAGGTTCACAACTGCTTGTCACTCCAACTCCAGAAACTCTAACACACTCTTCTGAACTCTGGGGGCACCTGCACTCATGTGCACACGCCCATGCACACATGTGTGAACATAAATAACTAAAACGTTTTCTAATTACTGAAGACATCAGTAGAATATCAAAGGGTTCATAGGTCTTATGGAAAATCACATCTAAGAAGATGAATCAATCAACCTGGACACCATAACCATTAAATCATCCAGAGCAGATAAGTACAGAACTAGCGGGACAGACATGGCTGGTCCCTCTTCCCATTTCATGCAAGTAGCACTCCCTGTCGCACTTAAGAGACGCCTATGAATGATGTGTCTGCATCTATATTCCCCACATCAGCATCATGCTGCAACCTTCTCACTCCCAGCACACTCAGTGGGACAGCAGCATCCCACAGCTGCCAATGACTTATTAGTTACTCAGTCCAAGGACACTCCCAGTCACTCTCTTAAATCTTCCACTGACTTCCACAACAGCAAACCTCTTTGTTTTCCTTTCACTTCTCTTCCTACACACAAGGCAAAGCCACTTTTTTCTGTCTCTAAAATGTCCATTTTCCCATCATGGAACTGCTACTTAGCCTTGTGTTCTTTTCTTTGGTTTTCACTATGATTTGTGTACCAACGGCACTCAATTTGTATATTTATTCCAGTACTCAATCTGTCTCCATGCTAGGTACTACTCCTGAGCTCTGACTTTTGAGTACCTGCTGCAATGGTCATGTACACTTGGGTATTCCATGGGCCCTGACTCACTGCCCTTTCCACTGCTTCTACACTTCCTTCAAACAAAACTTCTCCCCAGGTTCCAGCATGAACTCAAAGGGTTAACAGAAACCTTGGGATTATCCCTCAACTCCTGCATCCATTTATCTCTATGCACTCTAAGCAAGTTTTGTTTTAGCAAGAGAAGGGACATTACAGCTAAAAACTGTACTTCCTACCAGGACTCCCTTGCAGCTAGGTATTCAGGCCAATGAGATGACAGCATAATTGCAATTGATTATTATTCCACTCAGCCCTCTGTCTTTCTTTTTTCCTCTTCTGAAAAAGATGGCTAGAGTCCTATGATCAGACTGGATCATGAAGTAACCTTGAGGACCAGACACCACAACTGAGGATGATGGGATAGAAATTAAAGGAACCTGACACTTTGAGAACCTCACAGAGGGACAATACCAGCCTTTACTTCATATGAAAGAATGCATCATGTTTAAGCCACAAGTTATAGCATACTTCTGTTACACCTGCTACATACAATCCTGACTGACAAGCAAACTGTGCTGACTCTCTTTAAATCTTCCAATCTTGCCCATTTCTCTTCACTCCCACTCAGCCACCATCATTTCTCCTTCCAGTCACCAAAACAGCATGCAGCAGTGTTAGACCTTGATTATGAATCAAGAGTAGTAAAAATATCTGTATTTTTCAAACTATCATTTCTCAGAATCTACTCTGGAAAAAGGAGAGTATAAATAGTGATGTTTGTGGGTGGTCATAACAGCAGAACACAATGGCTTACAAATGGAATACGTCTAGATGCTCAATAACAGGGAATTGATTATCAAAAAAGTGATAGCTTCGGGAGAAAACTGATATTTCACTGAAATCACTATTGGGCAATGGTTTAAGTTTGGTCACATTCATTTCCTACTTGAGTCTTTGAAGGCCATCACCTCCTCTGTGAGACTTTCTCTCAGTCCCCCAACCTGGATCTCATACATTCATCAATATCCTCCTGGAAGCCTCATCTCCACTCATGCTCTCTCCACTGACTGAACTTCTGTTCTCTTACATTATCTCCCACTAGACCATAGACTTTTAGGAGACACTGCCATCATTTCCCTAGTACTAGGCACATATTTGTTGGTCTATAAATATGAAATAATTAAGTAAATAAATAAATGGTGGTGCTATAAATTCAGTCAAACTAGATCCCCTTTCACCCTCCAATAGAGATGTCAAAGCTGATTGCTTGTATCTGACAGTAAGACCTTCTATCAACATCTAAGTAGAATTGTTCTTTAAAAATGGTCAAGCTACAAGGACAGTTTTTATCACTCTTCAAGCATAGCTTGAAATAGGCTTATTCAGTAAGGAATAGCATAAAAACCTGCTTTAAATTAAGTTGATGGACCCCCCACTGGAGAATCAAATACCTAGTCCATATTCATTAGATCCCAATATTCCAACTCAACTGGTATCATTCTTGGATGACATTATTTGCAGAGATTTAAGGAGTCCTATCTTTGACAGAAAAGGTCCTCAGATACGACTGATTAATGGACAAATGACACCAATGTCACTAGGAAGTTGTATAGGTAGAGAGGCCATTTCTTCAACATGGTAATATTTTGAAGCAGTCAAGCTCTCTCACAAGGAAAGAGACTCAACAGTGGATGGAAAACACTAGCATAAAGCTGGAACTGTGCTCAGTCGCCATATTGAAAATGAGTGGTAGTGTGCTGACTGCATGGTGAAGCCAGAAAAAACATATGGAAGGGTCGGAAGATACTGCTTTCCACTCAGGTGAATGAAGAAAGCTATGGACCAGAGATAATTTGTCGAGAAACCATGTTTATCAGAAGGGAATGCATTGGGCAATCTACAGAGAAACAAGGAATTGCCACCTCTACCAATACACTATGAAAGACCAACAGACTCATTGGGGGACCAGTCAGCATACTCCTATTTGATTTATTTAGGGCTTAGTTGATGCCGTGGGCACTGGGTTGCATATATTTCCCATAATCTGCTTCAATACTGTTTCCATTCACAAGCTCTGCTATGTCTAATGTGTGACTTTGGAGAACACAGGGTCCACAGGTCCTGCCAAAGGGGAGAGACCCGTGTTCATTACTGTAGATTCCATTTGCAACTAAAGTCAATGTCTTTCAACAAAGGGAAAATGTTCTGTTGCTTTTTATTTGGAATGAAAACGTTTATTATATATACTGTGCAAATATACCTAAAACCGCACATACACAGTTCTGGACATAAGGAGGGACACACACACACACACACACACACACACACACACACACACACACAATTTACAGCCATTTTTTGGAGATAGAAATTTAGGAAGCATCAACAAACACAGCCTGGCACAGAGATGTTATGAAGACCAACTCAATAACCATCATCTCGGCTGCTCCACTCAGAAAGCATCCTCTTTGAACCTTTTTTTGCCAGCAAAGTACTTTGTCCTTCACGTCAACTGATCAAGGGCAAGAGGTATTAGACACCAGTCAACAGTAAGGAAACCCACATGTGGACATTCAAATGCTGTCAACCCTTCCCAGGGAAGACCGTTGGCTTCTCCAGACACACTTTTAGAGAAAAAAAAAACTGAGCCATCATAGAACATGATAGATGAGTAACCTTCTGTCATGATGTGTGCCAGGTAGATCCTGTCAACCTCCACATAAACTAGAAACACCTGGGAAAGTGGAACCTCAGTAGAGGGACTGCCTACATCAGACTGGTTTGTGGGCAAGCCTGCCAGGCATTTTCTTGATTGATAATTAGTGTGGGAGAGCTAAGCCCAGTGTGGGTGGTTCCATTCCCCTGGGAAGATATCTGGTTGTATAAGAAAGCAGGTCAACACTCCTAGCCCACGTAAAATATGGTTTATTGGTTAAAAGCTATAATAAGCCATTTTATGTGTACTCAAATATAATATTTAATTAAGGAAATACTACAACGCAGACTAAGGTGTCTTTTATTATTTCTTTTGCGGTCAGTAACTGCACTAAAGAAGGAAGAAGGGTTGATACTGATCAAGCTGTAGGAAGCATTCCACCATGTCTCTGCTTCAGTTCCTGCCTTGAGGTTCCTGCTTTGAGATCCTACACTGGCTTCTCTCGGTGATGGATTGTGTAATGTGGAACTGTGTCTTTGTTCGTGAAAGTAGATTTGGCCAGTAGATTAATCTCAGCAACAGATACAAAATTAGGGCATGATATTACTACCACCAGGAGACCACGAGCTAGGGACAAAAACTGTGTAACTCCCAGCTCTGTCTCCTGGACTGGGTCTTCGGTTCAGCGGTAAGAGCCATGAGTTAGTGAACATGTGAGGAGTTATAGAGCAGGGAAAAGATAATTGTTTTCCTTGTGCTGTGTCACAGATGATGTGTTCTTGACACCCAACCATCTTGGCAAATGGCTGACTGAACTCCAGGGGTGGCAAACTCTAAGACCTTCTGGATTCAGATTTATTGTGTAAACATGTATAAGGATCATTGTGGAAAGAGACAAGCTAAAGATCTTCTTCTCCACATTGCTTTCATACATAGCAAGGAAGCAAGGAACACACACACACACACACACACACACGTCTGCACATGCCCTTGTGGCCTAGAACTGTATAACAGACCTGATGGCCCATATGTTTTCTAGCACATCTGGGCGTGAAGGGAATTACATTTTATATCCAGCCATATCCGGCTTTAAGAAAATAGTTCTTAACCTGCAGTTTTCAACTTTGGGGGTCAAATGACCCTTTCACAAGGACTGCATATCAGATATCCTGCATATCAGATAAATATCTGATTCATAACAGTGGCAAAATTACAGTTATGAAGTAGCCACAAAAACAATTTTATGGTTGGTGCCACCATGTGAAAATGTATTAAAGGGTTGTGGTGTTGGGAAGGTTGGGAACCACTGGTGTAAACCATAGATCAATATTCAAAATCACCCTCGTATACATGACAACTAGAACGCATCAGAGAGGGAGAGGGCTCTGCTGTCAGGGAAATAGAACCGGGTGGCCATCAAATCCAAATTTCAGAACTTCCTCTGGACCCGGGTCTCCTCACCAAGGCTGAGGAGCATTGTCATGTAAAAAAGCTCATTTTCTGGTGTCTTTAAAGTTGGGCGCCCAGCTTCTTAACAGAGCCCTTTGGGGGATGATTGCTTTTTATAGCAGGTGTCTAAAATCACCAAAGGGGCGGTGAATCTCTGCCACCCAAACACCATCCTCATCATAAAACGTCGAAGGCAATGTCACCAGGCACCCAGGTGGGATACACGTTACAGAGATTATCACTCCATGCCCACTAGGATACGGCTTATTGGCTAAAGGTTATGATGAGCTGTTCTATGCACACCCAGATATAATATTGAATTAAGGGAATACCATCCTCTAGAAAGAGATATCTTTTTTATTTCTTTTACAGTTAGTAACTGCGCTGACTATGCCCAGATCTATTTTTTTTTAATCAATAGGCTGTTTTTAATGCACATGGCAATTTTACAGTTAGAAATGACATGGATGGAGACACCCCTGGCACTTCTTGTTTTTTGAGCTAAACTTGAACAACCAATTAAGTCCACCGGTGTATGTTACGTAACGGAGGCGCGGGCTGTGAAAATGTTGACACTGGTTATGTTCTCATAATACAATTTAGCCCTTCTGGTAATGGCTGTGCAAATAATCAGCCACGGGAAGACCATTTTATATCTCACACAATTACCTACCACCACGGAAGTAATTGTTATTATCGCCCTGCCTATTGAACTTCAATAAGCACTCTTGAGTTGCTGAGGTAGTTCAAGGCCATTGCGTGGAGACTCCCATCTTCACAGACTCATCTGGTGACTATAATTACCAAGGTTAAGAACGGCGGTTTCAGATGAACATTAAACAAGAAATTATCCCCAGGAGGTCCAGAAGTTTCAGACTTTAAATGGGGGGGGTGGGGGGGAAGCACTGACATCTCCTACGAGGTCCACATCATGTCTTCAACAAGGCCACCACTTGTCACCCGGGCCGTGTCAGCGGCTCTGAGACAACTCGCCATCGGTGAGAAAACTGACCTCAAGAGGATTGGTTTTGTTGTTAAACGGCATCCACTTTTCTGTCAGTGTCCTGCTAGGACTGGATGTGTACTTCCGGGGAACTCAGTCAAAGGTTTTCGCTTCACTATGTTTTAACTTTTGGTTTCGGAGACCGCTCTGCCATCTTGGAAAAAGATGGATGAGTCTGGGTGGCCCGGTTACTACATCCTGTTGGTTTCTCACGAGTTTTCTCTCCCTCCTTGGCTTCTCCATCAGCACAAGGAGAAGGAAGGGCATAGAGTAAAGGAGGGGATAACTTATATCATTTAAAAAAAATGGGTCCCACCTGAGCCTGCTGGCTTAAAACCCATCACTGGGGCCCGCCAAGCCCAGATTCATCCAGAAGGTTCTGGATACACAGGGAGTTGAGATGCCTACCAGCCTGTCCAGGAAGGCCCAGGGAACTAGCTTACAGTGGATGAATTACTACTGCGGTCTCTTACCCAAAAAGTTAACTCAACTGTTCCTGGACTGCATGGAAATTTAGACAACGACCTTAAGGATGACAGCCAGCTGTAGTGACTGCTTCATCCTGGAGGCTAGGGATGGACAGCCCATGCTGGCCCCTGACACTGGTTTCTTTCAGTATCTGCAGGACTCCTGGTAGAAGGTGGCCAGTCCCTTTGGTTTCTTTGTTCAGACCCTTCTCTTGAGAAGAACACCTCTTGGATGGCACCCTCCCCCTGGGATCAGTGGTGGCTTTTTATTTTTCCAGTAGTCCAAATCCCACACAAGAACTGTTGTGGTCCCAAGGCCAGCTAAGCCCTCTCTCCCCAGAGACCACGGGTATTTCTCTGTTGTTCAAAAGATGGCAGATGGACGCCCTCTTTCAACATTTTGAGCCTGTTTCAAAATATCGAGTGCCCACTACTACCTGTGTGACCTTAGAGAGTCATGTATGACCTCCCCTTAGTGTGCCAGAGGAGTTCTGGGAACTGGATTCACACCCATGTCCTCTGCTAAGTCTGACCACCCACATACAAGTTTCAGGCAAGCTTCCCTTCCACCTAGGGGGCCCCTCTGCAGCCCCTCTTTCACCCTAAGAAGCATGACACCTCCCAAGCCCCTGCCAAGAGAGCTTCAGAGCCCAGAGAAGGGGGACTCTAGGCAGCAGGTGGGGGGAGGGGGCGGGCACTCAGTGGCCCCTGTGGAACTGCAAGAGTGGTGTCCCCAGAGCACCCCCTCCCCCGTGCCCCAGCACTCTTGTCCTTTCCATTCCCCTCCCCGGGAGCCAGGCTCCGCTTTGATCACCCACCTTCTCCTCACCCAACCCACACCCGCGCACTCCCGGGGGCTCGACACCCCTAAATTGGGCCGTCCGCAGCGCGGGCCCCCCGCATTCCCTCGCACGTCCGGCGACTTTTTTTTTTTTTTCTTTTTCCTTAATTTTTTTTTTTTACCTGTACTTTTTTTGCACACTCGGGGCGGCTCGTCGGGGCTGAGCAAGCACCTCCCCGGGACCGCTACCTTCCCTCCCTCCGCCCCGGCTCCGCCCGGCTTCCTCCTTCCCCTCTCCAAGGCCGCAAAGTAGATGGAGTAAGAGAGTGTGTGCGCGAGAGAAAGAGAAAGAGGGAGCGGGCGCCGCGGGAGGCGGCGGCGGGAGGCGCGCCCGGCCCCCGCCACCCTCCGGTCCCCGCCGCCACCCTCGGGTCCGCCACCACCCTCGAGTCCCCCAGCCGCCCTTCAATCCCCGGCGCCGCCACCCGCGGGCTCAGGACTACGCTCGCACCAGCTCGGCCAGGCCCGGTTCCCTGGCGCCGCCCGCGCCCCGGCTTCTCCGTACCTCGTAAAGGTCCCCAGAAGCCATGCCAGGCTGCGGAACTTGGCTCGCCGGGTGTGCGCGTCTTGCTCGCTCGCGCGCTCCCGTGCGTGTGCGCGCGGGGGGCCCGGGTTGCGCGCGCGCGTGAGCGCGTGTGTGCGTGCGTGTGTATAAGTGTGTGTGGGGTGTGTGTGTTTGCGTGCGCGCGCGCGTGTCTGTGTGTGACTGTGTGTGAGTGTGTGTGCGCGCGAGTGTGTGCGGCGTGTTGAGTAAACTGTGTTTTTGCAGAATGACAGGCTTGGGGGCCGCCTGTGCGCAGAATCGGAGCGGGCGGCGGCGGGGCTGGCGTAACCGGCGGCGGCCGCCGCAATCGCGGCGACACGCGAGCACGGGCAGGGGCGACCGACGGCTGCACAGGGCGCCCTGAGCCTCGGACGCGGCCCCCCGAGCGCCCGGGCCCCCGTGTCCCGAGGCCCGTGACTGTAGCGCTCGGCTCGCCCCGGCGCCGCCTGCAGGAAGCCGCCCGGCGCCCGCCGCCCGCCCGGACGCTGCTGCCACTGGGCGAGTCCCCGCCTCCCGGGAGCCCGGCCCGGCCCCCGGGGCGGAGGGGGCGGCGGCCACCGAAGGCCGAGCCCGGGTACCGTTCCCGAGCCTGGCCGCGCGCGCAGCCGCAAGGCCCCCAGAGTACCCGGCCAGGTGCCCACCCGGAATGACCTGCCTGGGCTGCGAAGGGGCGGCCAGGGCGCAGGTATCAACCTGCAGGGCTGAGGCAAGGGAGCCCCTCTTCAGTCCTGCTTCTTACTACAGGGGTACCCCACTCTTCTCCTCACGGAGAGGGGACTGGACACAATCTTAGGAGAACTGGTCCCTCGAGGCTAAGGGGCCTTTGCTTCCAGGATGGGTTTTCAAGGAGAGGAGAGAGGAAGTGGCCGGTCCACAGGTTCCATGGAGAGCCAGGACAGTGGCAGTCACCACTAAACCCCGCGAAGTGTTTAGGGCCAGGCATGGCCTTCCCTCCGCAGCCCTCTTGCTCTGTCATCCGGTCAATCAGTTAATTAACAAACATTTCCCAAAGTCCACCCAACTCTTAAGTGTCTGCAGCCACCAGTGAGACCCTGCCCATACCGGACTTTGAATCCCAGAGAGAACAGGAGAGGTGCATTAGGGACAAGAGGAAGGATTCCTTCATTGTCTCAACAGGAGTTCCCACTACTGCTAGGCTATAGAGGTACAGTTACCTCTTTCCAAAAAAGTTATCTCTTTCTTAAAAACCATCCTGTATGTATGGTCGGTCATCTCCGTCCTAAAGGCTTCTCCTTTTAAAATAGGAGAGTCTCTGAGAACCTGGAGAGTGTGTTCTGAAATTGGAAGGGGACACAAGGGACTCATGCTCCAAATGTCTGTCCACCTTGTCTTTTTTTTTTTCCAAACCAAATATATAATGAATATAAACCACGTCCTCCTTTGAGCATTTGCTGTTTGCAGCACGGTGGGCAGATTACCTGTTGCCCTTTCTAAATGGGTAGCCAGTCGTCTACAAGCACCGTGAAGGATCCAGGTACCTGTGGTGTTATGGCCTGTCCTTCCTGGGAACTCAGTAAAGCTAAATTATATCTTAATCCGACCCCTGGCCTCTCCTCCTGCAGAGGGGAATGATAAGGACTTATCTGACTGACACAAACTTTTAACCACAGTCGCAGGTGGAGAGTGATCCAGAACCAAGAAAGCGATGCTTGCCGGGCTACGTCAAAACAGAAAACTCCGTTCCCAGTTTCGAGCGAGAATCCAGCATTAAGACAGTGAGGAGAAAATGGTGGCAGTAGGGAAAGGAACAGAAACATCAATTCGGTTTAGAAACGGTGGGAATTGGCACAGCCTTTGGGTTCATTCCCTCTTCGTAATTGGTATTTTCCCCATGACCACTGTTCTAAATAATATAACCAGGTACCTCTCAGTCTGTAGGTAGCAAAACAAACCTGCACAAGCCTCAGTTCATTGGTGAATAGAGTTACGCCCTCATCATCTGAGAACGTGACTTGAAAAGGGAGGTCAAGAAAGAAGCTGGGTTTGATGTAATATGCTAAGTCATATTTAAAAACATGATCAGTGCTTGGGGCTGGGAGGAGGGACATCTCCTAAACTTGGTTCTGATCAAATTCTCCCTGGGGATGAGAATGAGATTTGATAATCCCTAGTTTAGACTGGTTTGCCAGATTTAAGGACGTGGGTAGTCGCTGAGAGGCAGCATGCTCGGGATATTTTATTGAGATCAGGACAAGAATCTTGGTAAGTCACAGAGAAGGAACCGGGCTTCCATTTGGGGATGGAGGTAAGGTAGACAGCAGGCGGTTCTGTAAAAGGAGAAATACGAGATTCCAAAGCGACCTTGGACGGTGAAAGCTGGTTAGCTCACGGAGGGTCTCGAACACTAAGTCAAGAAGTTTGCTACCTAGCAGGACAGGGAGTTCACGTCACTCAAGGCATGTGGAAACAAGAGGAAAACCTACAAGAAACACGAGAGCTCTAACCAGTTGACTGAGCTGAGAGGCAGGGAGACCAGTTGCAGTGGTCCTCGACGACTGGAGAGACAAAATGAAGGTGTAAAACAGGACCTGCCAGATGCACCCAGGGAAGAAGTGTCTAACTTTGTTTAACGCTGCTCCACCTACTTCCACCAAGCATTTGATCCAGATCAACAGGACCTGGTGACTAACAGGATGTGTGCGAACCAAGGACTGGGGGAGGGGTGAGCAGCTAAGGAAAGAAAGGATACATACACAGATGACTAAGGTTTGGAACTGTGGTTCAACCACCCACCCATCGCTACGCTATTTTACGTCGAGTTTATTTCCCCCAGACCACGCTGGCTCCCAGGAAAGACAGATGCTTCCTGAGGGGGAAAAGGGTCTTTGGACAGTGCTGTTCCAGAGCCTTCAGATGGCACTCGGAAAGTGGGAGAGTGCCACCATCTCCCACAGACTAGGGTAGACACTTCATACTAACCGTACATTGCTCAAGGACACGTGAAAGAAAACTCAGTGACACCCCCTAACAGGAAGAGCCTCTTGACTTGACTCGAGAAGATTCAGAATGGATGGAGTTTCTTCTGAGACTGTCTGGCATCGAGATTGCATGGGATAGGAGTGGCCTCTACCACTCTCTGATGCCTTCTTGCGGGCTGCTGTTTCCTTGTAGAAAATAAGCACTCTGCTGGCCGCCTGGCAGCTCACCTCACCTCACAGGGTATTTATAAACACCAAGGAACGTCTCTGATTGGCTCCTAACCCGGTTCGCAGTGTGTTTGGCCCAGTCACTGTAGTCAGTCACTCATAGAACACTACGATTGGCCGGACGTAAGTCACGAGACCATCTGAGAGGCAGGTGGGTGAGATGATCGGTGGTTTAATCATAAATAACATGGTGGAACGTGGGGCCCGAGTGCATAGATACAGAAAGAAGATGGACGGAGAGGCTTGATGCTCCCTGTGTACTGGGACACATCTGGGACAGAAGGGGACGTTGGAAGTGAAGGAGCTAGCTGCCCAGCATGACATTGCAAGAAAATAAAATCAGCCGGCTTACCAGTCAAGGAGAGATTAGACCCACTACACTGACAGAACAAATATTGCCCTTCCAGTGGAGGACATCGCGTTGCCCGCTGGTCCTGTAATGTGGTTGGGCATGGGGACTTAGAGAAAGCACGCTGGCTTTCTGACTCTTAGATCATCACTGTTTACTGGGTTTCTGATGTAAGGCTCATCATTTCTGTATCCTTCCATATCTGGAGGTACCCTATATGGGAATTATCCCAGCATACTAAATTTTCCCCAACACAAGACGCTGAAAGGTTACTTTTTCCTTGTTGAAAATAAGCTGTTTGTCACCTGACAGTTCTCCATCACCTCACAGGGCATTTGTTTGGTGGTTCTGGCTGGGGGGTGGATGCGCGTCCCTGGAGAGATTCCAGTCAAAAAGTTTGGTAGCTCTGCCATTCCGGAGGCTTAAATGGGGCCAGAAGACCTCCCACAAGATGGCCTCCCACAGGGATGAGGCAGGAAGCTGAAACTTTCAGACAGGGATCACACCTTGTGGCTGTTCAACACCCTCACATCATCCTCATATTTATGCCTGTAATAAGTAAGTGTGTAACTGTCAACTTGACAGAATCTAGAATTACCTGGAAGATGGGCCTCTGGGTATGCCTATGGGGAATAATCTTGACTGTGTTCATTGATATGGAGAGACCCATTTTGACCGTGGACAGGTCCCTTCCCTGGGCAAGGCATGCTGGGGTGTAGAAAACGTCCAAAGCAAGCTAAGTAATAGCACGCATGCATTGATTTGCCTCTTCTGATTAGGAATGTAACGTAAGCATCAGATTCAAGCTACTGTTGTTTTGACCTTGCCTCCATGGTATTATTTGAGCTTGGAGCTAAAATAAACATTTCCTCCCCTTAACTTGATGTTGTTGGACTATTTTATCCCAGCAACGGGAAACAAACAAACAAACCAATCCAGCACGACGTTCAGAGCATGGGACAGTTGCCCACATGATGCCCCTGCCACTGCTAGGAGGAGGAGTAACTGATGTTGCTACTGACATGACTGGCATGGCCAGACTAAGCGACCAGACATATCTCTGATGGTACGTCCAGTTTTTACCTCAAAGATGAGGAGACTAAGAGCCGGGTTGGTCAATGCTGGAGTCCAAGGAGGAAGACCCAAAGCTTTGAAGATCTCGTCTTAGTCAACGAACACGACCATGTCCATTGGAACTTGGTCCCCAAGTCAAGTCAGATTCAAGAGAAATAAAATAGGCTCTACCTTTTAAAAGAGAACTATTCAAAAAAAAAAGTCCAGATTTTGAAATCATCACACCCATTTGTAAATTGACAGATAGTCCATTGATATGTTTTCAGAATTAAATGTGCTGCTTTTCACAAAGTGCCCGTCAGTGATAAGGGCTGGAATGGTGCCCATTATATTACTGTGACAACTACTGTTAACTAATGTCAAGCTTGAAATATGTCCCAGTAATGTCCATAAAGGTTCAGATTTCCTAAAAAGGGGGCAGGAAGTCAGATTTCGGAATAAATATTATTTTCAAGATACGAAGAAACACCGCTAATTAAACTTGATTTTCGGTATTAACTTTTAAAAGGTTTTACCTCCACATTGATAAGGACAGATGAAGCGAATTCAGACCCATCCCGTAGCTACAATGTGCTAGGCATCATTAATGCTAAGCAAAGACACCCTTCCCTCGAGTTCCTTAGCACAGAATGGAAACAACAGACAGCAACCAACCAGTTATAAAGCAAGAAACCAAAATGTGGCTAATGTGCTCTTATTTCAAGTGAGGATGAGAATTAGAAGACCAGGGAAGCTGGGTAAAGAGAAAGTAGCCAAGATGGCTGTGCAGGGACAAAGTGTCACCAGTTTTCTTTTTCTTTTTTTCTTTTTGTTTTTTTTTTTTTTTTTGGTTCTTTTTTTCGGAGCTGGGGCTCGAACCCAGGGCCTTGCGCTTCCTAGGCAAGCGCTCTACCACTGAGCTAAATCCCCAACCCCGTCACCAGTTTTCTTAACGTGCACGGATAAGACCCATCTAAGATGGCGGCATATGAGCAGAATGCCAAACCACGTGAGAAACAGATCAAAGGAAAGGACCAGGTATGCCATGAGGAAGGCTACAATGGAGGGAGATGAGCAAACAAGGTGATGTGACCCAGTCCCTTGTCTCTGAAGAAAAAAGTAATGCTGGGCACATGTGAGGTGCTAGAGATAGGGACGATGGAGACGTTGTCAACAATGAAGGAATATGGCTGACATCTGGGGTGTGAAGAAGTAAGAGAAGTTCTAATACTTTGACATGAGCATCTGGGTTCACAGAGGTGGTGTTTCCTGAGATGGGGAACACTGGGGCATCATTTGTAGATGGCAGCAGGACCAGGTGGGAAGAAACCAACACCTCTGGTCAGGTTGTGTGGAGATGAGCAGCAGATGAGAGCTTCCTCCTAGTAGAGAGGAGGAGGAAGCATTTGATGTGTGGGGAAACTTCTGTGGGAGTAGTACGGATGCAAGAAAAGCAGACATCTCAGACACTGAGAGATTGAGCAGGGACCTGGAGGGGAAGGGGGGCTTGAACATTAGAAGCTCTTGAACATTAGAAGTCAGAGAGAGGGGAGGTAGTGAAGGAACCTAAGAAGGAATGACAGAGGGAGGAACTCAGGTGTGTGTGTGTGTGTGTGTGTGTGTGTGAGGAAAGAGAGAGAGAGAGAGAGAGAGAGAGAGAGAGAGAGAGAGAGAGAGAGAGAAGGATGATGGCTACAAGTTACTGGGAGTTTGTGTAAGAAGTCAGTGGGACCTGACAACACAGCACAGGTGAGTTGGAAGCTAGAACAGGATGGGTTGAGAAAGAGGACTTTGGCAATGAGGACACGCAGGTGGCAAGCATAGGTGACTCACTCAAGTCCTTTAGTGAGGACAAGCGGGGAGGTGGATAAGGAGGTGGTGGGTGTACTGACTATGAGGAAGGTTTGGGAGGCAGAAGTAATCACACACTTTTTGTACCGTAGTGCAAATGATGCCACAGGTGTGAGTAAATGCACACACAACCAAAGGAATGAGGGCCTTTACTTGTTCGACCCAGGTCAGGCTAAGGGGGGATGCAGGCAGACTAAGTTACCCACCGTCCTTCTGCACGGTGTTGAACTGTGGCCTGCAAGAATCTGCCTGGAACCTCAGAACACAACCTCACTGGCAGATAAAATTGGTTAAGTTGGTATCATGGTTTGAATAAGAACGGCTCCCATAGGCTCAGATATTTGAAAGCTTAGTTGCCAGGGAGCAAAACTCTTTGAAAGAATTACAAGGATGAAGAAATTGGTAGAATCTTATTAGAGAAAATATCTATATCACGAGGGTAGGGGTGGGCTTTGAGGTTTCAAAGGCCCATACCAGGCCTATGTTCTCTGTCTGTCTCTGTCTCTGCCTCTCCCTCCCCTCCCCTCCTATGGATCAGCATGTAGCTCTCGGCTACTGCTCTGGCACCTGCCTGCATGCTGCCGTGCTCCCTGTCATGATGATAATGAGCTAAACCTCTGGAGCTGTAAGCAAGTTCCCAGTAAAATGCTTTTTTTTATAAGAGTTGCCATGATCATGGTGTCTCTTCACAGCCACAGAACAGCAACTAAGACAGAAGTTGGTACCAGGAGTGGGGTACTGCTGTTGCAAGCCTGACTATACTGCATATTGGTAGGAATGAAAACTTCAGGACTTTGGATTAAGAAAGCAGCTGAAAGCTTTAAATGGGGCTTAATGACCCATACCATTAGGAAGAAAGATAACAGAGGTGGTACTGACAGCAATCTAGATTATGATGGCCTGGCTCATGAAGTTTCAGAAGGAAAGAATATTAAGAAGTGGCCTAGAGTGCTGGCTTCGGCAGCACATATACTAAAATTGGAACGATACAGAGAAGATTAGCATGGCCCCTGCACAAGAAGTGGCCTAGAGATATAGCTTGTGGTGTTTTGACAAAGAATGTGGCTGCTTTTTTTGGCCTTGTCCTAAAAACCTATTTGCGGCTAAACTGAAGAGCTTTACATTAATAGCACCGGCAGAGGAAATTTCAAGACAGCCTACCTAGTATTGACTCTGTCGTGTGGTTATTAGTATTCACTCTTGCTCAGATCTATAAGGAAAAGAAGGAAGACGAGCAAGGAATAATACAAAATGTACAGTTTGGGGAGCAAAAGAGCAGCAGGAAGTGCAATGGGGTCAAATCCAGAGCCCGAGGAGATAGAGCATTTAAAGAAAGGCCTAGCTTTCAGTGCGGCAGCCATTTTTCCAATAACCCACCAAAATGATGAACACAAAGGGAAAGAGGAGAGGCACTCGGTATATGTTCTCTAGGCCTTTTAGGAAACATGGAGTTGTTCCTTCAGCCACAGACATGCGAATCTACAAGAAGGGTGATGTTTTAGACGTCAAAGGAATGGGCACTGTTCAGAAAGGTGTTACCTGAAAGTAACACTGTTCATAAGTGTTACCATGGCAAAACTGGGAGAGTCTGCAATGTCACCCAGCATGCCGTGGGCAGCACTGTAAAAAAGCAAGTTAAGGGCAAGATTCTGGCCAAGAGGACAAATGTAAGGATTGAGTCCATCAAGCACTCGAAGAGCAGAGACGGCTCCCTGAAGCGGGTGAAGGAGAACAATGATCAGAAGAAAAAGGAAACCAAAGAGAAGGGCACCTGGGTTCAGCTGAAGTGCCAGCCTTGCCACCCAGAGAAGCACATTTTGTGAGGACTAATGGGAAGGAGCCTGAGCTGCTGGAGCCCATTCCATACGAATTCATGGCCTAATGGACACAAAGGAAATAAAAGGACCCAGACTGCAAAGTGTTTTCCTTGAAGGAAGGAAGGAACAAAAGAAGGAAGGAAGGAAGAAGGAAGGAGGGAAGGAAAAGCCTGATGCTAAATGGAACAAAGGGAATGGTGACCTCAAAGCAAGATTCCACCCAATCTAAGCTCCCAAGTTGTGAAAAGGAAATAAAGAAAGCTTAACCATCGAAGAAAACCAACACCACCACAAAACTAAGGCGAATGCAATGAACAAGGAGAGTGTGTTCCAGTCTTAGCAGGCAGCAGCACCCGTCAGCTTCGACCACATGGTTCTGGCTTTAGAAACAAGAACACAAGAAAGGGGATGTGGAATCTTCCTCTGCAGCTGAGGAAAGTCACTGAGGTCAAGCATACACGTCAGGGGTTGTCCCTGCAGGGAGACTTTAAGAGGCCATCGTGTGAAGTTATGAAAATGAAGCATGGATTGTGTAAGAGACCTGGAGATGTTGAGGATGCCAGAATTGTGGGGTATCTGCTGAGGAAAGCTGCTAACAGGGAGTGGACCCAGCCTAAGAGAGAGAAGCGTGCTGCAGTCAACCAAGGCTGGAAGGAGTTGGAGGTCTGAAGGGCATCAGTCACGGAGATGCAGAACCTGGATTTCGCCCTGACGGTTTCAATCTCGCTTTCCTTTTTTTTTTTTTTCGGAGCTGGGGATCGAACCCAGGGCCTTGGGCTTGCTAGGCAAGAGCTCTACCACTGAGCTAAATCCCCAACCCCTAATAATTTTTTTTTTAGATTTATTTTTTTATTTATACAAGTACACTGTAGCTGTCTTCAGACACACCAGAACAGGGCATCGGATCCCATTACCGATGGTTGTGAGCCACCATGTGGTGGCTGGGAATTGAACTCAGGACCTCTGGAAGAGCAGTCAGTGCTCTTAACCGCTGAGCCATCTCTCCAGCCCTCAATCTCGCTTTGATCCAGTGTTTCCTCACTATGTTCCCCTTCTTTCCTTTTGAAATGGTGACACATATTCTTGCAGATTGAATATTGGAAGTATGTGACCTGATTCTTTTATTTTTTTTCATTTTGATTTCACAGAGGCTTACAGTTAAGAGAATCCCACGAGTCTCAGAAGAGACTTTGAACTTTGGACTTCTAAGCG
Source organism: Rattus rattus (assembly GCF_011064425.1). Taxonomy (NCBI): domain Eukaryota; kingdom Metazoa; phylum Chordata; class Mammalia; order Rodentia; family Muridae; genus Rattus; species Rattus rattus. The sequence goes on from NC_046170.1 coordinate 36,385,970, forward strand.
GTGTTGAGACTCATCAACTATGGGGGCATTTGAAGTCGGACCGAATGCATTTATACATTATGATATGGATACAAGGCCATTGGAGCCAAGGAGTGGAGTGTGGTGGTTTGAATAGAATGGCTCCAATAGGCACATCTGTTTGAATGTTTGGTCACCAGGGACTAAAACTCTTTGAAAGGATTAAGAAGTGTGCCTTATGGGAGGAAACGTGTGACTGGTGGTGGGTTTTAAGGTTTCAAAAACCAATGCCAAGCCTAGAACATATTCCTCTCCTCTCCCTCTCCCTCCCCTCCCCTCCCCCTCCCCTCCCCCCTCTGCCTACCTCCAGCACCTGCCTTCATGCTCTCCACCATGATGATAATGAACTAAACCTCTGAGTTGTTAGCAAGCTCCCAATTAAATGCTCTTTTTTCATAAGAGTTGCCTTGGACATGGTGTCTTTTCACAGCCACAGAACAGTGACTAAGACATATGGGTCATAAGGATTAGAACAGTACCTAACACATTAACGTGCCTTTTAAAAATATTATTACGTTTAGTTGTTGGGGGGTGGGATATACCTAGGCTACAGCGTATGTGTGGAATTCAGAAGACAACTTCTAGAAGTTGGGATTTTTTCCCACTACCATGTGGATCCTGGGTATTGAACTCAGGTTGTCGGCTTTGGCAGCCTTTATCCACTGAGCCATTAGCTTTCTAATAAGAGGACAGGGAGGTAGCTATACACACAGGAGACATGTAGCAATAGAGGCAGAGATGGAAGTGATACATCTCCAAGCAAGGAATGCCAGTAGCCACCAGAGACTTGGTAGAGGTAAAGAGTTCTTCCCCAAAGCTTTGGGATGGAGTATGACCCTGCCACCACCTTGATTTCAGCCTTCTAATCTCCGGGTCTCCAAGAATAAATTTTTATCAGCTTCCGCCATCACATTTATTGCCACGTGTTATGGCCGCCACAGGTAACTAACACGCTATCACCTGGGAGGACGAGAAAGGTCTACTGAGGAGTCCGTTGGCAGGTTAGAGCTGTGTTTGTTTATTTCTACATTCTCCATGAAATTATCTGGGAAGCCAGAAAGAAGAAGAAGTGTCAGAAAGGAGATGCAATTTGCCTGGAACCATACTGACTTAGTCTGCGGTCCTCCCGGCTAAAACTTTCAATAGCGATGCTGTTCACGCCTAAAGGTATCCAGATTTAGACAACGTTTATCTGAATGGCTTTCCTTGTGATAGCTATCCAAGGGCAAATTAAGGACACTGAAAGTCAACTCTAAGGAGAGAGGGGTTGTCTTGGAGAGCATAAGGGCCTGGCTGAGAAGAGCCAAGGGCTCACGAGATATGTGTGGCGGTAAGTCTAACATCTGAGCCCTTGAAGCAGTGACTGCGCTTGTAACTTCCGGTCTGATTCCGTGGCTCAGGGGCAGACTGGACAAGGTAGCAGCGTCCGGTTTAACCAGGGCTGGTATTTGGAGTAGGGGTTTAATCAAGGAGAGGTTCATGGGTGAGTTGAGCATAGGGATGAAATGATGATAAATGGAAGACGTTAAGTTGGAGGATAAGAAACGTGATGGGGGCGGGGCTTGCTAGAGGTAGCAGAAACAAGAGAAGATGGTTAGAGTGGGCTTCCCTTCCGGTCAATCACACCACCTCCCACTCACAAGCAGCTGCTGCACGCACTCCATGTGTGACCCTCCTCTGCTTCACTCACCCCTCCCGCCCCGCCCCCACTCTCAGCGTAAGGACCCACTGCTGCCTCACACAGGGTTAATATTTAGAGCCTCAAAGACGTTGAAGATGGAGGGTGGGACTTCTGCTGCCTCGAGGGGTCCGAGTAAGACTGGGAGGCAACTCTGGGTAAAGCGCTGGCCACACAATCTTAGGGGCCTGAGGCTGGCTCTCTGAATGCATGTGAATGCCAGGCATGGGAGCCAATTCAGAAAACTCCAGGGCCAAAACAGGCAGAGACGATTGATCTCGGTGCTCTGGACCAATAGATCTGAATGTAATGGTAAGCTCTAGTTTTGATGATAGGCCATCTTAGAAAAGTAAGGTAGAGAGTACTAGAAAAGGATCCACTAAGTCAACCTCTGGTGTCCAAGACGACACAACTATACAAGGATGAGCGTGTCTGCAATCGCACACATACACCACTCTACACATCACACATGCACATGCGTGTGTGCATGCGTCTTCGCAAACACACACACACACACACACACACACACACACACACACACACACACACACACACACACACGTGCATACAAGGCCCTCACTGTCCATTAGAGGAAATGTCACCCTGGCGAAGGCAGCAGGAGAGAAAGAAAACCCAATGTTTGGCTCCGTGCCTTGACGAAGAATTGGCCCTGCGGCCTTGAAATCTTCGGGTGGGAGGTGGGGTAGACACTGACAAAAAGAATATCAACTTCTTAGTTGTTTGTGTGTCCTTAAAAGGAACCTGGGTTCAAGCTTGTGAACTCAATGTCCCTGTGTCTACAAAGAACAAAATGTAATTTCTGTGGGTACGCACTGCAGCAGCCGCATCGCTGTGAAACTGATCTACGCCTGCGTGTGGCCACAATGCCACCTGTGTCCTGCATTCTCAAAAGTTACACTGACGATTGTGAACTCCAAAGAGCTGTTCCTCCCATGGGTTGTATAGATTGATATTTAATGTATTGGAATCTGAATTGAGGGGGAGAGAGAGAGAGATACAGGAACACACAAGCCATGAATTATCAGATCAATAACGTTATCCGGAGCCACGTGCTTCTAGAAAACCCCTCTGTTTGTTGTTGGAAGCTCAGGAGTGGAAAACCAGAGCACAGCAGAACTGTTAGGCATCTACAGGGTATCTTGGAAGCGTTCCGGGACCCCAAAGATGCCTGGGCCACTTTCCATGAACTGCCAATCAACAGAGTCTGGAAGAAGGCTGTCTTCGTGGAGGATGTGGTTGTGTCTTGAGAGGGTATCGAAATGCTTCTTTTCTTAGCAGGTTCAGGCTGCTTTGTTCCAAGTCTTAGGAGATGAGCATCCCTACTCTCCTGTGTGCTGTGTCCGACACCCAGGGAGCCTGTGCTCGGGAGGGACACAGGGAACAGTGTTCACTGTGAACGGTTGGCTGAACCCTGAGGGGACACCAACCCAGGAACACCCTAGGTTCTACAAAGGGCTTTTCCTTCATATCCTCTGTTTTCCTTTCTTGCTTTCGCTCTCCTCCTACTCCTCTTCCTTCTCCCCTCCTCCCCTCCTCGTCCTCCCCTCCTCCTCCTCCCCTAAATCCTCCCTCCTCCTCCCCTCCTCCCCTCCTCCTCCTTCCTCCTCTCTCCTCTCTCTCTCTCTCTCTCTCTCTCTCTCTCTCTCTCTCTCTCCAGGAAAAAACCCCAAGCCTGTGCAAAAAGTTAGTAGGATACCACAGCATCCTGATGTAATTGCTCTGCAGTACAAGAACCTGGGTGAACACCACTGATTTCATCCCCATGGGCCTATATCATCCCTCAACTCCTTTGAAGCAAGCCCCAGACATCACATCCTGTCATGAAAGTACGCCAGGATATTTTCTTAAATGCAGCAACCACTCCTCCTCCATGCCTAACTAACACTGATTTCTCTTCGTTATTTTAAAGAGGCATCACGTAGAACAGGCTAGCCCCAAAGTCACAAAGTATCGGAGGATGGCCTTGAACTCAGAATCCTCCAGCTTCTATTTCCCAGGTGCTGGGGGTGTTTTTTTTAATCACAGCAAGAGAAAAGGTACAAGAACATAGAGTAAAAAAGCAACTGGTGTGAACCTCTGTGGGACCCACCCTGTCTCTGAAGTCCCACTGGCCTCCAGGGCTAGCTAGAGAGACCTGGAGAGTGACCCAGTCATTGAGCAAGAAGGGAGTGCACTTTCTCTGCATCCAATCTCTCAGGCCCTAGCTTCAGATGAGCTCCAGCCTTGTCTCCATCATACTGTAGAAATTTTAAAGACAGGCTGTGTACACGGATAGGATGTGGAAATCAAGCTAAGTGTCCATATCTTCTACTTGGGACCTCTTCTTAAGAGAGTGACCATAGCCAATACACTTCCAGGGACGGGAAATGTTGTGGCATGGAGAACAGTGTTGTGGAAGTAGAGATCAACAGGCTGGGGTCTTTTAGAGGGAAGTCAGACATCCTGATGAGTAAAAAGCTTTCCCAACGATGCCTAGACACACATTCCTGGGGGGGGCCTTTCGTTTAAACCGGTTGAGTCCGTTATGTAGATACTTTGGAGAGAGTGCTGGCGTAAATGAGTCATGAACAGGCTATAAAACAATGGGTCGTTTTTCTAATTAACCACATATAAAATACTATTTGCTGTGTAAAGAGACTCACTGGCTCTGTCCCTGTGGGCTCATACAACAAAATACCATGGTCTAGGTCAATTATAGACAAGAAACAAAACGGTGACTGTGAGAACAGTTCTGGGAGATGAAGAAGGAGTGGGAGGTAACTGTTCATCTCCTGGTCCATGTCTTGCACCCCCAGGTGGTAAAAGGGCACTAATCCCACTCACAAGGGCCTCCCCGTCACGAGATGATGGCTTTCCTGAGGCACTACTGGCTATGTTCCGACGCATTTGTTCTAGGGGGAGCAAGTATTCAGAGCACAGCATCTATCAGGACAAACACAAGAGCAGAGAGCTGAGAGTGGGTAATATGGTCATAGTAATTATTTGTGCCTTTCTGTATTTCTTTGTTCTCTATACCGAGTGTGTATTCATTCTGAAATTGCAATCTTAACTTGGAAAAACTAAAAACTACCCAGCTTAGTAAAAAATTTAGGGAAGGTGCTACCAGGCAATATGGAAACAATGAAATAGAAATAGACAATTAACTTAGAGAAGAAGCTACACAGACACTCTCATAGTTACAAAAAATTCCAAGACAACTGGGACCTGTCATTTTAATTCATCAACAAATTATTTAAAAATTTTATTCTAATATTCAGTATTCCTGATCATATACAGAAATAAATAAACTCATAGACAATCTGGGTAGAAACTTAATTATTCCTACTTTTACTAGAAGTTTGACATTGATTGTCATGTGACTCAAAATGTTTGTAATTTAGGGCCTGGCAATTTTTTCCTCAAAAATAGTCTAAATAAAAGGATCGTGTGGGGGGTTGGGGATTTAGCTCAGTGGTAGAGCGCTTGCCTAGCAAGCGCAAGGCCCTGGGTTCGGTCCCCAGCTCCAAAAAAAAAAAAGAAAAAAGAAAAAAGAAAAGGATCGTGTGTATCAATAATAATGGTTTATGCTTAGAAGTATGTGCTGTAGTTACTGAGAATACCAAAAATTACTAATATTTAAATTTCATAATTATAGATTAATATTCTGCAGGAAATTAAAACCGTGACCTTTGAAAAGAATAGTTAGTGTGGGGAGAGCTCATTACAGATCATTGAGAAGGAAAAGCAGGTTACAATTTGTCTAGTGAGGTCACAGTTTTATTTGCAAAAAATGTATGTGTGTGTGTGTGTGTGTGTGTGTGTGTGCACGCATGCACGCAAGCACATGTGTGCAAATGTTAAGTTATTAAAATCAGGCACATGCCTGTAATCCCAGTACCAAAAAGGCTAAGACAAGAAAACTGACAGTTCAAGGTTACCCAGGCAACAACAGCAAGTGCAAGGTCAACCTTGGATACATACTGAAACCCTATGTCAAAAAAAACTTTATTAAATCTAAAATATATCAGTTTATTCCATAGACATGGTTAAATTTTCCAGATGCTTTCCCATAAATATATAAATATATAATGAATAATCATGGGCATACATGTAGCGTGTTCTAATATTAGGAAGTATGAGAGCACATTTGTTCATTTGTTTGTTTGCCTATCCTTTGAGATAGGATCTCACATAGGCCAAGCTGGCCTCAAACTTTCTATGTAGCCAAGGATGACTTTGAACTCCTGATCCTCCTGACTCTTTGTCCCAAGTGCTGGAATTACAAGTTGTGTACAACCACCCTGATTTAGACCTCTTTATTCAAGACAAAGAACTTTAGAAGCAATGTTCTGATGTGAGAGTCTACAGAGAGGCACGAGAATAGGGCTGCAAAGACCTGCACGGTCATGCATCAGAGTTGAGAGCATTATAATGAACATGTCTAGTTTAACTGAACACAGATGACAATGAGCTAGTAATAGTCATAGATATGTCAACTCACCCATGAACCCAAGCACATGTGTTTCCTTGCTCTGCCAGCTGAAATTGTAAAATAAAATAAAATAAAATAAAATAAAATAAAACATCCCAGTAACACAGACAACACATGGTACCTAGATCTTGGCTTCTCATGCCATTCTCCAACAAACAGAACTAGGGATCGTTAGAACAAGGGCTAATTCTAAGACAGGTAGGAAACAGGCAAGATGATCCTGGAACATCTCATGGTGCCAGAAAATAAGAGAGGACTCAAAAATAAACCCACCGAGATGGAGTCTTGTCCGTAGAGCCAACTTACAAAGCTCTCATTGGCCAAAGCAAGACTAGGTCAACAAAATTAATCAAGTGGTACTGGGTTATATTCAAGGTATAAAATAAATATTCTTGAGTTACTAACGATTATATCAATGAGTGGCTGGATGAATAGATGAGTGAAAAGACAACATAATCCTATGCAGGAGAATTCCAAATAATCAAAATAAATACTCGAGCCTCAAGGATACAGCATGATTCTGCCCATAGCCACTTCCTTCCTAAGGGTAGATTGAGGAACGGCAGGTGAAGAGGAACTGTTTCCTACCTGTCTTAGAATTAGCCCTTGTTCTAACGATCTCTGGTTCTGTTTGTTGGAGAATGGCATGAGAAGTCAAGACCTACATACTAGGTGTGGTCTGTGTTACTGGGATGTTTTATTTTATTTTATTTTACAATTTCAGCTGGCAAAGCAAGGAAACACATGTGCTTGGGTTCATGGGTGAGTTGACATATCCATGACTATTACTAGCTCATTGTCATCTGTGTTCAGTTAAACTAGACATATCCATGTAACCACATCCCAGCAGTTAAGTCTGGCAACAGTGACAAGTCTTGTTGACAGTACACACCCTTGGTGTTACAGTACTAAAATGGCGGTCTTCCTCCACAGAACCCACAACCCGAGGGAAACTGTAAGGGAAGCATCAGTCCACATTCTACAAAACATCCAATCATGGTGCACACCCTCAATTCCGGAACTTGAAAGATGGAGGCCTGAGGACCAGGGTTTCAAAGATAATACTTAGCAGCCTGCCTGGGCTACCTGAGGCCCCGTCTCCAAAATCTCGACAACTTCAGAAAAAAAAAAATCAATACTCTTCAAACTGTCAAGGACATCAAAGCACAACAGAGTAACTCTGACAAGTGGTCATCCATCGCCAAGGGAGCATTATGAGACTTGGTGATTGGATGTAACATGGAGTTCCAGATGGATCTGGGGAGGAAAGTGAAGGGAACTCAGTCAAGGCTCATGAGTGAAGTGTGGGTTTTAGCTCATGGCAGGTCATCAAACTGATCGCTGCTGTGGCAAGTGTGTCACAAGAACGTGAGCTGGAACTAAGGGGACGAGAGTCCATGGGAGGCTTCTCTGCTGTTTTTGCAATTTGTCAATTTTGAGAAAGACCTCCCTGTGTAGCCCTGTGAGTACTGGGATTTGCTGTGTAGACCAGGCTGGCCTCAAGCTCACAGAGATCTAATGACCAAGATTTGCCTCCTGAGCGATGGAGTTAAAGTGTGCACCGCCCAACCCTGCTCAGTCTATCAGCGAATTTTAAAGCATTCTTAGAAATATAGCTCATTTGAAGGAGCTCAAGACCCCATATGTACAGCAATGCCAACCAACCAGAGCTTCCAGGGACTAAGCCACTACCCAAAGACTATACATGGACTGACCCTGGACTCTGACCTCGTAGGTTGCAATGAATATCCTAGTAAGAGCACCAGTGGAAGGGGAAGCCCTGGGTCCTGCTAAGACTGAACCCCTAGTGAACTAGACTGTTGGGAGAGGGCAGCAATGGGGGGAGGGTTGGGAGGGGAACACCCATAAGGAAGGGGAGGGGGGAGGGGGATGTTTGCCCGGAAACCGGGAAAGGGAATAACACTCGAAATGTATATAAGAAATACTCAAGTTAATAATAATAATAATAATAATAAAAAAGAAATATAGCTCATTTCTTTTCAACACCAAAATGCAGCAAAAGCATTTTCATGATTTTTTTTTTTACCAAGACTGGCAAGAGGCTATTAAAGGCAGAGCAATTCCTGGAGAAAGAGGACTTCTCTTCTTTATGAGTCAACTATTAGATTTTTCTGAATCTACTTCCAAGGCTTTGATTTCAGTATTCCTTCTCACCAGTGGGAAGATATGAGATTATCTAAGAAAAGACACACAGTCTAAAGAACAAGAAGAAGAAAACTAAGAGAAGAGCTTGTGTTCAGATAAGCCAAGCCAGATTCTAGGAGGAACATTTCAGAGCCTAGTGTTAGGGACTAGTGAAACGGTTCCATGGATAAAGACATCTACCTCCAAGCCTGAGGGCCTACGTATGATCCCTAGGCCCCACACCGTGGAAGGAGAGAACTTACACAGGTTGTCATCTCACCTCCACATACATCGTGGTAAATGTGTAAGTGTATATTCGTGTGTGTGTGTGTGTGTGTGTGTGTGCGTCCACACACACACACACACACACACACACACACAAATGCAATTGCGGTATTTAAAGAAGCTGAAACAAAACCAAGTTAGGGTTCTCCAAAAAAAAGAAAAGAAAGCACAGAGGGAAACAAAGAAAGCCTGGTGAGTGTGCATCACACCAAGATGGAGGTTTTTTTTTTTTAAATCGGAAAACGATGTGACAGAATAAAAGTGTGCGTGGCAGACAGAGGCTGCAGTGTGTTACATGGGCAGCAGGCAAAAATATCCTCTAGAATTTAGAATAGAAAGACAAAGACATTTCCACGAGGAGAGGAAATATGGTAATCTCAGGAGAGGGAGGGTGGACGGGGAAGGCAGGATTAGATGGTTGGAGGGAAGGAGAGCCAAGTAGGACAGAAGAAAAGCACAAAGACGTCATGGAAGAAAACAGCGATGGGCTAAAGACACCGTTTCAAGCGACGGCTCTGAGAATGCACTTCTCCTGTGCCTTTCTTGAAGAAAGAAAGAAAAAAAAAACCTCAACCTCGTACTCCAATCAAAATTTAAATCGGGAATGAGACAGCAACAAACCCTAAGGCTGGTCAAAACACCTAAGTCTAAAATACTGTTCGAAGTCTAGTTTTACTGACAGCGACAGTAACAGTCGCCATAGAAACAATCTGGTACCAAAACCTGTGGCGGGAGGGAAGCAAATAGTGCTAAGATTTTTCCTCAAACGGAGGATGGACGAGGCAGTCCCCAAAACTGCTTTTGTCTTCCCTCAGCAATTAGAGAAAGGGAGGAAAAAAAGAAATGAACTCGAAATGCGAATGGTAACCATTATAGAATCTATATTACAATATAGAGTAGATCGTTCTCTAACCATGAAACTATATGGCATACTCCAGGAAGTGCGGTGTGAAGAGAAACCTTGGCTGGGATGGCGGGGATACCTATCATGAGGACATAAGAGCCCAGAGAAATGACCCCCAAAAAGGATGCTGGGTCCCAGAGTATGTGTTTTTTACTAAAATATTAAGTAAGAGGGGAGGAAGCACTTTGTTTTTAAAAGAAGTCTGGAACCAACCTAGGTGACAAGACACTGACTTGAAAAACCAAACAACAGAAGGACGAGAGAGACCGGAGACAAATGACTATCAGACGCAGAAGAAAGCTTGACGAAGACAGGAAACTGAATAAATAGAAACCTTTTGCAGTAGTGAAGACCATAAAATAAAATGACGGGAAACAAATACTTATTAATCTCATAGGTTAGAGGGGTAAATCATTCGAAAATTTTATTTCTAACTACTATTGAAATTTTTGTGAATTGTTCTGCCCATCGCCATGTTCCGTTTAAATACATTTTCAAATGCTCGGGCTGGGAGATGGCTCAGTAAGTAAAGTGCCTGCTGTACGGTGTAAGGACCCCTACTGGGATTCCCAGAACTACTTAAAGCCACGAGAGCACAGAAGCATAGGCCTGTGATCCCCGTGCTCTGGAGATAAAGACAGAAATCCCTGGAAGCTCTTGGACCAGACAGCCTGGCAAATGCAGCAGCCACCAGCAGGAGACACTGTTTCAAGCAAGGAAGAGAGTGGGGACTGATACCCAAGGTTGTCCTCCGACCTCTGCACACATGTCATGGCCCGAGCATGGCCCCAGTCATATACATGGGCCATACAGAAATATATGGAACACACAGAGAGACAAAAGTTATCCACATTATATAAAATAAAACATACATTCGAACACACAGCAATGCTAAAAATCCAGACAACTTCCATAACTGCTATAATTTGGAGAAATATAAACAAACCATAATTGTTTGGGGGAGATCAATTAGAATATATATAATATATATCCTATATATAGGATATATATAGGATATATATAGGATATGAGCCATGAAATCTTTTAAATTTTGGTTTTTGAAATGGATGACTAGACTGCACAATTTTCCCTGATCATTGGGGGAAAACTTATGAGTACGGAACATAGACAAATGCAATGGTATAAATTACTAAGAGCCTTTCCCCCAGGATGAAGAATCCCAAGCAAAATCCTCTTAAGGCCAGCCTTCGTGTCAGAGTACAACTTCATCTCAATGAATGAAACAAAAAAATTAGCAAAGGAAGTCTGTTTTATTGCGCGCTTAATGAAGTTAAAAGGCAAAATATTCATTTCCGGCAACCTCGTTCTGATAGAATTTGGGATCATAAAAGACTTCCCCCTCTTGTTTGAAGAAAAGCAACTTGTACTTTTTAAGCTAAGCCTCTGTCGGATCCCCAGGGCTTTTGATTGTCATAGTTCTCCAAGGCTCTTCCTTGTCCTCCTTGAGATCTTCAAAGGCTAGGCACATTCCTCCACAATCTCATTTATCGAAATAATCCCAAACCGCCAAGTTTTCCTCACTCTTCAGCTTCAGAGAATCCCACAGGATTTGTTTTTGAACCAAATCTAATGTATCTGCAGAAAGGAAAAAAAATGATAATCAGCTAGAAGTTACTAGACAAGCTCTGACCGGAGAGACAGGGATGGACCCTCGTATGTCAGTAAAAAGATCTTGCTAGGTGGGTGTGATGGTTCGTTCCTTCAAGCCCAGCATTCAGGAGGCAGAAGCAGGTGAAGGATCTCTCTGAGTTCCAGGACAACCAAGGCTATATCAAGAGGCTGAAGAAACAGAAAGAGGGGTATCTTGAAAATGAAACCCATTTCACTGGTCTACAACTTTTTAATTTTTGTTATTTTTATGTGTAAGAGAGAATTGCCGGCATATATGTCTGCTTGCCAGGTGTAGGCTTGGTGCCCTCAGAGTTTGAAAGAGGGCTCTCCGGGACTAGAGTTGTGGATATCTGTGCACAACCATGTTGGTGCTGAAAACTGGATGTAGAGCCTCTGAGAACAAGTGTTCTTAACCACTGAGTCTCTCTCCAGCCCTATGACCTACTATTAGTAACCTGCTCAGTGGACAGACTGCCAAGCTGTGCTCAAAATTCACATCTCTCTACTTGTAGATTAATTCGGCTCTCAGACCTGATCGGAGAAATGTCTTTGTACAGTTGACGGCAGTTAATACAGAAACTGAGAAATGCTCAAATGTAGAAAATAAGAGATCGAGAAGTACTCGGCCATAAATGGGACCAATCTCTCTCTCTCTCTATCTCTCTCTCCATTGATGGATTGTGGCTTCTGTTTTCTTTAAGGGTGTAGCTCCTAGTAGGTTAACCATGTTCCAGTGGATGGCAGCCTAACCAGGAGCATATGAGCAGCATGAATTAGACTCAATAGGTTATTTTAAAAGAGAGAGAGAGTGGCTGGGCAGAGACATGAAACTGGGTGGGAGTAGGGACGTGGGAGCAGGTCCTGAAGGACTTTGGGGGAGAACTGGGAGTGGCTATAATCAAAACGCACCGTATGGAACTCTCAAAAATTAATAAAAGTACCACACGAAAGAGGAAGCACTCCAGAAATGGCCCAACAGGGAACATTCTGTGCTGTAAGAACTTCACCGCTCTCGAGAGTCAGACACTGAAGGGCGCGCATCCCTTCAGGCAGTGGGAAACAAAGCACAATCACGCAGAAGGAGATGTGAAAGTGGGGAGGACAGATCAGCTGGAGATGAATCATGATGAAAGCTCCTGGTATCAAAACCAGTGACGGAGTTCAGTCAAGGTGCTCAGCAGTGGCAAGTTTACAGGATTAAATGGCCGCAGCCCTGGTCTTGAAGGGACCACTTCACCTGTATCGGAAGGCTGCGAAGGGACGTGAAAACTTTAAAGAATTAAGATGGAAATATCAGTCAAGAAAAGAAATTCGAGCTCTGACTCTTGGAAAAGTCACAACATGTTCAAGGTTAGGGAAGATAGGAAGGGGGGAAAGTGGGGGAGAGATGGAGGGAAAGGGAGGGGGAGGGGAGAGGAGAGAGGGAGGAGGAGGAGGGTGGGGGAAGGGGGAGGGAGGTAAAGAGAAAGGAAACCTATAGAGAGGGAGGAACATGATGAACGGCTAACATTAGGCAAGATAAAAGGTTTCACCCTGAAGAGCTCTGGATCTTACCCATTGATTCCTACAGTCATTAACTCGGTTTATCTGAAACACTGATAAACCACATCTGAGCCACATCCAGTGTCTTGCAGGAGCTGGGCAAGAGCTTTAGCTCTGATGCTCGGGTCTCTGTTTCCTGTGCCTTCTCTTAGGTTCTTTTCCCTCCGTTCGTATGTTTGTTTGTTTTTTGTCCAATTCCTACGAGTTTGTTTTTGTTTTTCCTTTCGTTTACTTTTCTTATCCCATAGAAGCCTATTTGTTTTCTAATGAGAGGCACCAAGGGGGTGGATCCGGGTGGGAGAGGAAGTGGGGAGGAGTTGGAAGTAGTAGAGGGAGGGGAAAAAACGTAATTGTATTTTGTGCGGGGGTGGGGGGGTGGGAGTGGGAGCTATTTTCAATACAAGGAAGAAGTTGAGTTTAGAAAAGCCAAGTAACATAAGGTGACAGCTATCGCCACCTATTGGCGGCAGGCTGAGTTGACATCTTTGCTCCAGGTTTCCTTAGATTAAAAATTTATTAACTGAAACGTCATGGTTGTTTTGAATTTTACAGCTTATGAAATATTTTGAACGATGCTGGAAGTTTAAAATACCTAGGAATTGACCCGAGAGCTAGAAAATCCAGAAACACAAGGGGGCGACAAAAAGTGACTCATCTTGTTCTTTAAGTTACTCAGAATGTTTTCTGGGGCCAGACGAGATTCAAGTGACTTTTTAAAAGCACATCTTTGGGGTTGGGGATTTAGCTCAGCGGTAGAGCGCTTGCCTAGCGAGCGCAAGGCCATGGGTCCCCAGCTCTGGAAAAAAAAAAAAAAAAAAAAAAAAAAAAAAAGCACATCTTTGCTACTTCTCTCCAGAAGGTGGAAAAAAGAGATTCTCAAAATTAGTTTCACAAAAATCACTACAAATGATAACATTTACAAACTGGTATGGGCTGAGAAGAGGCCCCAGGGGAAAAGGTGATTGCTGTGCACACATACAGAGCCTGAGTTTGTAACCAGAACCCACATGAAAAGGGCATAAAGGTGCACACCTGTAACCCCACTGTGTGCACCTCTGTAACCCCACTGAGTGCACACCTGTAACCCCACTGTGTGCACACCTGTTACCCCACTGCCATGTACACCTGTAACCCCACTGCATGCACACCTGTAAGCTACCACTGAGTGCACACCTGTAACCCCACTGCATGCACACCTGTAAGCTACCACTGTGTGCACACCTGTAACCCCACTGCATGCACACCTGTAAGCTACCACTGTGTACACACCTGTAACCCCACTGAGTACATATCTGTAATCACATTGCATGGGGCGGTGGAGGGGGGGGAGCATGGAGCTGAAGATCCCTAGCCAGTTAGTGTTGTCATCCCTGTTCAGTGGGAGACTCTGTCTCTAATTAATTAATTAATTTAATTTGGGAGACACAGGTAGGCAGAGCTCTAAGTTCAAGGGTAGCCTGCTATACAGAGAAAATTTCAGGACAGCCAGGGCTACAGACAAAATCCTGTCTGGAAAAAAAAATAAAACTAAAATGAAATAAAAATAAGTAAGAAACAATTAACACAAAACTATCCAAACACTTGTCTCTGAAACAAGAGATTTCAAACCACTGTTTCAGAATTTGAAAAACTAAACAAAAAATCAAATATTCCTGGACAAATGGCATGGTGCACTATGTTCATGAATGGGGATGAATCAGTTCTCCAAATTTTCTCTGTGTGTGTGAGTGTGTGTGTGTGTGTGTGTGTGTGTGTGTGTGTACATGCTTGTCTTTGTTGTAGGGAGTTGGTTTGTTTTGTTGAGTAACTCAGGTTGGCTTTGAACTTGCAGCATCATTGCCTCTGATTTCTGTGTGCTAGGATCATGTCCTGTGTCATATTTAAATATACAACCATTACGTTATGTTCCTTCTGTTCCTAGCTTCCTCTCAGCTTTTATTATGAAGTGATTGTTCCTAGCTTCTTCTGGGCTTTTATCATGAAGTGATGTTCAACTTTGCAGTGTAATTTCTGCCCTGGAGTCAATCTCTGCTGTATTGCATTTATTCATTTTTATATGTTAAACTATCCTTGCATAAGAAAAAGGGGTTTTCGGGGTTGGGGATTTAGCTCAGTGGTAGAGCGCTTACCTAGCAAACGCAAGGCCCTGGGTTCGGTCCCCAGCTCCGAAAAAAATAAAAAGAAAAAAAAAAAGAAAAAGGGGTTTTCTATAAGGGGATGTTAAGCTATCCCTGCCATAAGTCAAACTTGACCATGGTGTCTGATCATAGTGAGCTTTTGTATCTGGTTTGCAGGTATTTTACTGGGAGTTTTGTTGGACGTTCATCCAAGGAAAACGATGTTTAGTTTGCTTTTGGCGTGTTCTTACCAGGTTTTGCTATCAGGGGGACACTGGTTTCATAGAACGAGTTGTGATCCTTCCCTTCCTGGTTTATGGAAGAGCTGGGAGAACATCGGTGTCAACTTCCCTTTAAAGATTCAGAAGAAGTTATGTGATTACTTTCGCTTGCATCTGCATGATTTCAACATTCCTTCTTGGTTTCTTTAATGACAGAAGATCACCCAAGAGTGCCCCATCCAAAATCCAAACACTTGTTACCTTTTCTGTAGTTCTTATTCTATGTGGGGTTTTATTCCACCGTGAGCTTATAAGACACAAGAAGTTATTCCGCTTCTTTTGTTTTTGTTAAGATGCACTGCATTCCCCAAATGGGACTTATTTTAGCAAAGGGTTCCATAGGCTGTTGAGAAGAATGTGTAGTCTGTACAAAATAATATAGAACTCTGCAGATTTATGTCAAGCACATTTGATCAATGGAGAAGATTAATTCTGAATTGAACTTTCTTTATTGACCTTTCAGCGGAATGACCTATCTTTGATTAGAGTGAGGTATTAAAGCCACTTGATATTATCATCTCAGAACCTCTCTATCCTCCTTTTCCCCCTGATTAGCTTCCTGAAGTTGGGAGCCTCGCCGTTCAGTGCATGCATGTACCCGGAATTGTCCCAGGTTCCATTGACCCGATCATATGTAGAAGCACACAATCACTTCTGTCTTAGGGTTTTATTGCTGTCAAGAGACACCACGACCATGGCACCTCTTAAAAGGAAATGTTTCATTGAGGCTGGCTTACAGTTCCAGAGGTTTAATCCATTACTGTAATGGTGGGAGCATGGCAGCACGAAGCATGGCAGTATTCAGGCAGACTTGGTGCTAGGGAAGCTGAGAGTTCTATACCTTGATCGTAGACAGCAAAGAGAAGGCTGGATTCCACACTGGGTAGAGCTTGAGCATAGGAGACCTCAAAGCCCACCCCCACCGTGACACACTTCCTCCAACAAGGTGTCACCAACTCCAACAAGACCACACCTCCTAATAATGCCACTCCCCACAGGCCAAGCACTCAAAGGCTGAGCCTATGGGTGCCCTACCTATTCACACCACCACAGCTTCTAATTTTTGTTTGAAGTCACTTTGTCAGTTATCATATTAGCTCTGCCAAGTAATACTTGACTTCTATTTGCATAGTGAATTGGCCAGCTACTATCCTGTCATCTCGATTTACAAATGCCCTTGCCAGTGAGGTGTTTTTCTTACAGACAACAAATACTTGGATTTTTTTTTTTAACTCTAACTAGTACACTTGTGTCTTTAATTTTGGAAATGAAGATTGTTTACTTTTAGGATTTTGCTGGGAAAGTTTGCTAATCTTTGTAACTTTGTACTTGGTGGTGGTAATGGGTTTTAGAGGAAGGTTTTTAATTGCTGTTCATTCTTTTTATTCTCCCTTATTAATATAGGGGTTTTCTGGTTTTACTGTGTCAGGATCAGTGAATTCTTTCTTACTTTTCCTTTGCTCATCTGCTTGTCTCATGCGCTGTGTTCTTTCCTAAGCTCTCCTGGTTGAGACTGTCTTTCATCATCCTCTGGTTAGAAATTCCTTTAACTATCTTCCAAAGTGTTGGCTTGATGACAAAGAATTTCTTTCATCTCTCTAAATTTTAAAAGATAACTGTGTTGGACATGGCAACATCGACTGGCAGTCATTTACATTCAAGGCCTGAAATATATTAGTCCATCCTTTCATGCACGCTAAGGTTTCTAATGAGAGGGCAGATGCACTCCTATGTGTTTACCTCTGTAACTGAGTTGACATTTTTCTCTGATGCCTTTGAAAATGGAGTTATTTTTATTTTATGTGTTTCATCGTTTTGCCTGTGTGTATACATGCACACAGTGTGCACACAGGAGGCTTTGGAGACCAGAGAGGGCATCAGATCCCCTGGAACTGGAGTTATAAATACCTGTAAGCAGCCATATGGGCTCTGGGAACTGAACTCAGGACCTTTGAAAGAGAAGCAAATGTTCTTAACCCCTGAGCCATGTCTCTAGCCCTTTCTATGATGCTTTTCATATTTCTCCTTGGATCTGTCCTTTTAGAGTCTTGCCTGGGATGTGTCCTGGAAAGGTTCTCCTCTGATCAGGCTACCTGGTGCTCAAGGTGCCCTTTGTACTTGGATGTCCGTTTCTTTCTCTTGATTTGAAATTTTTCTCCTATTGTTTCATCAAACAGATTCTTAGATTCAGGTAGTTTTTGTCTCAGTTCCTTATACTCTCTGGATTCTTAGGTTTGGTCTCTTGAACACTGTAGTCCTGCTCAACTTTCTTTCTGTTTTCTTTCTTGACAATTGGGTATAGCTACTCCTCGACCTTGCCTTCCATCCCGTAGATTCAGTTAGATTCCATTCCATTCCGTTCTATTCCATTCCATCCCATCCCATTTTAAGCAAGTCTATTACTGGTGTTTTCCATTGTGCTTCTTATTTGATTTTTGGGTTTTTGTTTTTTTTTTTTTTTTTTTTTTTGCATTTCCAACGTTTCTATTTTTTCATCAAAATCTCAATATAACCAAATGTCAGAAATGACCACAGACCATAAACTAGAAAATAAATGATGTAAAGTGTACTGTGAAGTTCAAAACCACTCAGAGTAAATGGAGAATAGTAGGTAAACGGAATAAAGGAAGGCGACAGAGGAGGAAAAACTGGAAGGGAAGAGGCCAGGAAAAGTAAAGGAAAACGAAAAGAAGGGGGTTGGGTGAGGGAACATCACGGAAAGGAAGGGGAAGAAGGAAGGTCCGAACCAAAGGGGGATGCGTTTAACGATAGAAATCGTATAAACAAAATGTGACACAATAGGGGGACTAAAAAATTTGAAGCTTTTAAAAAATGAGATCGAGTCAAAATAGTACAGAAAATAAAGGTGGAAAAAATAAAAGTGGAAACAGAGCGAAAGTGTTCGGATGGGTGTGCAGGCAACTTCTTTCCGGTCCTCAAAAATCAATCTCCAAAGTCAATGCAGAAGAGAGGGCAACTGGACATACATGAGTACTTCGTTTATATTTTCCACCCTTCCAACTCCTCCCATTCCTCCAAATTCCTTCTCAAATTCACGAAGGAGGAGAGGTGAAGGAGGGTCTGTGCATCTCCTGCCACTGAACAACGCCAATCCTGGAGCCCCACGCAGACTCCACCCTGGACACCCGTACCTGGCCTCCCTCCTACCTCTTCTTCTTTGCAGAACCGGGGACCAAGCCTGTTAAGCAAGTACTCCATCATGGAGCTACATCCTGGACCCCAGCGGAGTTCTTCTACGTGTGACATAAACTCACAAAAGTCCTAGGGGCTCAAAGATTACGTGAATGGAGTTCCAACATTCCATGGCTTCGTACAAGTGAGGGTCAGCCAACTTGACAGAACTTTACCTCGTGTCTGTAACTGGTTTTTGCTCAGCAGGAATTGGTAGTAATGAGAGCTACTTACTCATTACTAAATAAGAATTAAAAAAAATATTCCAGAGATCCCTCCTGAATGAATGAAGTGTGTAGGCAAGAATAGAATGTGCCCATTCAAATATCAAAGGGAAACAGCCCAGATGCAAAGAGCTTCGAGTTTGCATGCAAATGCTTTCTTAAAAAATAACTTTTTCCAGGCAGACTACACAAGAACCACACATACATCAGTCCTCCCTATTTGTGGCCTACTGGTCCTGAATGCCAGGGGCTGGTGTATGGATGCCGTCCGGGGTTCTGTGTGTACAGGTGCCTGCAGTCACAGCAAGTGACTTCCAGCTTCTCTGGTGTTTGTATCTGATTTTTACACCGCTTCTGGTGCCCTTCTGGGCTGTTCTCAGGAGCTTGCCTTGATCAAACTGCCAACCGTATTTCAGTCTAAATTCACTGTAGGGAAACTGTTCCGCCAAGGTTGGATTTTTCTTTTAATGCGACCAAAGTAAAAATCCCTAAGTGCTAAGATAGCACATACTCTGCTTGAAGTCCATCTTCTTCTAGGTCCACGTGCTGCCAGCTGACCGAGATCTTTACAGCTCATTTTCTGCACCATTGCCACTACGGTTTCCCTTAGTTACTTCTGCACCCCACCCCACCCCCTAACTCCGGGCTGGGTTGGGGAAAGGGAAGTTTGGGGCTGATGTGTAATATCTGGTCAAAGACAGAGTCACGGAATAAAATAAACTGCATAATAAAAGTGTTTGCGATGCATGTATTTGGGGAAATGACACCAGAAAAGACAGATTTCAACCGAAGCAGAAGACAGAGACGTCGGGAAAGCCTTCAGTGCTGTCTGAGTCTCACTGGTGAGTACCCAGATGAGAGCATTCTGTTTCACAGTTAGAATCCATGGTGAAGGAGTCTGTCTATGCTACAGACAGTGGTTCTCAACCGTCCTAATGCTATGACCCTTTCATACAGTCCCTCGTGTTGTGGTGACCCCCAATCTGATGGCTCTCCCCAGTGGCCAACTTGACTGTATCTGGAATGAACTACAGCCAGAGATGGAGGGCACATCTGCGATCCAGATCTTGAAGCACAGCAGTCATGGAAATCTCATGGCCCAGGTAAGGTGGCACACGCCTTTAATCCCAGGAGACAGAGGCAAGCAGATCTCTGAGTTCAAAGCCAACCAGGAGCAGAGCAAGTTCCAAGTAAAGAACAGCTCCAGACCCGGCTTGGTGGTCACATCTTTAATCTGGGCCACACCATCTGCTGGAGATAAGGACAATGGAGGAGGAAGGCTCACTCTTACATTTTTGGTTGTGAGCCTCGCCTTTAACAGCTGAGCCATCTCTCCAGCCCACAGCTCACTCTTCTTCGCCCGCTGGCACCTACTTGCCAGCACATCTGTTGGAACCCACTTCTTCAGGATTCCAGCTTCTACAGAAGAGCAGGGGAAACAGCTAGCCTCATGGGACTAAGCAACATAGCTGCCCATTGTTGGGTTAATTGGACTGCAGACTGTAAGCCATTTTGATAATTTCTCTTACTATATAGAGACATTGCATACGTCCTGTGACTGTAGAGAACCCTGGCTAATGCACCCAGCCATAAAAGTATTTCATTGCTACTTCATAGGTGTCATTCTGCTACTGTTATGAATAATAATGCAAATGTCTGCTATGCAAAATATCTGATATGTGACCTCCCCAACCCCGAAAAAAGTTGACAACCACTGGTCTATAGGAACTAGCTGGAATCTACTTATCATCTACAGTGAATAGCTAGTGAGTTCTCTTCCCCAGGATACTGTTAGAGAGCACACTCTGTCTCTGTCTAACCATCAATCAGACTGCCAGGGTCCTTGAAGTCACAAGACGGTTGCTGGGGTCCAGGCATCACAGTCAGTGTTCAAGGCAAAATGGAGAGGTCCCATTTAGTAAATCTCTCCCTTCACTTCCCTCTCACCCACACTATTGTTCCCTGGCCTACACCGAGGTTCTGTCATCTAGGATTGAGTTGGGATGCTGTTGGCTAAAATGAAGTGTGAGTGGGGAAGGCTACAGACTGAGCTGTGTGCAGTGCCTGCCGTGCAGATATTGCCCCATTTGAGCCTAGCCATCCCTTTTCTGCTCTAATAGGAAACCTAAGCCCAGGATATGTTACTCGTCCAAGTGGATGTGAAGTCACTGCTCCAGATCTTTCCAAGATTTACCGATAGAGAAAGAACAGAGATCTTCACACAATACGCACCAGAATGGAAAAAAAAAAAAAGCTAGTTTCCATCCTACAGAGATGTGTCCAAGGGGCAGTCTCCCCCAGATGATGAAAGCAGACTTTCCACCCCTACAGAACCAGGAGGAAAAACAACATTCCGAGAGGCTGTTGACAGTAGCCAAGGACCTGTCTTATTCAGTTTCGCTGTTGTTATAACTGGACACCACAGGCCTGGAAGTGTGTAATCAATAAAGAACTACTAGGTTCATGGTCCAAGAGGCTGGGTGATGATGCGCAGCTAAGGGTCCACATCTGGCAAGCTCTTTCTTGCTGTGTGGGGACCCTGTGCAGAATCCCAAGGTAGCACAAGGTGTGATATAAAGAGACAAAGCAAGCACGCCCGCCACACGGCACTCACCTCTATAAGAAAACACATGGATAAGCTTATCCCCTGAATATATCAGAACCACATGACCAGAGGCTTTACCCATAGACATTACTGACAGGGCACTGGGGGGTTACTTTTGTCATTTGTTGTGGCCAAATATCTGACAGAAGCAACTCAAAAGAAGGCCTAATTTTGACTCACATTTTCAGGGGACAAAGTATCACGGTGGAGAAACATGGCAACAGGGGTATAAGGTATCCACAGTCAGAAAGCAGAGAGAGGTTGAAGGCTGGTGTTCAGCTCGTTCCTTCTTTTTACTCTTTTTCTTTCTCTGGTACTGCAGCCCATGAAATGCTACCTCCCCCACTCGCGGTGTATTTCCCCTGGGTAGTTCAATCTCTTTGGAAACTTCCTCACAGGTAGGCTCAAAGGCGTCTCTCCCGGGTGATCCTAAATGACATCAAGTTGACAAGGAAGATCAGCCATCTGAGTCTCCAACACATAATACCCAAAGGAAAACCACTCAGCAGCAACAACATTCGTTCTCTTCTCACAGTTCTGGAACCAGTGTGGTTCTCCCTGCCTGGTTTCACACTGTTGATCCACCCCCAGCAGCTCCGTCATGAAATATGAACGGAGGAGCCCACTGTGCCTACTGCACTATGTCCTGAATGTCCAGCAGCGTCCTGACCTCGGAACCAAGAAGCAACACACCCAGCTTCCCCATCCTCCTCTCCCATCTCTGGCTGACCGCAGTGGATCACAACACGATGATGCCAGCTCTTGGACGCCTTCCTTCTTTCTAGCAACACCATCATTTGAGAATGTACTGTAGGAACCGAAATCAATATTCCTTTCTGTCTTATTAAGACTCCTGTCTGGGACTCATGATAAGCGACCTTATTAATTTTCATGTAAATGTTTCCAGGAGAAAATAACGCAGCGTTTTACAAAGGTATGAAAAGGAGGTGATTACACGCTAACTCTTTTCTCAGTATGTGGAAACCCTCTCGATTCCTAGTCATCTCTACGTTCCTTCCATAATCACTGTTCCGAAATGTGGGCACAATTGGGTCAGCTAAATGATTAGAACTGCTTAAACGCGCCCAATTATCTACCGAAAGAATTCTTAACCTTGGGACCCTTGGAAAAATTCCATGTCCTCCTTTAAATTAAAAGCAAAATTATTGTACGCACATATGCCTTAATACAGTGAAAGGATCCACAAATGGTGGTGAACTGGCTAAAGTTATATGCGCCGTTTCCCTTCAGCGGCCATGACAGGTCGCCATAAAGGTGTCGCCTTTGAACAACAGAGATGTATTTCCCCCAGAGATGTGAAACATGAAACCAAGGTACCGGCAAGGCCGTATGCTCTCCGGAGCTCTAGAAGAGAATCATTCTTGCCTCTTCCAGCTCCTGGTTGGGTGACATTCCAACCTCTGCCTCCATCCTGACGTGACCTCCCTCCTTGTGTTTCTATGGGCCTTTGTCTGTCTTTAACAAAGACACTGATGTGGGATTTAAGGACTACCCTAATCTAGTATGATCTCAACACCATCCTTACCTTAATTAGAACTGCAAAGACTCTAATCCTAGAGAAAGCCACGTCCTGAGGTTCAGGATGGACGCGAATTTTAAGGGGACACATTTCAAACCACCACAGGGATCCGTGATTTTAAATAGTTAATGTGTGAGATAAAAATCCCAGACAGTGAGCGGGACCTCCAGGGCCTTCAAGCTCCACCCACGGCCTTCAAGTTCCACCCACCTCACATCTCTGACCTCATGCTCTACAGCTGTGCTCCCTCCTCCATATTGTGTCTACTCCCTCTCAAACCACTGCCCTTCTCTGCTCCTCACTCTCGCCAGACACCTTCCCTCAGCAGCTCTTGAATCTCCTTGCACCCTTGGATGGCTGCACCTCTCAATTCTGTGTGACCTTCAGGCACCACGTTCCCTTATCGACTCACGAGAGTAAAGATTCATTATATTTATATGCATACACTGTAGCTGTCTTTAGACGCACCAGAAGAGGGCATCGGATCCCCATTACAGATGGTTGTGAGTCGCCACGTGGTTGCTGGGAATTGAACTCAGGACCTCTGGAAGAGAATCAATGTTCTTAGCCACTGAGCCATCTCTCTAGCCCCGAACTTAGCCACTCTTAAGGCTGTGTCTGTATTTCCTTCAAAAAGATTTGACAGTAGGAACCTCCATGACTGACCAAATGACCATGCTCACAAAGCGAACATTCATCAATCCTTCCTAAATTCTTTCATGAGGCAGCCTATGCTGTGCAACCCACTCCCAGGAGGTAGGCATTATATCGCTCTCATTTTATAAACTATGGGAGTGTGCTCATACAAGTATGGCACCTGTATGGCATTGTTTTGCCAGCAATGACTTAGAATCAAGGTTCAGGGAAGTCTAGAGGCCAAGCTCTTGCCCATGAAGAATATGCTCAGACTTATGCTTAGGTACCAGGAGAGATGGTACGCCTAGAACAAGACAAAGTCTGGAGGCGAGCAGGAAGTGGGATAGACCCACATCTTCTGAGGTAAACTGTCACCTGTATGAAAGGGTTAACAGCAACAGTGAGTGTGTGGTGGGAGTCCAACTGGGACACTCCATTGGAGGAGATCTCAGAGGCGATCATATTTCCTTTGTTTGATGGTGTGTGTGTGTGTGTGTGTGCGTGTGTGTGTGTGTGTGTGTGTGTGTGTATGTGTGGTGTATGCTCGTCTGTGTGTGTTGTCTGTGTGGCGTGTCCGTGCATGTGTGACTGTGTTTCTCCATATTTACTCTTGCTATGCAATCCTCTGTGCTACCTCTCAATTCAGCCAGGAAGACCAATCAGCAAATGAGGCTGCTAGGTCTTGCAGCCCTAGAAACAAACTCCAGCAAACCTTTCTAAAAACACTTACTCTGTGCCGCGTTATCAGCGACAGAAAATTCACTCTTTCTACCTGAGCATAATTCAGTCTGATGACGTCAGAGTGAAGAAGAACTCAGGTCCCCATCCCAGTAAACCCTAACCTTAGCTCTGCACTTGGCTCTTGAAGTCTGTAAAACTGTTGTAAAAATGTGGGCCGCGGAGATGGCTCAGCAGATAAAAATGCTCACCGTGCAAGCGGGAGGATCTGAGTTTGAATCTCTAAAACCCATGTAAAAAAAGCCCAGTCTTACAGGGTGAGCCTGCAATCTTAGCAGCACTCCTGAGGTAAAACGGACACAGTCAGGAGAGGAAGCTTGCGGGCCAGCTGACCTGGGGCGAACAGTGGGAAGAAGAACGGTAATAACAATAAAAGAGACCCTGTCACACAGGATGACTGGAGGCAAGGACGAAGCCTGGAGGTGTCCTCTGACCTCTGACCTCTGACCTCCACACACTGTGAAGTGTGCATATCTGCACACACACACACACACCACACACACACACACACACACACACACACACACACACACCACACACACACACACACACACACACACACACACACACACACACACACACACACACACACACACACACACACACACACACACAAAGATAAACTAAAAAAGAAAGAAAATGACAGCCCAGTCACCATGAGATCTTTCAGAACAAGGGGAAGGGTCAGTAGGACCATGACTCAGTCATTCCCCTCAGCCAGGAGACATACTTTTATTTCCCACCCTTTACAAAATAGGTCATCTACTTTGAAGCTCTTCCTGTTTTGAAATCTAACCAGGAGAACTCAGGATACTGCTGTCGGGTTATTTATGTTAGGAGAAAGCTCTGGAGGCAGAGGCCGCCTGCCTTGGCGTCTGCTTTGCTATCTGTCTCCTTATTCAAACCCTCAAAGAGCAACTTGAATGCCTTGAAACATCACCACAGTGAGCCTTTACACCATCAAGGCCCCTGTGAAAGGCTGCCTATACAATTCTTGCAAAAATTTTGCCTATTCTGCAGTTATGAAGATTTGCTTGAGATTAAACAGAATTAAATTTGGGGTTTTTTTTTCATTTATGGTCTTATTTTTAAAAGGTTTGTTTTATTTCTTAAATATTTTGATCAATCATTTGAGAACTTCGTAAATGTATTTTTATTATAGTCACTATCAACTCCTCCCACTAACTCCTCCTAGATTTACCCCACATCCCTACCCTCAAAATTTGTGTCCTCTTTTTTTTTAATAACCCACCAAGTCCAAATTGCATTTTTCATATACTCCGAGCAATGTGGGATTATCCACTGAACTGTGGTTGACTACCAGGAGCCATATCCTTAAAAAAACCTGCTTTTTTTTTCTCTTCCCATGTGCTCCAGAGTCCATCAGTGTCTTCGTGTTAATTGGTGGAGTTCCGGGACACTATGTACACACAAGCGCAGTCACCATGAAAGGCCAGGGGAGGGTGATGGTTTCCCCTGGAGCTGGAGGAAGAGGCTGTTGTGAACCTTACATGTGTGTTGGTAATAGAATTTAGGTTCTCTGGATGAATAATAGGCACTCTACTGGGGAAACCCTCTCTCTAGTCCTTCTCTTCTGGTGTTACCCCTGCACACGTCACAGAAATTACTCACTCCAACCCCAATACAGCAAGAACTTTCCGGAAGAGACTGGCTAAACAGAGACACTTAAGAATGTGTCCTCACTTTAATGGGGGGCATGCCTATTTTAGGGAATTATAGACGCTGAGTTTCCTGCCTCTTTGTTAAGAAAAACTGCACTGTGGAAATGTTTTTAAAACACAACGACTCTTCAACTTTATTTCCCATCAGCCTTGACTGGGTAGTTATTTATGAGCAATTTCGTAGGAAATTGCAAGGCATTGCTGTAAAGAAGTCTTAACATTTGGTTGATGTGCTTTAGGGTCAAATTCACCCAAGTAAATAAGTACATGATGTTCTTGCCTCCTGTGCCCGGCCTCTCATTGTTTAATAGAATAGAACCCAGTTTGTGTCCTAGTTGATGGTCAGGAGCTCACCTCTGGTTCATTTGATCTTTCCTTCTGCTAGCACTGATTGATGGCTAATTAGAAGCTGAGTACCAAAGGTACGGTAAGAAACAAAGCCAACCATGGACCTTGTCCTTATGGGGCTTAAGAGTGTCAGGGGAGATGACAAGTCAAAGAGAAACATGAGTAGATGTGGCAGGAAACAATGGTTGGGCTGGATGGAAAAGGAGTACGTGCCTACAGAGGAATGAACAGGCTGCCAGAACCAGCAGTGGGCGTCTATGTGGCCCATGGCGCTGCAAGAGCCTTTGCCTCTGTAGCCATGGAGAACTCTGAACCGTTCACCCTCCAGAGAGAGCCCAGGCTAAAACCAAGTGCTAAGCTCCACTGTTTACAAGCACCACCATCCCTCCCTTTCCTGTTTCCTCTCTTGTGCTCTTCCAAGTCTTTACTTAAGCATTTTATTAGGCAGGCAAAGATTTATGGCCACAGCGGTGTCGTAGTCTCCAATGAGACTGGAAGAGGCAATCACTTAGAGCACGAGGCGTTTTAACTTTTGCTACCCACACCTTCCACTCTCGGACCCTGGAAAGCAAACTTCTATGTCGAGTTCGGAGCCCGACTCTTTTAGATCTGACATGCAAGTGAGATGGTACAGTACTTATCATTCCTAGAATTCTTAGAATTTATTATTTCTTAGTACAATGTTCTCCAGGTTCAAGAGTTCCAGTAAAGAGTTGACAAGAGGGCTAGAGAGATGGCTTAGTGGTTAAGAGCACTGACTGCTCTTCCAGAGGTCCTGAGTTCAAATCCTAGCAACCACATGGTGGCTCACAACCGTCTGTAATGAGATTCGATGCCCTCTTCTGGTATGTCTGAAGACAGCTACAGTGTACTTATTATATAATAAATAAATCTTTAAAAAAAAAAGTTGACAAGATGATTCAGCAGGCAAAGACACTGCCACCAACCCTAAAGACCTGAGTTCCATTCCCCCAGGACCTAATGGAAAGAAACGAGCTCCCACAACTTGTCCTCCAAGCTCCACACACCAATGCCCCTGTAGCCAATCCCCAAAACAAGGAGATCTATGGATTCCCAGGAATTAACCCAGAACAACAGTTTTCAAGAAACCCAGAGAGCCACACAGAAACAGACAGCAAACAATATCAGAAAAGCAACCCATGAGCCAGGCATGGTGGCATACACATGTGATCCCAGTACGCGGGAGGCAGAGGCAGGCGGGTCTCCGTAGGTTTGAAGCCAGCCTGGTCTACAGAGAGAGTTCCAGGACAGTCAAGGCTGTTGATACCGAGAAACCCTGTCTTGAAAAGCCAAAAGAAAAAGAGAAGCAACCCATGAATTAAGCAAAAAACAAAATTCAATATGAGGATAGAAATTATCAAAAAAGGGAGCGTGTATTTGGGGCCCAAAGGATACAATGTACAGAATTAAGTAAATGGAATAGAGGGTGTCAGCGGGCCTTGCCTATGCAGAAGAATTCAAAGACAAGTCATGGGAAGGCAGGTGGCCAAAAAAGAACAAGGAAAGAGTGTTCGTAACCCTGGGACACCATGTAAAGAGTGAGCATTCTCATCCTGTGATCTCACTTTAAAAATAACAGCTGAAACGTTCCAGAATCTAATGAGAGACATGGACATCTAGACACACATAGCTCAAAAGTTCCCAACCAGGGTGAGCCAAAGAAAGCTTCGTGAATCACACTACTGCTCATCAGTGTATATTAGAGTTATATCCCGGCGAACATCTTGTAAGTTGAAACTGTAAGTAGATATTAATTTAATATATTTCTGGCAGAGCATCACAATTCAGCAACATCGTGTGGCAGGGGGTCAGCTGCTGATCCCCATGGTCATATGGCTGACTGAGTGCTGCTGTTCACTGCTGTGGTACTTCAGAACGAAAAGGTTGCCTACCACCTTGTCTCAGTCGGGGTTTCTATTGCTGTGATGAAAACACCATGGCCAAAATGCAAGTTGGGGAGGAGAGGGTTTATTCAGCAGCTTACACTTCTAGATCATAGTCCACCATTGGGAGAAGTCAGGACAGGAACTCGAGCAGGGCTGGAACCTGGAGGTGGGAGCTGATGGAGAGGCCATGGAGAAGGTCTGCTTACTGGCTTGATTCCCCCCTGACTTACTCAACCTGGTTTCTTATAGACCCCAAGAACATCATCACATGGAAGGCGCCATCTACTATGAGCTGGGCCATCCCCATTGATTACTAATTGAAGAAATGAGCTGGATCTCATGGAGGCATTTCCTCAACTGAGGCTCCTTCCTCTCTAGTGACTCAAGTTGACACAAAACCAGCCAGTATACACCTCAACAGCAGGCTGTAGGCACTCAGAGGTAGTATCCTCCTCACACTACAGCCAGCAAATCACGTGCTCCATTTATGCTTCCTCCTCATCTACAGTCTGTATGGTCTGGTCCCTCAGTTAGCCAAATAAGAAGTGTCTGGAGGAGCTAAATTTCCTCACAATAACTGTTATCGAAACATAAGAATTGGAATACAAGGACCTGCAAGCTTCAGTTAAAGACCCAAGATGGGTTTAGACTCCAATAATAGGATATAACTTGACTCTGGGTAGAATACTATAAGATGAGTGGACAGACACATACATACATATATACATATACATACATATGTACACATACATACATACATTTGTACATACATAAATGATAGATCAACTAATAGCAGGTAAGTACATGCACACAAAAATGGTAGACTGATATTTACATGCATGTAGATATCAATATATGACAGAAAAATGCATGCATTATGAATAGATGATACATATATGTTGAAAATAGATGATTAAAAGATAGATAGATAGATGAGTGGGTGGTTGGGTGGGTAGTTGGATGGACAGACAGATAGATGGAAAGATAAATGCATAGATGGATGATGGATGGACAGATGGATGGATGGGTGAGTGGGTGGATTGGAAAGATAAATGCATAGATATATAGATATATAGATATAGATGGATAGATGGATAGATATATACATACATAATAGATGATATAAAAGGAAATAAGGAGAGAAAGGAAGAAAGAAAGAAAAAAGAAAGAAAGAAAGAAAGAAAGGAAGAAAGAAAGAAAGAAAGGAAGAGGGAGGAAGATAAAAATATACCTTTTCTAAGAAAGATTGCTCAGTAACAGATGGAGATACCAGGCCTTCTATTTGAGCACTATCCAAGGATCCACCTGCCTCTACACCACAGAAATCTCATTTACTCTCAGGCACATCCATGCTGTGAGCAGAGACACAACAGGTCCTGAAAATAAAATTTCAATCAAGAACATATTCCCAAGCTCAACCACCTCATTAAATGGTTTGTCTTCCCATGAAGTTTCCCCATACCAAAAGCAGGTGCTAATCTGACTTCGGCAGCGTCCTTATCTCAGCATCATTTCTTTTTTTTTTTTTTTTTTTTTTTTTTTTTTTTTTGGAGCTGGGGACCGAACCCAGGGCCTTGCGCTTCCTAGGCAAGCGCTCTACCACTGAGCTAAATCCCCAACCCCGCATCATTTCTTATTATAAACTAACAAACCAGTAGCTGCCCTACACGTTGGCTTCTTAGAGTCCTTGGCTCACTGACAACCCTCCCTTCCTTTACAACTTCTGCTCAGCTCAGTCTACTTCCTGTGTCTGGCAAATCATTCCCTGGAAAGAGCCTGGAGCTTCCTGAGTTGACTTGGAAATCCTAGCTTGTCTACAGCAGACAATGAGGGTCAGCATGGAGTTCCTGCTATGTTAGAAACATGAGAGGCTGCCATGCCAAGGGGAGGATGGAGGAGGATGGAGGGCAGGCAAATTTACCAGGTGCTAAACAGCCAAACATAACCTCTGGGCAAGGGGCTGAGGAAAGAATGAGAACCCAGATAAACCAGGGATGGCTTTAAGTCTTGTTATCTCTCCTTTCCCAACCCTGGAACATGACTGCAGTTTTACTATTCCACGTTGTACTGATACCTTCCATTTGTCCTTGGAAGGCCACCTGACATGGCTTTCTTTGTTCTTGAGGCTTTTATGTCTGTTACATCCATGGACTCTCCCTCCCACTATTTTTGAAACATTTTTACTTTATGCATATGGGTATTTTGCCTATATGCATCACGTGCCTGCTACTCATGGAGGACAGAACTGGGATTACAGACAGTTGTGAGCTGCCATGTGGGCACTAGGAATCAAACCTTCTTCTTCAAGAAGCACAAGCAGTGCTCCTAACCACTGAGATATCTCGCCATTCTCACACCCCAACTTCTTATTGGATAGAGTGAATGAATTCCATGGCAGAGAGGCCATGTGGATAGAAGGAGGCTGAGCCCAAGCAGTTTGATGTCTGGACTTTTGTCTTGCTAGCATCATGCTATGGGTTTGGTCATCGAAGGAAGATAACCGTTCTGGTTTGCTCACTGATAGTGTGATCAACACCATGACCAAAAGTAACCTTGAGGAGGAAAGGGTTTATTTCAGCTTACAAATCCAGCTAAGACTCCATCACTGAGGGAAGTGTGCATGGAACACAAGGCAGAATCAAGAGGCAGGAAGCATGGAAGAAGGTTGTTTACTGGCTTCCTCACAGATTTTTGTTAACTAGCTTTTTCATACAGCCCAAGACACCTGCCCAAGGGCAACAGGCTCACCATGATCCCGGCCTTTCTGTACCAATCAACAGTCAAGACAGTTCTCCACAGACAGGGCCAGAGGCCCTGAGCTGGGTAATCCCTCAATTGCAACTATTTCTTCCCAGGTGACTCTAGGTTGTGCCAAGTTGGCAATATAAACTAACCAGGACAGCAGCCATCCACATAGACAAACATCTCTGTGTTACCATCATGGTTCCCTCCCCTTGTCCCTTTAAGCCCGGGATGATGATGTGTAGGATTGTGGCTACCCCAGCTTGATTCTCCATCGACTGCCCACACCTTTGTGAGTAGCCATTTTACTGACCTGCCCTTGGGTTATCCAGATTGTGTACGTCACATCTTCTCTCACACATCCTTAATCTTTAGCATGTCCTTCCCTCCACTGGAACACCCCTCTCTGATCATCTCAGCCTTGTGACCTCATGCTGAAGCTCTAGGAAGAACAAGGGCATCACCTGTAAGCAGCTTCAGTAAGAAGTGCTAACTGGAGGCCTACAGACCCTGGCCCAGATATGGAGTAGCTGACAGGTTCAATTCTCTGGAAATGGGTGATGGCACCCACTCACAGGGTGTTCTGAATGGGAAGCAGATGTCATCTTTTATCCCCTTGACAAGGATAGGGATTCATCCCATTTCTTTGTTCCCATAGCATTGTTAACCAGCATCATTCCTTGAGAGAACAAACACGTCATGCACTTAGACTGTGTGATCCCTTAGCTTTGCTAACACCCACAGAGTTGGGCACTACTGTGAATATAAAAATGGTTTCATCATTATAAATCCAAACCCACTTCCCTTAACCTGAATTTCCTCCCTTTCTCCACCTCCTCTAACCCTAGGCAACCAGCAACCCACTCTCCATGACACAGGTTTGTCCACTCCTGACATCTCATAGAAAAAGAACTATGGGGTGTGTGGTGCTTTCTGGCCAGCTTCTTGCACTCAGCACATTTCAAGTTTCTGCATGCTGTACTGTGTTTCAGGA